>NC_064568.1:14963333-15275416 GCF_937001465.1 Orcinus orca
TCCCATCTCCTTTACTTTGTATTCACATTCACTAAAGTCTGACTCATCCTTAATGGACCATCTCCAATGTTACCTCCTCCTTGAAATCTTTATTAATCTCCCCAATTAAAATCAGTGTTTTTCTCCCTTAATTGTGTTCAGTGTTTTAATCTCATTTAGTGAATGTAAAACATCCTCTGCTTTGCATGGTATTAATTAGCATAATAGATGCACCTCGGTTTTAAAACTACAAAATCCTTCAAGATAGGAATTTTTCTAGTCATCTTTATGTTCCTGTATGATAGCATAATGCCTGGTCCAGCGAGGATATTAAAAAAAAATTTGTTAAATTGAACTGTATAGAAGTATTAATACAAATTCTAAGTTAGAACCTATTAGTAAGGAGTTGTGTCACAGAGAATCAGACATACTTTATACATACATCTAATATATTGAAAAAATTACAATTAGAAGTTAAAACAGTATTTAATAATGGGTGACAGTATATCTTATTTATCTTTCCCTAATGCACTTCACAGGACAAGTTCTGTATTTTGAATCGTTCTTATTGTCAGAACAGATAAATGTGGATTCTTAAAGTCTACATCCATGGTGTGTAGGTGCTGGGGAGATTCACAGAGAAAGGAGAAAGCACCACCAGGTCTCACATGTTAGATTTTCACAGAAATATGATGTCTTGGATTATATCTCTACTTACTCACATACTGCTCCCTGAGTGTTAACAAATCTTAAAACCAGAGACCTCAGAAAGGCATTTCTGACATATTTTTATTTTAGCAACAAAGAAAATAGACCAGAGATCTGGAAGTACAGTCTCCCTGACTAGTCTTGGGATTTAACAAAGGCATAAAATCTGTGAAAACTCTACAGAAAATGGAATTAGCGCCTTAGTTCTCCTTCAGGGCAGAGTTACCTCTCAGTTATCCAGATTATTTTTTTTTAATCAAAGAAGATTATAATGTTAAGGAAGAATACACAAAGAGCAACAATTCTGAAAAAAAAAAGTACTTCCTCCTTATTTACCAGTAACAATAGATGTTTTACTAACCTCATGTTAATACATGTTAGAGATGCTTAGGTAATTAAGTATCTAAGGCCTCTGGAGGAACCAAAATCACCCAGGAACTTGGCCAATATTCAAGTAAAAAAAGGTATGAATATCTATAATGACAATTCACTAGTAGTCACCCTTAAATAACGTAATTATTAAATAAAGTACTCAATCTTAAATAATCTTTAAGACATGCTTTTCCTTGACTGCATAAAAAGAAATTGACATTTATTTAAAGCTAAAAATTTTAATGATAGTGGCATTCATTCACTTCAGTGACCCTTGCTCAGAGTACAGCTGGTTGTACAATTTTTCCTCCTAGAGGAACTAGAGCCTCTTTTCACTTTTTAAAAAAATATCTTTATTGGAGTATAATTGCTTTAAAATGGTGTGATAGTTTCTGCTGTATAACAAAGTGAATCAGCTATACATATACATATATCACCATATCCCCTCCTTCTTGGGTCTCCCTCCCACCCTCCATATCCCACCCCTCTGGGTAGTCACAAAGCACCGATCTGATCTCCCTGTGCTATGCGGCTGCTTCCCATTAGCTAGCTATTTTACATTTGGTGGTGTATATATGTCCATGCCACTCTCTCACTTAGTTCCAGCTTACCCTTACCCTTACCCTTGTCCCCAAGTCCATTGTCTACGTCTGCGTCTTTATTGCTGTCCTGCCCCTAGGTTCTGCAGAACCACTTCTTTCTTTTAGATTCCATATATATGTGTTAGCATACGGTATATGTTTTTCTGACTTACTTCACGCTGTATGACAGTCTCTAGGTCCATCCACTGCACTACAGATAACTGAATTTCGTTTCTTTATATGGCTGAGTAATATTCCATTGTATATATGTGCCACATCTTCTTTATCCGTTCATCTGTCGATGGACACTTACGTTGCTTCCATGTCCTGGGTATTGTAAATAGTGCTGCAATGAACACTGTGGTACATGACTGTTTTTGAACTATGGTTTTTCTCAGGGTATATGCCCAGTAGTGGGGTTGCTGGGTCGTATGGTAGTTCTATTTTTAGTTTTTTAAGGAACGTCCATACTGTTTTCCATAGTGGCTGTAGCAGTTTACATTCTCACCAACAGTGCAAGAGGGCTCCCGTTTCTCCACACCCTCTCCAGCATTTATTGTTTGTAGATTTTTTGATGATGGCCATTCTAACTGGTGTGACGTGATACCTCATTGTAGTTTTGATTTGCATTTCTCTAATGATCAGTGATCTTGAGCATCCTTTCATGTGTTTGTTGGCAATCTGTATATCATCTTCGGAAAAATATCAATTTAGGTCTTCTGCCCATTTTTGGGTTGGGTTGTTTGTTTTTTTGATATTGAGCTTCATGAGCTGCTTGTATATTTTGGAGATTAATCCTTTGTCAGTTGCTTCATTTGCAAATATTTTCTCCCATTCTGAGGCCTGTCTTTTCGTCTTGTTTATGGCTTCCTTTGCTGTGCAAAAGCTTTTAAGTTCCATTAGGGCCCATTTGTTTATTTTTGTTTTTATTTCCATTTATCAAGGAGGTGGTTCTAAAAGGATCTTGCTGTGATTTATGTCATAGAGTGTTCTTCCTATGTTTTCCTCTAACAGTTTTATAGCGTCTGGCCTTATGTTTAGGTCTTTGATCCATTTTCAATTTATTTTTGTGAATGGTGTTTGGGAGTGTTCTAATATCACTCTCTTACATGTAGCTGTCCAGTTTTCCCAGCACCACTTATTGAAGAGGTTGTCTTATCTCCATTGTATATTCTTGCCTCCTTTATCAAGGATAAGGTGACCATATGTGTGTGGGGTTATCTCTGGGCTTTCTATTCTGTTCCATTGATCTATATTTCTGTTTTTGTGCCAGTACCAACCGTCTTGATTACTGTAGCTTTGTAGTATAGACTGAGTCAGGGAGCCAGATTCCTCCAGGTCCTTTTTTCGTTATCAAGATTGCTTTGACTGTTCAGGGTCTTTTGTGTTAGCATACAAATTATGAAATTTTTTGTTCTAGCTCTGTGAAAAATGCCAATGGTACTTTGTTAGGGATTGCATTGAATCTGTAGATTGCTTTGCGTAGTAGAGTCATTTTCACAATGTTGATTCTTCCAATTCAAGAACATGGTTTATCTCTCCATCTGTTTGTATAATCTTTAATTTCTTCACCAGTGTCTTATAGTTTTCTGTATACAGGTCTTTTGTCTCCTTAGGTTGGTTTATTCCTAGGTATTTTATTCTTTTTGTTGCAATGGTAAATGGGAGTGTTTCCTTAATTTCTCTTTCAGATTTTTCATCATTAGTGTATAGGAATGGAAGAGATTTCTGTGCATTGGTTTTGTATCCTGCTACTTTACCAAATTCATTGATTAGCTCTAGAAGTTTTTGGGTAGCATCTTTAGGATTCTCTATGTACAGTATCATGTCATTTGCAAACAGTGACAGTTTTACTTCTTCTTTTCCGATTTGTATTCCTTTTATTTTTTCGTTTTCTCTGATTGCTGTGGCTAAAAATTCCAAAACTACGTTGAGTAATAGTGGTGAGAGTGGGCAGCCTTGTCTTGTTCCTGATCTTAGTGGAAATGTTTTCAGTTTCACCCTTGAGAACGATGCTGTCTGTGTGTTTGTCATACATGGCCTTTATAATGTTGAAGTAAGTTCCCTCTATGCCTACTTTCTGGAGGGTTTTTATCATAAATGGGTGTTGAATTTTGTTGAAAGCTTTTTCTACAGCTATTGAGATGATCATATGGTTTTTCTCCTTCAATTTTTTAATATGGTGTATCACATTGATTGATTTCTGTATATTGAAGAATCTTTGGTTTTCTGGGATAAATCCCACTTGATCATGGAGTGTGATCCTTTTAATGTGGTGCTGGTTTCTGTTTGCTAGTATTTTGTTGAGGATTTTTGCATCTATGTCCATCAGTGATATTGGCCTGTAGTTTTCTTTTTTTGTGGCATCTTTGTCTGATTTTGGTATCAGGTGATGGTGACCTCATAGAATGAGTTTGGGAGTGTTTCTCCCTCTGCTATATTTTGGAAGAGTTTGTGAAGGATAAGTGTTAGCTCTTCTCTAAATGTTTGATAGAATTTGTGTATGAATCCATCTGGTTCTGGGCTTTTGTTTGCTGGAAGATATTTAATCACAGTTTCAATTTCAGTGCTTGTGATTGGTCTGTTTACATTTTCTATTTCTTCCTGGTTCAGTCTTGGAATGTTGTGCTTTTCTAAGAATTTGTCCATTTCTTCCAGGTTGTCCACTTTATTGGCATATAGTTGCTTGTAGTAATCTCTCATGATCCATTGTATATCTGCAGTGTCAATGGTTACTTCTCCTTTTTCATTTCTAATTCTATTGATTTGAGTCTTCTCCTTTTTTTTTTCTTGGTGATTCTGACTAATGGTTTCTCAATTTTGTTTATCTTCTCAAAGAACCAGCTTTTAGTTTTATTGATCTTTGCTATCATTTCCTTCATTTCTTTTTCATTTATTTCTGCTTTGATCTTTATGATTTCTTTCCTTCTGCTAACTTTGGGGTTTTTTTGTTCTTCTTTCTCTAATTATTTAGGTGTAAGGTTAGGTTGTTTATTTGAGATGTTTCTTGTTTCTTAAGGTAGGCTTGTATAGCTATAAACTTCCCTCTTAGAACTGCTTTTCCTGCATCCCATAGGTTTTGGATCGTCATGTTTTCATTATCATTTTTTTCCTAGCTATTTTTTGATTTCCTCTTTGATTTCTTCAGTGATCTCTTGGTTATTTAGTAGTGTATTGTTTAGCTTCCATGTGTTTGTATTTTTTACAGATTTTTTTCCTGTAATTAATATCTAGTCTCATAGCGTTGTGGTTGGAAACGATACTTGATATGATTTCAATTTTCTTAAATTTACCAAGTCTTGATTTGTGACCCAAGATATGGTCTATCCTGGAGAATGTTCCATGAGCACTTAAGAAGAAAGTGTATTCTGTTGTTTTGGAATGGAATGTCCTATAAATACCACTTAAGCCCATCTTGTTTAATATACCATTTAAAGCTTATGTTTCCTTATTTATTTTCATTTTGGATGATCTGTCCATTGGTGAAATTGGGGTATTTAAGTCCCCTACTATGATTGTGTTACTGTCGATTTCCCCTTTTATGGCTGTTAGCATTTGCCTTATATATTGAGGTGCTCCTGTGTTGGGTCCATAAATATTTACAATTGTTATATCTTCTTGGATCGACCCCTTGGTCATTATGTATATTGTCCTTCTTTGTCTCTTGTAATAGTCTTTATTTTAAGTCTATTTTGTCTGATGTGAGAATGCTACTCCAGCTTTCGTTTGATTTCCATTTGCATGGAATATCTTTTTCCATCCCCTTACTTTCAGCCTGTGTGTGTCCCTAGGTCTGAAGTGGGTCTCTTGTAGACAGCGTATGTATGGGTCTTGTTTTTATATCCATTCAACCAGTCTGTGTATTTTGGTTGAAGCATTTAATTCATTTACATTTAAGGTAATTATCAGTATGTATGGTCTTATTCACCATTTTCTTAATTGTTTTGGGTTTGTTATTGTAGGTCTTTTCCTTCTCTTTTCACTTTTAAAAGGTAGGTTATACTATTAATGTGCTCTTTTGGGGAACTTATTTATGCTGAAGAGAGTTGAATTATTAAGCATTTCAGGCTTAGAACATTAAACTATTAACATTTGGCTTTTAGACATTGATTATTTTTGTTAAATGACCTCAGGCTCACAAGGTCTTCTTTATCATTTATTATATATAATTATTATATATTAAAAGAGTATTATTTTAAGTTAAATAAAGTAAAACTCACTTTATGATGGTATCCAGACCTATGAGCTTTAACACATACATAGATTTTTGTAAACACCACCAATAACACGAGAAAGAACAATTCCAACACCCAAGGGATTCACAGACACTGCCCTCAAACCTAACCAGGGGCAACAGGCAGTCTGTTCTCTGTTCCTAATAGTTTTACGTTTGTTTATATTGTCTGTATCTACAAAGAATCCTGCTAGGCATTTAATTGGAATTGCATGAAATCTGATAATAGATTTAGAAAATTTGTATATTAATTATACTGAGTCAATCCATGAGCATCGTATTTCCCTTCATTAATTTATATTGTCTTTGATTTCCTTCATCAACATTTTGTGGTTTTTATCATATAGCTCCTACGTGTAATTTGTTATAATTAGAGTTAGGACATCTCATTTTGGAGGGACCATGGTAAATGGTATTTTTAAAATTTTAGTTTTCAGTTTTTTATTGTAAGTATATAGAAAAATGATTGTATTTCTATGTCAATTTTGTATCCTGCAAACTTGCTGAACTCACTTATTAGCTCTAAGAAAATTTTGGAGATTTCTTGAGATTTTTCTACATAGACAATCATGTTGTCTATCATCATTTCTTCCTTTTCAAATTACATGCTACTTATATATTTTTCTTGCCTTACTGCACTTGCTAGGACTGAGAGCAGTATAGTGTTGAATAATAGTAGTGAGAGGGTACATCTTTGACCTGTTCTCACTAATAGGGGAAAAGCATTCAGTATTTCCCCACTAAATATGATGTTAGCTGTAGTTTTGGTTAAGATTTTAGAGATATTCTTTTTTCAGACTGAGAATGTCACCTTCTCTTCCTAGTTCGCTGAGCATATTTTTTTTAACATGAATGGATATTGATTTTGTCAAATGCATTTTCTTCATTTATTGATATGATTATATGTTCTTTTATATTATTTATTCTGCTGATAGGATGGATTACATTGATTGATTTTTGAAAGTTGAACCAGCCTCCATTGCCCCAGAATGTGACCCACTTGGTGAACATTCCATGTGCCATTGAAAAGCACATGTATTGTTGGGTTGAGTGTTCCATAAATGTCCATTAGGTCAAGTGTTAAGTCTTCTATATCTTTGCTGATTTTTCTGTCTGTCTGCTGTAACAATTACTGAGAAGAGAGTGCTACTGTTCCCAAGAATTTGCATTATAGTTCCTCATTTAGTTCTATCAGTTTTTGCATCATTTTGTTGCAATTTTTAAATTTTGTTGTTAGATGCATACACACTTCATTTTGAAAACGAAGAACCAAGTTGAAGGACTCACACTAAATGATTTCAAGATTTACTAAAAGGCTATGGTAATTGAGACAGTGTGGTTTTAGCAAAAGTTCAGAGAGAGATATTAGTGGTACTGAATGAAGAGTCCAGAAATAGATCCACCTTTGTATGATAAATTTGACAAAGATACAAAGATAATCAGTGGAGAAAGAATGGTTATCAAAAATTGTGCTAAAAGAATTGTTCATCCACATGCCAAAAAAAACAAAAGTAAGAAAGAAAGAAAAGAAAAAAGAAGAGAAAAACCTTCTCCATACTTCACATCATATACAAAAATTAAGTCAAATAGATTGTATACTTAAATATAAAACCCAAAATTATATAACTTCTAGAAGAAATCATAGGGAAAAATATCTTTGTGACCTTGTGTTTGGCAAATAATTCTTAAATATTACAAGAGTTTGATGTATAAGTTTGTCTTTATTAAGTTTTAAAATTCATTTTGGGTACAAGAGGCATAGGGTATATTTTCAGGTGATGGAAGTATCTTGATTGTGATGTGGTTACATAACTTGTACGTTTGTCTAATTTATGCAATTATACACCAATTAATTAATTAATTAATTTTCCTTTATGTAAATTATGCCTGCAATAACCTGTCTTTAAAAATAAAGTTTGACTAGGAGGTGAGTTGTTAAGGCGTTTGAGAGATGGGAAAACCTGTTTTGATTTTTATTTTGGGAGTGCTGGAGAGCTACTTGAGGATTTTGAGGAGTTAAATGAATAAATATATGGGGCATAATAATTTCTCTGTTTGAAGCATGTAGGATGGGTTATTCCATAGATGGGTATATGATTAGAAGGAATGTGTGATATAGTTTTCCTCTGGTTGCTGTTGCTAAGGAAACATCATTCCTGGTAAACCTATCTACTTTTCACTTCTGAAAGACAATAAGGCATCTCACCAAGGAACCTACTGTCTGTCTATCTATCTATCTAAACATCCATCCATCCATCCATCAACTATCTATCATCTATTTTAGCTTATACTATTCTCCATACAAGGAAGAAGTGTTGTTTTATTTTTATTATGTATACTTTAAATTACTCTGTAAAATTTAATATTTAATGCTACAGTGCATTATTATTATTGTAATTACCCCTACCTATCTAAAAGTACAACCTTCTAATAGACATTTTAAGAACTCAGGTCTTTGTGGTGGTAGCATGACTTATTGGAGAAGCTCTGGGCATTGGAGTAACATAACAGGCTAAATAAGAGCTCTGTTATACACCTTGATTGCTCTCATGTAATTGTATTTAGCTTATTTGCATCATCCTGTAAATAAATAAATAATGATCATAATGTTAATAAATTTCCATCACGTAGGTTTGTCTCATTTTAGCCACAAAACAAACCTATGTGGTGAGAATTACTATTATATGCTACTAATGTATATGTATATAGATAGATACATGGAAAGAGTACTCAGTATACTACCTATCATATATTATTCATTATATGTCAGTTCTTCCTCCATCCCCTGACCCTTTGCTAACCAGGACAACTTACATGGTTTAAACCTGTTATGTACTCTCTAAAACCACTTATTTGGCTCAATTAAATGCTAAGTACAAAAACCAAGTTATTGAAGTCCATATTTTTAGGAATTATATCTTATCATCCTGTTTATAATACATTAACTTACAGGATAACTTATATTCATAGACCTGAGGTCTTGAAGTCTCTAATATTTGTAATATGTTATATCTTAATATATTTATGATAGTCTATGTATCTTCTTTATTCAGAAATGCTATGGAAGAGGAAAATCAACATATTAGATAAATGGGGAAAGTTGCCTAAACTCTACGTAGCCATGTGTTAGATGTTTCTTCTGAAAGAAATGAAACAGACTAGGTGGATGTTTCCTTGAAGTGGAAACGAAACAAAATCTGTAGCTGCTGGGGTACAGGAAAATTACTAAAAATCAGGAGACTTTGGTGCTGATATCAATTCTTCCATATCCAATTACTGGTCTTAAGTAATGACTGGTCTTTAACCAATCTCTTTGTTATCTCATCTGTGCAATGAGAATGCTAGACTGGAATTAGCCATTCAGCATAAAATGCTCCTTCTTTTACTACTGTAAAATTTTCCTTCGGGAAAACACTCACCTTCTATTCTTCATATGTTTCTACTGTACATGGGGCTCCACCCCTGACTCTAGGGTTTTACTTAAAACTTTGGCCCAGGCAATCTGAGCATGACAGCAACTTGTCCCTAGTGATTAGTTCAAGGATGAGCACAGGGCCCTCATAGCCCACAAGATAGACTGTAGAAACTTTTTCTTAGACTCTTGAAAGTGAGATGTTATATTTTTTCTACTAACTTGATAGGCTGTGGGTAGCCATTTCTCATCACTTAGAATGTTGAAATTAAGCCAGCATGGGGGAAAACTGAAGTGAGATATAATGAAAGCTGAGTCCTGGTGACTTTTTAAGCCACTAAAACCAGCTATGCCTGAAGTTATATTTACCTGTGAATCAAGTTACATGAGGCCATGTAATACCCACATTACAGATACATATTAATAATCACATGCTTGTATGTATTACATGAAAAGATGGAATATGTGTTTTAAATGATCAAGCTGGCTAATGTATTAAAAAAACTTGTGCAGAGAAAGAGTGACTTCCCTTTGCAAACTGGATTATTAAAAAAAAAAATAAGCCAGACATCTCACCAAACAAGATATACAGATGGCATATAAGCATATGAAAATATGTCCCACATCATGTGTCATTAGGGAAATGCAAATTAAAACAACAAAATACCACTACACACCTACTAGAATGGCCAAAATCCAGAACACTGGCAACTCCAACTTCTGGTGAAGATTTGGAGCAGCAGAAACTCTTAGTGCTAGTGGGAATATGAAATGATACAGCCACTTTTGAAAACACATTGGCCGTCTCTTATAAAACTAAATATATTCTTACTATACATATGACCCAGCAGTTACGCTCCTTGGTATTTACCCAAAGTTGTTGAAAATGTATGTCCGCATAAAAACCTGAACATCATAGTTCATAGTAGTAGTTTTTTTCATAATTGCCAAAACTTGGAAGCAATTAAGATATCCTTCAGTTTGTGAATGGATAAACTGTGATACATACAGATAATGGAATATTATTCAACTCTAAAAAGAAATGAGCTATCAAGCCATGAAGAGACATGGAAAATACTGCTGCGGTGAACATTGGTGTGCATGTATCTTTTTGAATTATGGTTTTCTCCAGCACTGTTTACAATAGCTAAGACATGGAAACAACTTAGATGTCCATCAATAGATGAATGGATAAAGAAGATGTGGTACATATATACAATGGAATATTACTCAGCCATTAAAAAGAATGGAATAATGCCATTTGCAGCAACATGGATGGACTTAGAGGTTGCCATAGTGAGTGAAGTAAGTCAGACAGAGAAAGACAAATATCACATGATATCACTTATATCTGGAATCTAAAAAAATGATACAAATGAACTTATTTACAAAACAGAAACAGACTCACAGACTTAGAGAATGAACTTCTGGTTACCAGGGGGGAAGGGTTGGGGGCAGAAATAGGTTGGGAGTTTGGGATTGACATGTACACACTGCTATATTTAAAATAGACAACCAACAAGAACCTACTATATAGCACAAGGAACTCTGCTTACAGTACTCTGTAATAACCTAAATTATTACATAGAAAGGAATTTGAAAAAGAATAAATACATGTATAACTGGATCACTTTTCTGTACACCTGAAACTAACAATGTTGTTAATCACCTGTACTCCAATATAAAATTTAAAAAAAGAAAAAATCACAGAGTGGATAGGCATGATATTAATATTAAAATGTCATTAAAAGCAAAAATCATTATGTGAGACTGAAAGTGTTTGCCCTATATTTATAAAGGTACAATAAACAACACTGTTTTAGTTTTAAAAAAAAAAGAATAGTTGAAGGAAAGGAAAAAAAATTTACCAACCAAAGATAACACTGTCCATTTTGATACATGTTTTTTCTTTTATTTTTTTAAGTATTTTTATTACATCTTGTATACTGTGTCTTTCTTTTAGCATAAAACATGCCTTTCCCCATGCTATTAAAATTTTTCATGATTATTATTCTAATGGATAAATAATATCCCATTGTCTATGTCACATATCAACATTTATATAACTTAATATGGGACATTTAGGTTGTTTCCAAATATTATAATATTTAATGTTTATATTATAAACAAAGCTGCATCTCAGTACAAAAAAAGAAAAAGAATAAATGGTCAATAAACAATTATAATTATTAAAAAAAAGACATGGAGGAAGCTTAAATGCATATTGCTAAGTGAAAGATGCCAATTTGAAAAATCTACATACTGAAAAATTCCAACTAGGTGACATTCTGGTAAAGGCAACACTATGCAGACAGTACATAGATCAGTGGTTGCCATGGGTGGGTTGGGATGGGGAAGATGATTAGGCAGAGCAGAGAGGAATCTTAGGACAGTGAAAATACTCTGTATGATACTATAATGATGGATATATGTCATTATACATTTGTCTAAACCCAAAGAATGTACATCAAGAGAGAACCCTGTGGACTTTGGGTGATTATAATGTGTCAATGTAGGTTCATCCTTGGTAAAAATGTAACACTCTTGTGAGTGATGTTGATAATGACTTTACGCAGGGGCTGGGGTATGTGGGAAATCTCTGTTTCTTCTTCTCAATGTTGTTGTGAACCTAAAACTGCTTTCAAAAAATTGTCTTTAAAATTTGTTTTTAAATAGGCTAGAAACATTTTTTTCCTGAATTACAGTATTAGTCCTTTTTCAAACAAAATGTTAATGATATACAAAGATTGCAAAACACAAATCTTCAATATTATCTGAATTTAATAAATCTTTCATAACTGCTGGGAAATAATCATTATGTGTGTCAAAGCTATGAACTAAACCACACATCTGCTAAGGCATAGTGATGGACTTTTTAAGGATCATGGAAAGTGTGTCTACTTTTAGATTGTGAGTCAACTTTTACTCTCTATCCCCCACTACTCCCAAGCCACACTTTGGAGACACGTTGGGAGATTTTTTATTTTTTGGTCAAGCCAAGATCACTCACAGGAGACCATCTAGAAACTGCTACTATTATTTCTTCTGGAAAACTTAAGAATGAGGGAATGAAATAACTTGGCATGTCTTCTACTCTCACAAGAGCCATTTAAATATTTTATCTACATTTCCCTGGGGAGTGGGCTGGGGAGTGGAGGAACCAAGAATAGTGGTACATGTGTGAGTGTGTACACACATGCATACACAGATGGTACCTCATACTCTGAAATAGATATTTTGTGCTGAATTACTTGATTTTGTTGCATACTCTTAAATCTGTTTTCTTAGACAATGTTTAAATTTTAATCTTGTAAAGCCTTATTGATTACAATGCTAAACTCACATGATGGGCTTAATAAATACACACTCCATTGATTAATAGTGATCTTCATAGCCCCACTGTTGGGATAGCAATCTGCTTCATGCAGTTCATTACGATAGCAGCATGAGTAGTTCTGCAGTTATACAGGGACCAGCAAACAGTGGCTGCATCAGGCCAAATCCAGATCTTGCTTGATTTTATAAATAAAATTTTACTGGAACAGCTACATAGTTACACCCATTTATTTATATGTTGTGTGTGACTGCTTTTGTCCTAGAGTAGCTGAGTTGAATAGTTGCAATAGAGACCTATGGTCCTCAAATCCAAAAATATTTACTGTCTGGCCCTTTCCAGGAAAAGTTTGCTGTTCCCTACTCCAATATATTTATTTTCCATGTTGTCTAGCATGGTGAAAATGTAACTTTGGTCTTTATCCGTATGAACTTAAAGCTTAAAAGATCAAGACATAAGGACTAGGATTCAAGTGATGGAGTAAATTAAAGTGTCGATAAACATACAATAATAGCTTGCATTGTTTTCATATTTTATTTTCTGTAATCAGATAAATTTTAAATAACACAGTTTAAGTAATTAAGATAGATATTGAATGTAAGGAAAGCAATCAACATGAAGAAACCAGGATTCTATGTGTTCAATTTCTGTGAGCTTAAAATTTTATTATAAAGTATTAAAATATTATCTATATTATCTAGTTTTAGATATAGATATAGATAATTATCTATATTATCTAGTGGGTATGATAGGAATTTATCTAGTTTTAGATATAGATAATTATCTATATTATCTAGTAGGTATGATAGGAAGTTTTAAAAATTTAAGCATGTATGTGTTTTGCCAAAGCATTAACAAAATTTTCAGTGTTTAGAAGATATGTAGCAATAGAATAAGTCCCATATGTTAAGTGAATTCTTTGCGGCTGGAGATACTTAAGCCCAGCTAGATGCAGAAGCACTATGGAGGAGAGTCAGCACAGTAAGGAGGGTTCTCCAGATTACTTTCAGCTGAGATTTTGTGATTTGACTTGGTGATGATTAGGTCACATAAATAAGACTCGAGCCACCACTAAAAAAAAGAGCTAAAAAAGTGTGTATGTGTGCCTGTGTGTGTGTGTTTGTGTGTATACATACATATCTGAGTATTTTCTGGAGAATTCATTTTTAATTCTGTGGGGTTTTTACCAAACGACTTTCTGCTGCTATGGAAGCTACAGATTATAAGCTATGGATCCTGCCCTCAAGGAGCTTAGATTTGGTTTTAAGAGTTCTGTGGAGAGATTGTTCACATTAGCTCATCCATTCAGGAAGCTGAGGTATGAAGGCAACGAAATCTGAACAGTTGTTCAGAAGACTTAAGATGTAGAAAGAGAGAAAAGGCACAGGTAAAAAGAAAGGTATTGTATACTTTCAGAAAAGAACAATTCAGCTACACTTGCTGAGATCACAAGTAGTGAAAAATCAACCATATGAGACACCTGACAGTCCATCATGTAGAAGTAATCACTATTCATATTTTGTTATATGACCTTCTGGTCTTTTTATGTATCTGCACACTTCTGCAAAATTAAGGTGTATTGAATATAAAATTATGTAACTTGCTTTTTCCACTTAGCAAAATAAAATGACTATTTTCCCATAGCACTAGATATTCTTTCTAGCTGAATGCTTTGTCTTGAATAGTTGAATCATAGTTTAATTAATCCCCAGTATTTGATATTTCCACTAAGATGGTTAAAGACAAGCATGATTTATATAAATTTGTAGTGCCCATAGACAAATCTGATATTTGAACTTATAGTATCCTAAACAAATTTTTCAATGACTAAAGACAAGTGGCAATGCTATTTTTGAGTCGTTATTAACTTATACATTTATTTGATGGATTTTGTTAAAGAGAGACTAAGGAAAGGGAGGCATGGACAGACTTTAGCTTATTATGTGTTTGAATACCAAGTGTGGCATATTATGGTAAATATTACCTTAAATGTAGAAGTTATCTTAAATAAGAACCCTTTATCTTAAGGCTATAGCAGGATTCAGTTGTTTCTTACTGATGGGTATTACAAGAGATGGAAGATTTCATCATTATCCACACTTCCTTGGATTGTTTGTGGATTCTGAGGGGTTTGTTCACTTTCACATTTCCTTTTGCCATTAGTATTATTTTTATCTGAAGAGAATGAAGATGAATTGTATGCTTGTACACTTGTCCAAGCTTTTCTCCTATGTCCCATTACCAGCCTACTAGCTTTCTTTTCCCTTTGTACTTTTCTGTGAAGATTTCATATCCTATGTACTGGGAGAATAATATCTTTGGAAGGAGTGTTTTATCTATATTTTGTAGAAAGAAGTAAAACAGGGAATGTGTGTTGTTTAAAATATATATCAATAACTTAATGAAGAATTGATAAAAATAGGAAAAAAATAATTCCAGATAAATGCACTTTGAAGAGAACATGGTTGTCCTCAAAAGAAGAAAATTCAGAGTAAAAAAAAAAAAAAAAACTCTATACATTTTTTATTGAGTCTATCTCTGTAGCACTTTCATGTTCTTTAATCTCTTTTTCTTCCTTTTTTATCAGTTGGTTTTTGAAAACTTAATTCTCTGTGCTGTACCTTGAGCAGTAAAAAGTATAGCCAGAGTGAGAAAACTTCTTAAATTTTGCTTTTTATTAGAGCAAAGATTCGTAAATAGAGCAAGTGAGAAACAAAGCTTGTAAGATTGATGCGGGAAGAGAGAGAAAGAGAAGCTGAAGAAACAGAGGTGCTAATAATGGCATTTGTTTGGTCCCAAGCTGCAAAACATTCTACCAGGCTAAGTAGAAATATCTTATCCTTTTGTTCTAGGTCAAAGAGTCTTCTCGTAATCATACTGTTGGTTCTTGGCAGCTATAAATATAATTGTTATCAATAAATGGGGAAGCAATATTAAATTACAAGTGAAATTTCTGATCAGGTTTTTCTGAATTCAAAAATGTGCTCTTGACACATGGCTTTTCTTAGTAAATTAATAACATACAATCCTATTTTTTCCTGGTTTTAACTCACCATATATGGGATGATTCGATTTAAAGTCAATTTACAAAAACATTATCCATAGAAATAGATAATTTATATATTAAATTATCAATATAAATCTTGGCAATTATCTATATAAATCTTACAGCATATTGAGCTGCCAAATCAATATTGACTTACAATCACTATGTGTGCACTTGGTGAACTATATCAGGTAGGAAAGTCATGGTTGAAGTCGCTGTCTTATAAGTATAACATTTTGGAATAGTAGTTCCGTTGTGAATTCTTCTACTTAGAAAAACATCAGATAGGCGGTATAAATTATTTAGCGAATCAGCCTATCTGCTTGCTAACAGTTTGTGATTTCTTTCCTAAGCACATGAGATTGATTCTAAAAAGTGCTCCTCTTTCTGTGGGTCTAGAATTTTCTGCTTCAGCCACTGTGCAAAACCAGAAGGATGTTTCAGACTAGATGTTTAGGATTTCTGCTTCAATTATGTGATTATTTAACACAGTGTTTTTGTAAATAGATCTGATTTCTTATTAATCACGAATATCACAGCTATTAGGCTAGTGCTAGAGGAGAGGGTGTAGCTTTGTGGTTTGGAGAGTTGGATTCAGAGCTTAAATGTGCCATTGCTGATTAAGAGTTAGGTTATGCTGGTGAGTCATTAACCTCTTCAATACTTAGTGCCTCATCTATACAATGGAAATCCTAATATCTAATGTACACAGTTGTTGTTAGGAGTAAATAAGATAATGCCATTAACCACTTAATCTACAGTAGCTCAATGCGTGGTAGGTCTCTCAAAATCCCCTATTGAAAGCTCCTTGAAGCTGGAGATCCTATCAAACTAATTTAATATCTCCCCTGTATGATACCATGTAGATTATGGACAGTAAAGCTGATTTCTCATTATGAACACCAAGAAAATTGGGAAGGTAAAGATTTATTCACCTCAGGTTCTACTCATCTTCAAATCCTTAGTTTTATTTTACATTCTTTTGGATTTTATTTATTCCAGGCCTCAAAGCTGTTATCTTAGGTGGGACTGCAAAAAATTTTTAAAACATCATAAAATTAAATTTGCTAGTAGCTACAAATAGCATGTTGACAGAACTGCTTTCTTTCTCATAAAAAAGCATGCATACATATGGAGAGTATCTCATTTTTCTAAATCTTTTTCCAGTGTTAAATATCTGCAGCAAACAGAAAATGTATACATGATTTTCATTTATCACTTGTAAGTGTCTGAGAAGCTGCAGGATATGGCACTCACACTTAAGTCATAATTGATATTTTAACACAAAATATAAAACCATACATATCATTATAACTAATAAGTAATAAGTTGAAATCTGATCCTGTGAACAGTAATCCTGTGTCAAAATCTGATGTTTAAAAACTTTGTAGACTGATAAGAGGTGATCTCCATGTGCTTGTTAGTTTGTTTTTTCCTTGTATTACAGGATATTAAGGCAGCTTTTAAAACATATTCTTGTCTAATAGTCATATTCTATAATGTGACTAGCTAAGCATGTTTTTAGTATTCTTTTGTGAACCTCTGTTAGTAAATTACAATGATCCTCAGTTTATTCATATGTGAAAGGAAATGATAATAGATTAAACATTTTCCACAATAGTTTAAATGCATATATAATTTCTAGCAGAGTACATTGTAGATATTCAATAAGTGGCACATATTATTTTCATTATTTATGAATATTTGAGTTTTTCTCTTATTACTAAAAAATACATCTACTTTAAAGCAAATGTTTTAAATACAAAAAGTAAAATCAAGAAAATAAAATCAATAATCTCATAATAGAGCAATAAGATCAATATGATTCTTATGTATCCTACCCCATTTTTTTCTGTTTGAATATTTATTAGAGTAACACATGTCCCAGATAACTAATGAATTTGTACAGAAAAACTCACTATAGAAAACCCTCAGTCTATAGCCTCATTCCTCTTCAACCCTAGTTCCACTTTTTAAGAAAAACTCAGTTTTTAGATAATGTAATTATATGACTATTTCTCAATCTATCAGATGTAGAAAATATCTCTTGACTCCTCAATGTGAAAAATAACGTTTTAGTTTTAATATACTGTACTATAATTCCTCTAATGATTATATTTTCAACATTAAATAATATACTTAAAACTCAATTTCTGGTTCCATTAACATCCAGCAGTATTTCTTGACTTTTTAAGATTAGCATTTAATTTCCCTTACTCTCTCTTCCATTTTTCTTTTTCCACTTTCTCTCCCATGTTAATGTACTACCCTCTGTAAGTTGTGCTTTAATTTGTACTTTGTTGATGTTTTAATATTAATATTTTATACTGCAACTACAAACAAGTTTGTTATGTGTTGTCCTTAGGTTGACGCTAAAAAGTAGTTTCACATTTTTTGATTATATAAATTTTTGGTTGTTCAACAAAGTACTATAAGAAGATTGCATTTAGTTGTCCTCTGATCCAATATCTGCACTCTGTGTTATGTATAGGAGAATTTTCTTAGCATGAGGTTCAAATAAATCACCTCCTTTAATTGCCTAAAACCATTCTGTCGGTTCGTTTGCTCTATGACTGGACCATGACAGTCATATAAAACTTTGTTTTTCTTAGAGTTTATAACTGTTTTTTCCCTCTCTCCTTTTTTTAAAAATTCATCATTTTCCTTTATATATTCATGCTTTTCTAAATCTTTAATCCTACTATCCATTCCGTGGATTCCCCTTTTCTGGATGCCCCTTTCATCAAGTCTTCCTCCTGTTTTTAATCTGAAAGTGTTATATAATCCAGGTTGTCTGTCCTGCTGTTGTTCTGGTACTTCTCATCATAACTTGCCCACTGTGTTTTGATCTCATGTGTTCATTTTTCTTGGATTAGTCTTTGATGTGGATTGTTTACCCTGAAGCGACTTTTAAAGAATGCTTTGTGAGAGGAAAGGCACCAATGTCATTTCACATATTTTTTTTAATTAAGCTTTACATTTGATTTGTAATTTGACAAGTATAGAATTCTAAGTTAAAAATATTTTTTCTGCAAAAGATTGTGGTTCTAAGATTTCATAAGAATATAATTAGGTATTATATAATTGATTTTTTAGTATGTGTTTCTGGGGCCTTTACAAGCCATTTCGATCTACATTTTAGTGCCTATTTTCAGTTCTAGGAAATTTTCTTTCATTATTTATTTGATAGTTTTCTTTGGTTTTTCATTCTATCTTGTTCTGGTTTGTTTTCTCATATAATTCTTATTTCTGAGGGACCTCCTTTATTGGTCCTTTGTATATCAAAGTTATTTGTATTTTTATCTCTCTTTTTATATTAAAAAAAAAATCTGCCCTTAGTATTTTAATCTTGACAGTGACCTTGTTCTCTGATTGCTCCTTTGACATGGCAAACTCTATTTTAGAAATTTCATACTTTCCCAAATTTTTAATTATAGACTGGATTATTTTAAGTTCTGTTCCCTGAGTTATCTCTCTTTGCTGTTAAAATAGATTTTATGTCTGAGTTTCTTGAGTTTCTTGATTCTGCTAGCTCTCCTCATAAGCAAGTTTTGAATTTAAAAGGTGAAGTTGCAAAGAATGTTCTCTTACGATTTTGCTTGATAAATAGTACGGTTTCCTTTTGATTCTCCTCACTGAGTTAGAACTTTGAACAGAATCTCTACATGGGGTCGAATGAAGTCTGACATGTTAGCTGTCTGACTATCAAGCTTCCTCTACCAAATGCCAAAATGACCATGATCTCATAATTAATACCAATAGCCACATTTGAAGCCTTAACTTTCCTCTAACTGTGGGTGCTTGGCAGAAGGACCCTGCTCGGGCTTTTGCCTGACTAGCAGATGCCAGTGGTCTGAGATTGGCTGTAGGATTGCTACTTGGTTTAGTTGTTTTGCATAATGATGATTTGGGACCCCACTTGCCCCTTGCCCTTGACTGTGTTTCCTGTCACTGACTTCACAGCCTCTAGTGACCCAATTGGCTCCCAAGTCCCTCAGCCTTCCATACTCTGGGATGTGTGGCGTTCCTCATATTGTTCATCGATTAATCCACTTCCCTCTAGTTTTTACCTTTCATTCAGTTATAAATCACCTCCAGTTACCTCCCTTGTTAATATATAATCATTTTATGCTATCTTGAAACATAGAAAGTAGCTAATGTTTAACCATTTTTGACTTAACAGAAACGGCGATTTCAAATCGTTTAACTAATATGATACAGTCCGTAAACTGCTTTCCCTTCAATATTTTTATTTCAGTCAATTCTCAGGATGGAAGGTAATGATTGTTCTAGCGATCCATCTCAAATTGGGAGCTTATATTCTTTTAATGAGAATATTCACAGGGATGTAACTTGAGCCCTGCTGGATTATAAACCTGACAAAACCAGTTCCTTCTTGCCTGAGAAGGCTGAAGTTGTCATATGATAAAGAGGAATACTTTTTCTTCTCAGTATTTTATCTACTTAAGATCCTAACTGTTTTGCACATATTACTTAAAATGATACTGGTCAATTTTGGCCTGGTAATCCTTCCTTACTAAAAACGAAGCAAACAAAGAAACAAATCCACCAAATCACAATAAACAAAAACCTTCTGTACTTCTAATGCATGATTTTTCCATGAGAAATTAAGTCCAAGAGTAAAAAATAAAGACTCTCTTCCTTGAAAGAGAAGCGTAAACTTAGCTGACGGTTCTCTCGAACAGACACACCTGGGAGAACACGCCAGGATGCAAACATGTGTTTAGAGGCCAGGAACACAGGACATTCACTCCCTGTTCTGCTTCCATAGCCATGTGATGGACAAGCTGAGAGTGCAGTGAGGCCAGCACGGACAGACCAGAGTGTCAGGTTTAGGACTCCCACACGAGGCTGCCCTGCCATCGTCTTCAAATTGTTGTGTAAGATTTGCAGCTCTGCTTGGCTTTCTGCTGTCCAGAAGAGAGAAAATGGGGAGGCAGCTTTGAAGAATGCAGAATATATTTGCATGTTTTCGGTCTTACATACTGCAGTAACCTCTCCAGGGCCATAACAATGAGGCCCGGATCCTCCTTATATCCTCAGTGCTTGTGTCCTGAGAGACTGAGAAGGTGTCTGGAGGTATGTGACCCACCCTACGTTCCAGGGAAGGACTGAGATATTGAGTACTGGTTAACACTTCATTCATGGACCAGTTTACTTGTCTGTGTTGAGCTGGTGTTTTCACTTAATCTTTCAAATGAATTCTGCAAGGGTCAATCGAACTCTAGTTGAAGATGCCTAAAATCTCAGATTAAGCTTTATTCTGCCACAATAAAGCTATTGTCTTCATCTGATTAACTTTCTCAAGTATGAATTGGTATCATTTTCTGGCTAAAAAAAGGTAAGGGGCTCTGAAAACATCGGTCTTACTTAGGTCTCAGGTGTGTTATGAATTGAAAAAACTTTGTAATAAACTGTATTTAAATTCTTGACAATTATAATAGAATTATAATAGAAATTTGTTGCTTTTGCCTATCCACATCAGTTTTCCTATATTCTGGTAAGAGCTCCCAATTTTGCTTTGATGGATTGGTCATTTAGTAAAATTGTCCACCGTGGTATCCTGCAAGTAGGTAGGCGCATAATCCACATTTGTCCTATTCCATTCACTATAGAATCGCAACCTGGAGCAGAGCGATCAAAAACAGAAAAGATTTTTAGCCACTTCATCCATCCCAGGGGTAATGCCCTGAGTACTTTGATTATAATTACCTGCTCCTTAGACCACTGGAACTATCTCTGTTTTTGTTCATCCCCAGCCTTGTTCTTCAAATATGTCTTCAGTTTTCTGAGCTATCTATTATATGTCAATATATTTATTTCCTGCTTAAGAAAACCAAAGTCCATTCCTGAAAAACTATTACAAGAATGTAATGACCTATTTAAATTGGGAATGCTCAAGTGTGCAGAAAATGTGGCGACAGATATGCTATACAAGTCTTCTTATAAACAGAATCTTCTTTGTCAGTTGTGACACTGTGTAAATGAACCATGTCATTCAACAGTGCTAATTCATGGTTAATTCTGCCCCTGAGCTCAGGCATCTTATTCTTTTTATTTCTTTTTTATTTTTATATTGAAGTATAGTTGGTTTACAATGTGTTAATTTCTGCTGTACAGCCAAGTGATTCAGTTACACATATATATATTCTTTCTCATATTCTTTTCCATTACAGTTTATTACAAGATATTGAATATACAGTAGAACCTTGTTGTTTTTCCATTCTATACATACTAGTTTGCATCTGCTAATACCAAACTCCACTCCATCCCTCCCCCACCCCACCCCTTGGCAACCACAAGTCTGTTCGTCTGTTTCTGTTTCATAGATAATTTCATTTATGTCATATTTTAGATTTCATGTATAAGTGATATCATATGGTATTTGTCTTTCTCTTTCTGACTTACTTCACTTAGTATGATAATTTCTAGTCCATCCATGTTGTTGCAAATAGCATTATTTTGTTCTTTTTCATGGCCAAATAGTATTCCATTGTATATATGTACCATATCTTCTTTATCCATTCATCTGTTGATGGACATCTAGGTTGTTTCCATGTCTTGGCTATTGTGAATAGTACTTCTACGAATATAGGGGTGCATGTATCTTTGTGAATTATAGTTTTGTCTGGGTATATGCCCGGGAGTGGGATTGCTGGATCATATGGCAACTCTGTTTTTAGTTTTTTGAGGAACTTCCATACTGTTTTCCATAGTGGCTGCACCAACTTACATTCCCATTAACAGTGTAGGAGGGTTCCCTTTTCTCCACACCCTCTCCAGTATTTATTGTTCATAGATTTTTTGATGATGGCCATTCTGACCAGTGTGAGGTGGTATCTAATTGTAGTTTTGATTTGCATTGCTCTAATTATTAGTGATGTTGAGCATCTTTTCACGCAGACACAGTCTTATTCTTAATGAATTATGACTCACCCAACCCAAATGCGAAAGATTAATGTAAAGCTGCCACATGATTTCACGCCACATATATGGTCAGGTAGACACAAAGCCAGGAGGAAAAGGACAAGAGAAAATGAGACTCCAGAAAAATGCTACTCAACTTTTTTCTTCCTTATACTCTCTGTGTGAAAGCATTATAGTGGTATTGACAACAAAAATGACATCATTATGCAAAAGAGGCCATTGGGGAAGCAACGATAATTTTAAAGATGGGTAGAGCTGAAGCAAGTGCATATGCCTTAAAGAAATGGGGGAGGAAAAGGACCTGTGCTTCTCCAGGGACTGATAAATTAAAACAGATCTTTAAAAAGAAAGCAACACTCTGTCCATCAGCTTTTGTTTCAGTGGAGTTGTCTTCTCTGTAGAATATTTTCTTTAGTAGAAAAATGTTTAGGATACCAGATGCTATACAGACAAAAGGGATAGTGTACTACTCATCAGTTGTTTGAGCTGGGCGACTGGGATGGGTTAAACATTGTGAAATACAAAATTCACTATGAACAACCTGAGGATCTGTTGACATTAACAAAGTGGGGCAAGATTTGCATTTATAAATGTTTTAAATTAGTATCTACTAATAATACTGCTTTGAACTCCATAAATCTTTTTCTTCAGTGACATGCATTATCTACTTAATATAGTAATACTTATATGAATATGTGTGTATATAACATATACATCAGTACCATGTAAGACATATATCTTAATACACATAAAATATATACTGCTTACAACTCTCTGACTTTGGGTAAATAGCTCATCTATCCTATTTCTTCATCTATGAAATTAACTATAACACCTACCACATCAACTTGTTGTGAGGGTTAAATAAGGTAACGTACAAAAAGTAATTAGAAAATATACATATTATATGAATTATAAATCTCATTTTTCTTTGGTTAAAAATGTCTCTAATCCCTTTATTATTCCTGCAATATTCTGTGATAAAATTATTGATGGGAAAATCATTACTATTTTACTGAAATTTTTCTGAGTTAAACTTGAAACTTGGTATTGCATAGCTTTTGACCAGCTTCATGCATTCAATTATTCAAGCAAGTAATTTTAGGCACGTATTTTGTGTCCAGTGCTGTGTTATGTAAAGCAGATGCAAAGATGAAAGCAGGTGCATCTGCTCCAGAGTCTCATGATTGTGGCCCAGTAGTTGAAAAACAGGTTTAAAAGGTAGAATTTAGATGAAAAAACTTCTGTGTTCTGTGTGAACACGATTCATGTGTGCAACTTGTCTGCACTCACTTAAGTGTGGACTTTTAAAAAAACAAAAACAACAAAAAAACAAACTCATAGAAAAAGAGATCAGACTTGGGGTTATCAGAGGTGGAGCATGGGGGGAGAGAAACTAGAGGAAGGTGGTCAAAAGGTACAGACCTCCATTTATAAGATAAATGAGTACTGGGGATGTAATGTACAACATGATGACTTTAACTAACACTACTGTACGCTATTTAGGAAAGTTTTAAGACAGTATATCCTAAAAGTTCTCATCACCAGGAGAAAATTTATTTTCCTTTTTCTTTCCTTTTTATCGTATCCGTGTCAGAAGATGGATGTTAAACTAACCTATTTTGGTAATCATTTCACAATATAAGTAAATCAAACCATCATGCTGTTTCTGTAAAACTTATACAGGGATGTATATCAATTATTTCTCAATAAAACTGGAAAAACTTTTTTTTAAGTTGACTATATAAGTTAAATGAAGAATTGTGGTATTAAGTTCCCAAAACATTTTAAGTAAGTTGTAGGGAAGTTAAAATGAAGTGGGTTCTTGGATAGAACATTTCTATAAAATAAAGACATTTCCACTGTGTTTCAAAAATATAGTCATTGATCTTGTTAATAACCCTCCCTTTTTACCATGTGGAGAATATTTCATTCTTCCTCTGATGTCAGTGACTTCCTTTTAGAATTGCTTCCCATTCCTAGAAAGGTGCTCATTACAAAAGAATGGATCTGCCAATAATCTGAAGTACTAAAGTTTCAGTAGACAAAGAGTTTACTGTTTTGATAAACAGGAGGTTTTAATTTGAATACCCCAGATAGTACGTTTATATTAACCAAATTAATTTTTAACTTGTCAAATTATATAAACCACATGATCACACCCTTTAGTATTTTACTGGATATATATTAGGTCTTGTTATTGCTCGATACCATTTCCATCATCATTTGTTTCCCTGTTTATTTGTTGCCCAAACAAAAAGTATATTCTCTCTTTCGGTGTTTGAGGATCTCCCAGGTCTTTCAATAAAGACTTGGTAAAAGGCAGAGTCCACCATAAAGCTGAAAATATGAAACATTTGTGTACTACTTATTTCCTGAGTCACATTATCTATACTTCCCAGTCATTCCAAGAAGCACTTAATACCCATTTAATAAATTCATTTTTCACTTAAATTACCTAGAGCATAATACATTTGGGCACAGATTAAATATACGACATATGGAAAGAAACAAATGTTTTAAAAGTTTCCACTATATGCTAGGAACTGTTGATGTTTTTTGAAACATATTAACAAGAGCAACAAATAATAATACTTTAGTCACTATTTTATTATTTATAAAAGTTTTTCATTTCCCCTGCACACATACTGAAACAACATAAACTTACTCTAAACTATTATAAAATTATTATGCACTTCAAAAATCCTTTATCATAAGACACACCAAAAGCCTTTCTTCCTTTCCAAATGGCTGAGTGTAAAGCTTTGCCAAATTTGTGTTAATGAGGAAGTAAAAAACATTTTTCACACTCTGAAGCCTGAAGCACATCCTCTTGCTAACATTTTTACGAGCTTTTTTAGTCTTTACAGCAAATTTCTATTTGTGGTTCTTCTTCGAAAGAAGGCTGGGAAATTTTTGCAAGAGTTCATCATTTTTCATCTCTCTTATGAACTTTGAATAGATAAGTGTCTTGCTTTGCAGTTCAGTTATTCTGAAAAGTTAAAGTAGACCCTTGGGGTTACTGTACAAATATCCACCCACAAGATTCAATGTAGAACAATTCTGTGCTGCTTGTGTTTTACATTTGCTACTCACTTCCAGAGCCTGACCTCAGCTGATAAACATTTTTCACTTTTAGTTGCAAGTGAAGGGGCTGAAAGAAAGCTGGTCTCATTTGGGGCATGTTATAGTCACAGCTACTTAATGTTCCCAGTACCTTTCTTCACACCTAGAAATGTGCGAAGCTACGTTGATAGTGTGCAGGATAGTTTGTCACTTATTAGTATGCTTATCTATGAATCTTTCTGTCAATAAGAAAATGAAATTTTGCTTGGAAATAACTGATAAAATTTCTTCCTAATCACCTTTTAGGTAAAAGCAATTCAGAGCTATGATTACAGGTAGCTGCAGGTAGCTGGCTATTTCTTCTCCTTGTGATTCTTTTTTCTTTCTTTCTGTTTTCTTCTTCTTCTTCTTCTTTTTTTTTTTTTGGTGAGCAAATTATTCAGCTTCCTTTCAAAGGATTTCTGAATTAGGGTTTAGGTAACATTTTCAGATTCAAAATAGAATTTCAAGTACGGAGAAACCAAATCAAGTTCCTGGAAGGAGAGAATAGAGTTTGCTTTTTAAGTACAGGCCACTAGCTCCCAGTCTCTCACACCATGTTTCCCTTAACCAGTTATTTTCTAATGATGGGGAGAAGTGCTCTGCCAGTAGACTGAGACAGTATGGAGAATATCAATATTTTTGCAACTGCAGTCCAGGAAGTACAAAAACCAATAGCTGTAGCAGAAAACCATAAATTATATTTGTGACAGGTTTAAACTGAGATCATTCAATTTGTGGTGCTATTTAAAATCTGCAATTAGCCCCAGTTTGCTTTGTAGTGAATCTGTGATTGTAGAAGGAAAAGAAAAGCCTCTCCAACAAGAAACAATAAAGACAGGAGATACTTACAGGAGGCAGCTTGGGGAGCTTATATCTTCTTTGTGATGTACAGAAATCATGTTTTAAAAGGCTATAAATCTCCAAATCACCTGTGACCGCAGTGTGAAGTCAATTCAGAGTTAGCAATCATTCTGGAGGTCATTTTTTAATCCAATATCAATTTGATGGGATAGGGAACACATAGCATTTAGGATTAATGTAATGCTTTATGACCACAAGACCACAGAGGTGGGCTGTGAAGAACAAACATAGCAAATTTCTCCACAGTGGAAAGTACCATTTTGCTGATCAGTTCTAGCGTTCTAAGCTAGGCAAGAAGCAGTCTTTCATTCTCATAATTCATGGATGATCAACACCAACAACAAATAAATACTTCAGTCCAAAATAAGTTGACTTAAATAATTTCAAAACATAATTGTGTATTATAGATTCCAAGTTACAGAGATGTTAGAAAGTATAGTGAGATACGGCTATGCTTCCACCACAATGGTGGGAATTCAGTTAACAAATTAAAAAGACTGACAACATCGAGTTTTAGGACAAATGGCAGCAGCCTCAGACTGGAGACAGTGTGAATTTATCTCATGATTTAGAATTATTTGCCTTTGTCTACTAAAGTAGGACATATGTTTCCTCTGTTACCCATTAATTCCACTCTTTCAATATCTAATTAATACAAATGTGATTTGCATCAAAAGACAAGGACAGAAACATCCATAGTAGCGTGATGTCTGATAGTCCCAAACTGAAAAAGTCCAAAGGTCCATCAATGGTTGAATAGATAAATAAAGCATGACAATTTATACAATGGAATATTATACAAAAATGAAAATGCCTTTGTACAAAATAAGAGTATACATGTTCTCATTTATAAAATGTTCAATTGAAGCAAAAAGTAAGTGGCTTGTAATAACAGATATTTATTGACTCTCAATTCTGATGCTAGCAGTCTAAGATCAAAGTGTCTTCAGGGCCATACTCCCTCTAATGGCCCTGGGGAGCACCCTTCTTTACCTTTTCTGCTTCTGGAATGTGCCAGCAGTCTTTGGTGTTTGTTGGCTCCTAAATGCCTTGTTTCAGTCACATGGCCATCTTCTTCCTATGTGTCTTCACACCATTTTCCCTCTGCATTTCTTTCTTCATATCCAGATTTCTTCTTTTTATAAGGATAATAGTCATACTGGATTAGAGGTCTGTCCTACTCTAGTATCTCATCCTAACGAATTACATCTTCCACAAGCCTCTTTCCAAAGAAGGTTACATGATGAGGTACTGGGAATTAGGATTTCAACATATCTTTTTGGAGGGAAACTGTTCAACTCGTAACATACCTGAAATTCTCAGTGTGAAACTACTGAGGTGAATTGAAAAATACCTGGGGTTGCATACAAAGCTGCATGAACCCCCATGTAGGGTGTACCTACCGGCTTTATGATGCCATGTTTGTGAGTAATAACTCAGGTACCAACATTTGAGGGTGATTTCTCTGAACATGACCATTGTCTGACTTTCCTACAGTCTACACTAGTGTATGTGTAGACAATACCTTTAAATTTAAAGGTCACGTCTTTAAATTTATATATATTTCTGGGTCGAATATCAAACATCTCAGAGTCAACCCATTTCTTTTCTGTTACAGGACTGATCAGTGATTCTAGGATATTAAGAGTCAAGCATCAAGCCATGAAAATATTAATGTAGTGCAAGGATAACACATATAGGAGGGGAAGTGTAGAGCATTATAGTCTACATCCAAGCTCATCACAGACCTTGAGAAGGGAGAGCAGAATACACTTCAGCAGAGACCAGACAAGACGTTACACTCCATCTCAATACCACGTTCTAGGCAGCCATTCCCAATTACCCGGAGTTGGTATGTGAGGTGAAACCTATGCTTAGTGTATACTGAACATGGCAGGGCCAGCCCAGGGCTAAATGATCAGGTCAGGTAAATTTGACCTCTGCGACATCTTTCATACCTTCCATTTGGGCTCCTTTCTCCTTTCTTCATATTCTTAGCAATATCCTGATGTCTCTGGCCACCCATGACTCAGTGGTTTATAATCTCAAGAGAGATTGCTCTCATTGCTTACTCGCCATGTTAAGTTTGTACCGGCATCCACTCTCAGCCACCAACTTTTGCCAATTTCTAATTAAATGATAATATGTATATTATAACCATGACTGTTAATGGAGTATATTATTACTGCACCTATGGAAAATTACCTTGGCCTGAAGCATTGCTTGATTTTGATAACAGAGATGGTACATTGTGATAGTTATGGGCTTTGACTCTTGACTCAGAGTGTCTGGATTCAAATGTTGGCTGTTCCACTCATTCATTTTGGGCAAATTACCTTCCTGGTCCATGCCTTTGCTTCCACTCTATATAATACAGATTATAAAGTCCTGTCTTACAGAGTTGTTGAGATTAATGAATGAGTTAATACAGAAATGCTTTAAAACATTTTTGGCATATAGAAAGCATTTCACACCAGTTAGATATTTTAATTGTATAATTATGCAAATAGGAATCCTATATATGATGGTTAAAACTTAAAGGTTAAAAACAAACAAAAAATTCTGTTTGATTTTTACCTGTATGTTGGGCACAGTGTTAGATTTTGGATATATATGGCTGTGTCTTGAAGGAGAATTTAATGAAAGAGAAAGACATAGAAATTAAAATGAAATATGGTAAGTGCTATGATGACTTTATTTAGTTCTTGTTATGAGAACATGCTGATATGATGCGGCAGATTTTTTTTTTTTAGCTTTGAAACTATTTACTCTTACTGTATTCTTTTCTACTATACAGTAGAGAAATTTTCCAATTAAGGCAATGACGTGCTTTTTACAAAGATCTGGCTATCCTGTCTTGCTGTCTTTTCTCCCTACCCTATTCGTTCTCACTTCATGCTTTTCTAGCCTAAATTATTAGATATTCTTAGACTAATACACTTTATAGATGAGTGGGGTTCTTTAACATCTGACATTCAGTTTCTAAGAAATGTCCCTGTAATTTAAAGTTAGGTTTATTTATGAGAATTTATGATGTTGGTTAGCATTAATTAATTCACTTGTACTTTGAAAAGAAAATGTGTATATGCATATATATGTATGTATGTGTATATATATGTATAATTTAAATTTTGGCTGACAAAAAAGGACATCTTATTAGACATTGCAGGTAGTTTATTACAAACATGAAATATTTTCTCTCATGACTTAGCTCAGCAATTCTACTTTTCATAGTTCCTAAACAAAATAATATTTTGGTCAGCATTCAAAGATTTCTTTTTAATCTGAAATTTCTTTCTAGTGTATGATACAAACAGGAAGAAAAACATCATGAAGGTTGTTTTCATATTTAAACTTACCTTTTAACATAACAGTGAAGTACATAACTTTTAAAATATCACTTGTCACCAAATATACAGGGCCAGATAGCAGATCCTGGGCTCTAAAAGCTTACTATTTCATAAAAACCTCGTCATTCATAAACAAATGTTCAGAGCGCCCAGTTGTTTGCCCATTTTGAAATAGAAGTGTAATCTTTAAAGCTTAAAATCCACAGTTCCTTGCTTTAGGCATTTGACAGAATTCTATGTTGATAAAAATAAAAGTTGTTAAATACCAAGGCTATAGGCTAACATTCAGAAACTTTTTCAAAATGTTCTACCAGGCCAACTCTGTGTTAAAGATTTGACTCTTATTGCTGAACAAAAGATACATCTCTATGGTTAATATGAAAAGAATTCTAAATTGGCTGTTTACTCTCTCATGTCCCCCCCCGGAAGCCTTGAATGAAACCCTCCTCAGGATATTAAAAGAGAACATGTGTTGGAGCCATGAATATATATGTTACTCTAGTTTCTTCCTATTGACAAAGTTAGTTATGCAAATAGAGAATGAGTTCACTACCTTTCTTCCAGATTCTCTTCTATTCTATTCTCTTTAGCATCTCCCCACGCTTTTCTTAAACCCTTAGCAATCTGTAAACTTAGCTCTCTATGAACTTTGTATGGATAGTTCAAACAACAGATGCTGCCCCTTGAAATCTGTTTTGAAATCTGTTGCAAGATGTAATCAAAAGTAAGTAGGTAGGAGAAGAAGGGCAGACCTACATTTGCTTTCTGTTTTCTCAATAGCGTGAGCCTGGCGTAAAAGCGTGGTTTCTTACCTTTCTTTTGTTTGAAACACTGACCTTTCTGCAGTAATTAAAGCAGAGTGTGTGGTTTCTGTTCTGTAGAGTTCCCCGGAGTTTTAAATTTACTGTTAATGTGTATGTTTGCTGGGTACTTTCAGACATGACCTGTGCTGTTTTCAATTTTAATTCAAGTTAATGTGGGAAGGTATTGAGTCAACCTTTAGAAATGCTCATGGGTTGTCATTATAAACAATACAAGATGGCATTCAATAACTGTTAGGAAGGAAGAAATAACATCGAGTACAAATACACTTTGTGAACAGAGGTTATCAATTATTTTTCTCCTGTGGAATGAAAGCAAGAACATTATTATGTTGAACATAATAGAGTTGTTTACTTAGACTGAAAATATTTGAATCCATCTTGGATTCACCTAAGCTTTAGATCACATTTGTATTGTCGCCATCACTGAAGCAATGACGTAAAATCAACCACAGAGGAGGAGCTTCAAGATGGCGGAAGAGTAAGATGCGGGGATCACCTTCCTCCCCAACAAATACATCAGAGGTATATCTACATGTGGAACAGCTCCTACAGAACACCTACTGAACGCTGGCAGAAGACCTCAGACCTCCCAAAAGGCAAGAAACACCCCCACATACCTGGGTAGGGCAAAAGAAAAAAGAAAAAACAGACAAAGAATAGGGACAGGACCTGCACCAGTGGGAGGGAGCTGTGAGGGAGGAAAGATTTCCACACACTAGGAAGCCCCTTCGCGGGCGGAGACTGCGGGTGGTGGAGGGGAGAAGCTTCGGAGCCACGGAGGAGAGCGCAGCAACAGGGGTGCGGAGGGCAAAGCAGAGAGATTCCCGCACAGAGGATCGGGGCCGACCGGCACTCACCCGCCGGGGCGGGCGGGGCTGGGAGCTGAGACTCGGGCTTCGGTCGGATCGCTGGGAGAGGATTGGGGTTGGCGGCGTGAACACAGCCTGCAGGGGGTTAGTGCGCCACAGCTAGCCGGGAGGGAGTCCGGGTAAAGGTCTGGACCTGCCGAAGAGGCAAGAGACCTTTTCTTCCCTCTTTGTTTCCTGGTGTACGAGGAGAGGGGATTCAGAACGCTGCTTAAAGGAGCTCCAGAGACGGGCGCGAGCCGCAGCTAAAAGTGTGGAACCCAGAGACGGGCATGAGATGCTAAGGCTGCTGCTGCCGCCACCAAGAAGCCTGTGTGCGAGCACAGGTCACTATCCACACCCCGCTTCCGGGGAGCCTGTGCAGCCCGCCACTGCCAGGGTCCCGGGATCCAGGGACAACTTCCCCGGGAGAACGCACAGCGCGCCTCGGGCTGGTGCAACGTCATGCCGGTCTGTGCCGCCGCAGGCTCACCCACCATCCGTACCCCTCCCTCCCCCTGGCCTGAGTGAGCCAGAGCCCCCAAAGAAGCTGCTCATTTAACCCCGTCCTGTCTGAGTGAAGAACAGACGCCCTCCAGCGACCTACACGCAGAGGCGGGTCCAAACCCAAAGCTGAACCCCAGGAGCTGGGCAAACAAAGAAGAGAAAGGGAAATCTCCCCCAGCAGCCTCAGGAGCAGCAGATTAAATCTCCACAATCAACTTGAGGTACCCTGCATCTGTGGAACATCTGAATAGACAACGAGTCATACCAAATTGAGGAGCTGAACTTTGGGAGCAACGAGATATATATAGACATAGATATAGATATATTTCCCGTTTAATCTTTTTGTGAGTGTGTATGTGTATGCTTCTGTGTGTGTGATTTTGTCTGTATAGCTTTGCTTTTACCATTTGTCCTAGGGTTCTGCCTGTCCGTTTTTTGTTGTTGTTGTTGTTTTTTAGTAAAGTTTTTAGCATTTGTTATCATTGGTGGATTTATTTTTTGGTTTGGTTGCTCTCTTCTTTCCTTTTATTACTAAAAAAAATTTTTAATAATTATTTTTTATTTTAATGACTTTCTTTTATTTTACTTTATTTTATCTTCTTCTTTCTTTTTTTTTTTCCGTTTTATTCTGAGTCGTGTGCATGACAGGCTCTTGGTGCTCCAGCCAGGTGTCAGGGCTGTGCCTCTGAGGCGGGAGGGCCAAGTTCAGGACACTGGTCCACAAGAGACCTCCCAGCTCCACGTAATATCAAACGAGAGATCTCCATCTCAACGCCAAGACCCAGCTCCAGTCAACGACCAGCAAGCTACAGTGCTGGACACCCCATGCCAAACTACTAGCAAGACAGGAACACAACCCCATCCATTAGCAGAGAGGCTGTCTAAAATCATACTAAGTTCACAGACACCCCAAAACACACCACCAGATGTGGACCTGCCCACCAGAAAGACAAGATCCAGCCTCATCCACCAGAACATAGGCACTAGTCCCCTCCACCAGGAAGCCTACACAACCCACTGAACCAACCTTAGCCACTGGGGGCAGACACCAAAAACAACAGAAACTATGAACCTGCAGCCTGCGAAAAGGAGACCCCAAACACAGTAAGTTAAGCAAAATGAGAAGACAGTGAAACACACAGCAGACGAAGGAACAAGGCAAAAACCCACCAGACCTAACAAATGAAGAGGAAATAGGCAGTCTACCTGAAAAAGAATTCAGAATAATGATAGTAAAGATGATCCAAAATCTTGGAAATACAATAGAGAAAGTACAAGAAACGTTTAACAAGGACCTAGAAGAACTACAGAGCAAACAAACAGTGATGAACAACACAATAAATGAAATTAAAAATTCTCTAGAAGGAATCAATAGCAGAATAACTGAGTCAGAAGAACGGATAAGTGACCTGGAAGATAAAATAGTGGAAATAACTACTGCAAAGCAGAATAAAGAAAAAAGAATGAAAACAATTGAGGACAGTCTCAGAGACCTCTGGGACAACATTAAACGCACCAACATTTGAATTATAGGGGTCCGAGAAGAAGAAGAGAAAAAGAAAGGGACTGAGAAAATATTTGAAGAGATTATAGTGAAAACTTCTCTAATATGGGAAAGGAAATAGTTAATCAAGTCCAGGAAGCACAGAGAGTCCCATACAGGATAAATCCAAGGAGAAACACGCCAAGACACATACTAATCAAACTATCAAAAATTAAATACAAAGAACAAATATTAAAAGGATCAAGGGTAAAACAACAAGTAACACAAAAGGGAATCCCCATAAGGTTAACAGCTGATCTTTCAGCACAACCACTGCAAGCCAGAAGGGAGTGGCAGGACATATTTAAAGTGATGGAAGAGAAAAACCTACAACCAAGATTACTGAACCCAGCAAGGATCTCATTCAGATTTGACAGAGAAATTAAAAGTTTACAGACAAGCAAAAGCTAAGAGAATTCAGCACCACGAAACCAGCTTTACAACAAATGCTAAAGGAACTTCTCTAGGCAGGAAACACAAGAGAAGGGAAAGACCTACAATAATAAACCCAAAACAATTAAGAAAATGGTAATAGGAACATACATATCAATAATTACCTTAAATGTAAATGGATTAAATGCTCCAACCAAAAGACATAGACTGGCTGAATGCATACAAAAACAAGACCCGTATATATGCTGCCTACAAGAGACCCACTTCAGACCTAGGGACACATACAGACTGAAAGTGAGGGGATGGAAAAAGATATTCCATGCAAATGGAAAACAAAAGAAAGCTGGAGTAGCAATTCTCATATCAGACAAAATAGACTTTAAAACAAAGACTATTACAAGAGACAAAGAAGGACACTACATAATGATGAAGGGATCAATCGAATAAGAACATATAACAATTGTAAACATTTATTCACCCTACATAGGAGCACCTCAATACATATGGCAAATGCTAACAGCCATAAAAGGGGAAATCGACAGTGCCACAATAATAGTAGGGGACTTTAACACCCCACTTTCACCAATGGACAGAGCATCGAAAATGAAAATAAATAAGGAAACACAAGCTTTAAATGATACATTTAACAAGATGGACTTAATTGATACTTATAGGACATTCCATCCAAAAACAACAGACTACTCTTTCTTCTCAAGTGCTCATGGAACATTCTCTAGGATAGATTGCATCTTGGGTCACATATGAAGCCTTGCTAAATTTAAGAAAATTGAAATCGTATCAACTATCTTTTCCAATAACAGTTCTATGAGACTGGATATCAATTACAGGAAAAAATCTGTAAGAAATACAAACACATGGAGCTAAACAACACAGTACTTAATAACCAAGAGATCACTGAAGAAATGAAAGAGGAAATCAAAAAATACCTAGAAACAAATGACAATGAAAACACAACTACCCAAAACCTATGGGATGCAGCAAAAGCAGTTCTAAGGGGAAGTTTATAGCTATACAAGCCTACCGTAAGAAACAAGAAACATCTCAAATAAACAACCTAACCTTACACCTAAATCAATTAGAGAAAGAAGAACAAAAAAACCCCAAAGTTAGCAGAAGGAAAGAAATCATAAAGATCAAAGCAGAAGTAAATGAAAAAGAAATGAAGGAAGCGATAGGAAAGATCAATAAAACTAAAAGCTGGTTCTTTGAGAAGATAAACAAAATTGGGAAAGCATTAGTCAGACTCATCAAGAAAAAAAAGGAGAAGACCCATAAAAGGAGAATTAGAAGTGAAAAAGGAGAAGTAACCAATGACACTGCAGAAATACAATGGATCATGAGAGATTGCTACAAGCAACTATATGCCAATAAAGTAGACAACCTGGAAGAAATGGATGAATTCTTAGAAAAGCACAACCTTCCTAGACTGAACCAGGAAGAAACAGAAAATGTAAACAGACCAATCACAAGCACTGAAATTGAAACTGTGATTAAATATCTTCCAGCAAAAAAAAGCCCAGGACCAGATGGATTCATACGTGAATTCTGTCAAGCATTTAGAGAAGAGCTAACACCTATCCTTCGCAAACGCTTCCAAATTATAGCAGAGGTAGAAACACTCCCAAACTCATTCTATGAGGTCAGCATCACCCTGATACCAAAATCAGACAAAGATGCCACAGAAAAAGAAAACTACAGGCCAATACCACTGATGGACATAGATGCAAAAATCCTCAACAAATTACTAGCAAACAGAATCCAGCAGCACATTAAAAGGATCATACGTTGGGGCTTCCCTGGTGGTGCAGTGGTTGAGAGTCCGCCTACCGATGCAGGAGACACGGGTTCGTGCCCTAGTCCGGGAAGATATCACATGCCGCGGAGCGGCTGGGCCCGTGAGCCATGGCCACCAAGCCTGCGCGTCTGGAGCCTGTGCTCCGCAATGGGAGAGGCCCCAACTGTGAGAGGCCCGTGTACTGCAAAAAAAAAAAGATCATACATTACATTATGATCAAGTGGGGTGTATCCGAGGAATGCAAGGATTCTTCAATATACACAAATCAATCAACGTGATACACCATATTAACAAATTGACGGAGAAAAACCATATGATCATCTCAATAGATGCAGAGAAAGCTTTCGACAAAATTCAACACCCATTTATGATAAAAACCCTCCAGAAGGTAGGCATACAGGGAACTTTCCTCAACATAATAAAGGTCATATATAACAAACCCACAGCCAACATCGTCCTCAATGGTGAAAAACTGAAACTATTTCCACTAAGATCAGGAACAAGAAAAGGTTGCCTTGTCTTGTTCAACATAGTTATTCAACATAGTTTTGGAAGTTTTAGCCAGAGCAATCAGAGAAGAAAAAGAAATAAAAGGAATCCGAACTGGAAAGGAAGAAGTAAAGTTGTCCCTGTTTGCAGATGACATGATACTATACATAGAGAATCCTAATGATGCTACCAGAAAACTACTAGAGCTAATCAATGAATTTGGTAAAGTAGCAGGATACAAATTAATGCACAGAAATCTCTTGCATTCCTATACACTAATGATGAAAGATCTGAAAGCGAAATTAAGAAAACACTCCGATTTACCACTGCAACAAAAAGAATAAAATATCTAGGAATAAACCTACCTAAGGAGACAAAAGACCTGTATGCAGAAAATTATAAGACACTGATGAAAGAAATTGAAGATGCTACAAATAGGTGGAGAGATATAACATGTTCTTGGATTGGAAGAATCAATATTGTGAAAATGACTCTACTGCCCAAAGCAATCTACAGATTCCATGCAAGCCCTATCAAAGTACCACTGGCATTTTTCACAGAGCTAGCACAAAAAATTTCACAGTTTGTATGGAAACACAAAAGAGTCCGAATAGCCAAAGCAATCTTGAGAAGGAAAAACGGAGCTGGAGGAATCAGGCTCCCTGACTTTAGAGTATACTAGAAAGCTATAGTAATCAAGACAGTATGGTACTGGCACAAAAACAGAAATAAAAATCAATGGAACAGAATAGAAAGCCCAGAGATAAACCCATGTACATATGGTCACCTTATCTTTGATAAAGGAGGCAAGAATACACAGTGGAGAAAAGACGGCCTCTTCAATAATTGGTGCTGGGAAAACTGGACAGCTACATGTAAAAGAATGAAATTAGAACACTTCCTAACACCATACACAAAAATAAACTCCAAATGGATTAAAGACCTAAATATAAGGTCAGACACCATCAAACTGTTAGAGGAAAACATAGGGAGAACACTCTATGACATAAATCACAGCAAGATCCTTTTTGACCCACCTCCTAGAGAAATGGAAATAAAACTAAAAATAAACAAATGGGACCTAATGAAACTTAAAAGCTTTTGCACAGCAAAGGAAATCATAAACAAGACAAAAAGTCAACCCTCAGAATGGGAGAAAATATTTGCAAATGAAGCAACTGACAAAGGATTAATCTCCAAAATTTATAAGCAGCTCATGCAGCTTAATATCAAAAAAACAACCCAATCCAAAAATGGGCAGAAGACCTAAATAGACATTTCTCCAAAGAAGATATACAGATTACCAACAAACACATGAAAGAATGCTCAACATCAGTAATCATTAGAGAAATGCAAATCAAAACTACAATGAGATATCATTTCACAGTGGTCAGAATGGCCATCATCAAAAAATCTACAAACAGTAAATGCTGGAGAGGGTGTGGAGAAAAGCGAAACCTCTTGCACTGTTGGTGGGAATGTATGATACAGCCACTATGGAGGACAGTTTGGAGGTTTCTTAAAAAACTAAAAATAGAACTACCATATACCCAGCAATCCCATATACCATGAGAAAACCATAATTCAAAAAGAGTCATGTACCAAAATGTTCATTGCAGCTCTATTTACAATAGCCAGGACATGGAAGCAACCTAAGTGTCTGTCAGCAGATGAATGGATAAAGATGTGGCACATATATACAATGGAATATTACTTAGCCATATAAAGGAACAAAACTGAGTTATTTGTAGTGAAGTGGATGGACCTAGAGACTGTCATACAGAGTTAAGTAGGTCAGAAAGAAAAACGAATACCATATGCTAACACATATATATCAGATCTAAAAAAGAAAAATGAAAGGTCAGAAAAATCTAGGGGCAAGACGGGAATAAAGATGCAGACCTACTAGAGAGTGGACTTGAGGATATTGGGAGGGGGTAGTGTAAGCTGTGACAGAGTAAGAGAGTGGCATGGGCATATATACACTACCAAACGTAAAATAAATAGCTAGTGGGAAGCAGCTGCATAGCACAGGGAGATCAGCTCGGTGCTTTGTGACCACCTAGAGGGGTGGGATAGGGAGGGTGGGAGGGAGGGAGACGCAAGAGGGAAGAGATATGGGAACATATGTATATGTATAACTGATTCACTTTGTTATAAAGCAGAAACTGAGTCACCATTGTAAAGCAATTATACTCTAATGAAGATGTTAAAAATTAAAAAGTAAAATAAAGTAAAATCACAAATCTCAGAGTGTCAAACGACGTTTAAACTTAAATGTTATTTTTATCATATCACTTTAGATTAAACAAAATTTCTTTCAGATATTATAAAGTTATCATGACAATAGTTTGGCAATGACCGCCTCGTGAAAGATTGTAAATATTTAACGTTTTCCCAAAAAAACTTACATAATAGTGTTTCCGAAAAAGAAATATTGTTTCTAACCTAGAAATTAGTGAAGCAAATGCCCAGTAAAACCATCAAAAGACAGTAATGCACCCCATAGAATGCATGATGAATAGAGTTGCTTTTGTCTCCTGACTTTTTAAAATGTCTTCCTGCTCTCTATCAGAGATTCTTGAAATCCACCACCTCTTCAGATCTTCTCAGAGATGTTTCATTAGGTAGAAAAGAAATAAATTATGAAACAGCAGGAATTGAGCTGAAAAAAGTTAGAACCAATGTAATCCAATATTTGCATGTGTGTGTTCACTACATTTAATAATAATAATGATTAATCAACTTGTTTCACGGAATTCTTTTCATTCGAAGATAAATGACTGTCTAGGCAGGAGCTGGCATATTTGTTAACCAATAATGTGCTTTATCGTGTTAGTGGTTTAAACATGGTGTTTGACATTTTTTTCAAATTATAACATTGTTTCAAGCATCATAGTTAAAAAGCCCTTCAAAATGCCACAAAGAAATCATTAGTCTAGTAGAGTATATTTTTGTATAATTGATGACAGCTGTGTAATGATGTGGTAAGCTGGCAATTAGGCATAATTTGCTTATGCAAGTTAGATGAAAAAAATGGGAATCAATATTCAATCTACACCTATGTGAAAAGCAATTAGTTTAATTGATGGGGAAAAACCCTCAACAATAGCTAATTATTCCAAAATGACCTGAAACACTCATGCAAATTAGTAGAATTAATTATACATGAATGGCTAGATTATATAAATCATTTTTAAAACCTTGAAGTTTCTATAGTTATTCATATAATGTAGTAGGAAGGGTGATTTGATAACATAATGGATGCACCTTAGAAAATAATCATCAGGTTTTGCTTACAATCTGTTGGCACGATGCCATCTCAAAATGGACAATATTGAATACAACAAAACACATGTCATAGCTTCTCACTCAGGTTTAATAGTTCAACAAAGAAACATTTATCCAATAAGACACTGCTTTGTATAATTATTATTTTCTCTCAGTTCCTACTTGGCATCTACAGAAATTACTGAGAAACTTGTAACATTTTATTTTCTCTTCTCAAGTAAAACTCAAATATCTTGATTTACTTATCACCAACGCTGGTTTTCTTCATGAAATAGATGACGATTTACTCTGTACTTATTCTGCATTTTATTCATCACGTAACCATGCCATTCTCGTCATTACTTCTTATGAAAGAAGCAGTTTCACGAGTGTCTGAAAACAACGTATTTGCTATACACCTGAGATTAATTTTAATTCGGGGCTGATTCGCATTATCAATATATCAATCTGTAATCTAAATATTACATATGGATTCACTGACGACTTTTTTGAACTCCAAGCCCAAGCAACATACTGGATTTTAAATAAATTAGGGGCAATGCCACAAACAAAAGCAAGTATTTGGGTCTGACTTCATTCTCTGATGTAAAATTATAAAACAGAAGTCCTGTTGTTACAAGAAATTTGTTTCAGCTGAAGTGGTTTCTGATATAAAGATAATATTTTTAGGAAGAAAAACATACACACACACACTCAGAAGATGGGTGATGCCCTAACTCAGGTTGCCTATTTTGGTAGGTACCCCACATTTCAGAATATCTTTAAACTTATCTCAGTATCTTATTCTGCAGAAAGTCAAAAACAGCTCACACAATGATTCATTTTCTTATAAGCTTGCCTTCACAGTGCTGCTAGAGTTTCATTCTAAGATAAACCTAAGTATCTTCACTATTTTTAACGTTTGTCGGTTAGTCTATACCCAGTTCATCAGTGGTCTCTATAAAACCTTGCTTTTTAACTTGCAATTCTAGTCTTCATCTTTCCCTTCAACATCATAGCTTTATCCTTGTGTAAGTCGGCCCTGTGGTGCTGGCCAGTGGCATAACACAGTGGCATTAACACTCTATAAGGACTCTGCACACATTCTCACAAATTATGGAAAGATATTAAGCATGAATCTTCAGAATGCCCAAGTGCATTTTACAGCAGCTCTGATAACACTCTGAGCTGTATTACATTTTTGTTCTGAATGGGAGCCCCTCAGGGAGGAGGTAAAAAGTTATCTGCTGTCAAAAAGCCTTGATGTGTTTCCAGTCATGGAAGTTTCACACTTGAGAACTGAACACAGTTTTGTATGGAATATTTTGACTTTCTCCAGAGAATGAACAAGTCTGAAAACAAATAATAGAAGTGTAGGGCTGTGAGCTCTGCCACTGGCTCCTGGTCGTTGCAGGTCTTTTCATAGCTGCTTATTGAACCCATAGAATTTGGAGTTATCAACCTTGTGATTCACCAGAGTCCTGTTATCTGGACCTTGTAGGGTGACCAGGGGCAAACGTTTCTCACCTGAGCGTTGCAATAAGAATTTCAAATTCCTGATCACCTTTCTGAATTTAAATAGGAACTCAATAGGTTTGGAATATGTTGTTTTATATTTGTTTATGTACTTTTATTTTAATTATCTCACAGTCTTTACCACAACTGTATGACTTAAGCAAAGCATTGTACGTAGGGGGTGTTGAGTCATAGATGAAAAAAGAAAAGGAACCGTAGGATGAGAAAATGTTCACATAGAATGTTGGCCCCAGAACTAAGGTTAGTCTATGATACTTTTCTTCTAGGTGTGGAAGTTGTTGCTAGATTGGGCTGCTCATCTAAAGGGTTGATATGATCTGTTCAACTCAGCAAGCAGTTCACAATCAATGTCCCTGCATCAATCCTAGGTCCCCAGTTACAGCGTACACAAAATATATTGAACCCCTCCAATCTTTAAGACAGTCTACTTCAGAATTACAGAAGTCTTAGCATTTAGGAAACAGGAGAAATCTTAGAGAATGTCTAAAGCAGCAGTTCTCAACCTGGCTGTACTTTGGAAACCCCCGGGAAGGTCTAAAAACTGACACCTGGGTTCCACCCACATCTATTGGTCTGGAGTGCACCCTGGACAGTGGGATTTTTAAAAATTTCTCCAGAGGATTCATAAGTATAGCCAAGATTGGGAACAGTATTGTCACAGATCTGAGGCAGTATTGTAGGACTTAGAAACTTCTATGCCTATGGGAGCCAAAAAGGTTACATAAAAGAGGGAAGTAGGACAGGTATGGTAATGGGGGGTCGTAGGAAGTGTTGGGGATTGTATTTAACTAGAAAATGCATGACCATCTAAAGTGGCAAATGCTAAGCTCCAGGTGAATTCGGGCTTAGAGTGTACAGATCTATTGATTTCGTCAAGAGAATATAACTTTTTTTTAAATTTCAAATTGCTTGTTGGTTTAAATGCTGGCTCATTCAATAACTAACTAATTAAAAAAAAATTTAAACAGGAGAGCTTTATAGTCAGAGTGGAGTAGAAGGAAATGAGTGTCTAAGGAGGAGGCTTTCCCAGCTCTTACCCAGTTTTTTTTTTTTTTTTTTTTGAACCACAGGGTTAGGGTGAAGTTCAGGCTGCATATGTGGTCTCCACCAACACTGCCCTGGGAGTTGGGAGCTTATCACTGCCTGACGTGGATGAGAGATCCATTTCCCTCCTCTGCTTTTTCTGACACCACCTGGTGGGATTTTGAACACCTCCGTGCAGCCTGGTAAGCACAGTCTAGGCTCCGCACTTGGCTTTTGCTGATGCGGGTGGCACTATAATCTTTTCAGAGGTGCTTGACTAGAGTAATGCATTATTTTCTGAAAATTGTCTTTCTTCTGAGGCTATTTCATTTCTCCTCCTTGGGCTAGAGAGAGCAGGCTTTTCTTGAGCCACCTTTGTCTATATACATTGACCTTCCTGAGTTGCTGGCTCCTTTACCTTTACGTCTGTGCTATGAGTCAAAAAGAAAACACAAAGAATTCACCACCATGTTGTCCTTGGGTCTCTCAGGACCTTTAGCCTGCCTGTCTTCTTTCCTCCACCTTCAGAGTCTTCTTTTGTTTGTTTTGTATAAATGTCCAGGGTTTTTAGCTTCACTTAGCAGGAAGAAAAGGGTAAATGTGTCTACTCCATCTCTCTGGACATGGGAGTCGGTTAAAATATAATTTTTAGAAAAGAACTCTAAGAGATCAGTTAGCCATCACTTGCAATATCTAGTAACTCTGTTAATAAAAAGACATTTCTTTCACTGTTTTCCTTTTAAAAATATATCATCTCCTACTGATGGATAGTACTTGGACTTCCTCTCAGTGATTTGCTTTCAATTCTACAGTATAAACCTAAGAGACTCACCTCACTGCTTAGTCCCTGAGAAATCTAGCACACAGCAGTTTGTGTTTACAAAGCTCACTGACAGCATTAGCTCAACTATACTGAGCTGGAGTATGTGAAAAGTTCAGCATTTCTATGGCATTCTCACCCATTTTCCTCCCACTGACACCTAAATTTCAGACAGAGCAAAGAACCTGGAAGAGGACAGATCAGAGCAAATAAAATATAAATTAGGGCCTCTTCATTAAATTCAAACCCTAGAAAAGCTGGTAAATGTAACTTCTTACTGGTATTTTTAAACCTATAAAAATTGGACACAATAAAAGCAATCCCATAAAACTTTTATAATTGTCATTGTAAAATGTATTTTCAAATCAGTAGTCCAGACACAAAGCTCTCTTAGAGCTTTAAAATCAGCATATTGTGCTTACTTATGAGCATTGTAGTGTTCTAATAATGTAAGCTTGTGAGTATGCCACTGCCTAAAATTGTATACTCTGTACCCAAGACATCGCCTACCCCAGTGCAAGGCATCAATAAATGCCTGTTAATTGAATTTTGAATAATTAAATACATAATGCTACCCACCCCCCCTTCCAAGTTCTCATCCTGGTCTTTAGGAAATGTCCCTAACATTCCAGAAGAGTACTACTTGGATACTCATAACTGTAGCATTGAGTAAATGCTTTGAGTGTTCAGTATACGTGTAGATAATATACTACTTCCTTGACTCTCAGAATCCCCCTCTTAATTTCCTGTCTCTTGATTTGACATCACTCTAGGTGTGTCAGTTCCTTAAGAAGCTACATTCTTCACATTTCATTTGGCGCTCCTCTTGATTTTAAATTTTATGAGCCTGGAGATCAATGCCTGTCCTCACTAGTTTTACCTTGGCATGCGGCCTGTCAGGGTGATTTTATTCAGCTACCCCATGTGTCACTGTGGGTCAAGAAGTGTACTATTGGGGAAAACTGCTGATATATTTTGACTAAAGCCACCCCTTCCATATCAGTGGGCAGCAGGACCCAATCTCTCATGATCCGGAAATACGTAGCAATCAAGCACCTTCTTGATGTCGTAAGGGCACGCAGAATGAAAACACAAACACCAGCCCATCCTAGGAAAGTCAATGATACCTTGATGATAAGCAAGTCAACATAGGCTGGTATCCTTCAGCTTCATGAAGATAGCAACCAACAAAAATGCAAAAGGGTCTGTCATACATCTGTAGAGGATTGTCCTGTGGAAAAGGAATGAGACTCATGCTAAATATTAACAAGGGTGGAGTTTGTCACCATGTAGAAACTTCAAGTGGATAAACTCGATCTCAATATGAGGAAGAACTTTCTAACTGAACAAACTGACTTGTTTTAGGACAGGCTCCCTCAGAAGACAGTGAGTCCTACCACTAAAATTATTCGAGTTTAGACTAGACATTAAATTCCACATGTAAAACTCAGTTGCTTCACAAGAAGGTAAGTTTTAAATGGAAATTAGCAGGGTTAGGTTAAACTTCCTCCTAATACCAGCATTCTGGGATCCTATCAAAGATGAGCTCAGTCTGCCGATGTTTGCCTGCAAACACTCAGAAAGAAAGAAACAAAGAAAAAAAAGCCAAAGCATAAATAACTGGAAATAGATACCAACTCAGAAGTAACACCTACTCTACAACTAATTGCTGGTGTGATTATCCTCTAATTGCATAGCTGTGAATGTGTCTTTTCTTTTCAAATCTTCTGCCAAGATGGCTAAATCCAAGCATAGTTTACAGCAACTCTAATAGGGAAATATATTTTGGAGTAGAATTTGTTGAGTCCTTGTCAGTACCTGTCATTATTTTATTTGATATTATTGACTTCAATAGCATTCTCAGGTGATATTTCCTAGATTAACGAGTGGATTTTTGCATAGAGGAAAGTAAACACTTTTCTCTTAATGAAATGCATTAAAGAATTAACTTTATGTCAGTCCATTTTATAGAAGTGGTATTTCTAAGCCCTGTTAAAACTGTTTTATAGACTTCCTAACTGCTGAAACACATTAGGAGGTAATCACATTAGATGTTGCCTGCTGAGTCTGGCAAGACTTGGTCTGTAGTTTAAAGTAACTGTTCCAATAGTACAGTCAGCTCACTAGTAGCTGAGTGACTCTAAGTGAAATAACCTGACTGCATCATTAGTCCAAATGAGCACTTCAGTCCCATTTATGCTTCATTTGAAACTAAGATTAAGAAGATGTCACTTATAAAAATGAGCTTCATTGTAATATTATCCTCAAGGGTCAGGATAGTGGGCATATATTAAGGTGAAACTTCATACAAATTTTTAAATCATGTGTCTGTTAGTTTTTGATTACAAGCACCTATTACCTACATAGTCAAATCATAGCAATCCCTATGATATAATAAATCTTAATATAGCCATTTCAGTTTATCACTGTTAGATGAAGATCAAGCAGACTTTAATTTGTTACCCTTGACAAAGCCCAGTCCCCAAGGTGTTGATGGAAATTATACCTTAAATAACCACAGTAGCTAGCCTTAAAGATCCACCCCCGCCTCTGCCTCCCATGATCCCAGCTTCCTGCTATTCAGACCCTTATGCAGTCTTCTCCCATACTGTACCATGGTTGGTCTGTGTGACCATAGAATACAGCAGAGATGATGGTATGTCACTTGTAAGATTAGCTTGGGTTGCCTCTCTTGCATAGCTCTTCCTGAGGGAAGCCAGCTGCCATGTTGTGAGGATACTCGAGCAGCCTATAGAGAAGGCCATATGGCAAGGAAATGAGGTATCTGGTCTCAGGAACTATGCAAAATAATACGTGTTTGTTGTTTTAAGCTACTAAATTTAGGATTTTTTTTAACATCTTTATTGGAGTATAATTGCTTTACAATGGTGTGTTAGTTTCTGCTTTATAACAAAGTGAATCAGTTATACATATACATACGTTCCCATATCTCTTCCCTCTTGCGTCTCCCTCCTTCCCACCCTCCCTATCCCACCCCTCTAGGTGGTCACAAACCACCGAGCTGATAAATTTACGATTATTTTTAATGGAGTTATAGATAACTAAATTCAGATTTTAGCACCTTAGAAATGGAATGCTGCAATAACAAAAATTCTAAAATATGAGAATGACTTTGGAACGGAGGGCTGGAAAGAAGCAAGAAAAGATGTAAAGATTTTGAGGAGTGTGCTAATGAAAACTTAAAGTGCCTTGAACACAAGGATTTAAAGGAAAATGAAGAAAATCTTATAGAAAACTGGAGTTTAGCAATACTGTTGCCTGTAGTAATGTACAAGGTAGAAAATGTGCCTAAAGAGCTGGGTGATCTTGCTGAAAACTTTTCTGAGCAAAGTATTTAAAGAATCCCTTGATTTCTCCTTGCTGCTTATAAGAAAATTTAAAAGGAGAGATAAACTAAAGGAAGGGTTGTTAAACAAGAAGAGATCATTTTCATGCTAGTTATATGATGTTAATAAATATGTAATGAAAAGAGATGACATGAAAAATTCATTAAAATATGCAAGAAGTAGGAAATTTGAACAGACTTATTAACATGAAGTAAATTGAATCGGTAGTTTAAGACATGTTTCCATTCCAGCAGCACTTACCCACCCTAATTTTTTTAAAAAAATTAATCCTAGGTGGATTCAGCTGACAATTACCAAACTATCCAGGATAACGTATTCTGTGCTTATTAATTCCCTAGGGCTACTGTAATGAACTAGCACATAATATGTGGCTCAAAACAACAGAAATTTGTTTCCAAAGTTTTAGAGCTCGAACTCCCACATCAAGATGTTGGCAAGGTTATGCTTTCTCTCCTAGCTTTTGGTGAACTTCTTTAAAAAAAATAGACTTTATCTTTTAGAGTTGTATTAGATTCATGGCAAAACTGAGTGGAAGGTACAGAGATTCTCACACACACCCCGCCCACATAGCTTTCCCCATTATCAACATCCGCCACCAGAGAGGTGCATTTATTATAATTGATGAATCTGCACTGACACATCATTATCAGCCAAAGTCCATAGTTTACATTAGGGTTCACTTTTGGTGTTGTGCATTCTGTGGGTTTAGACCAATGCACAATGACATGTATCCACTGTTACAGTATCACACAGAGCAGTCTTACTGAGTTTTTAATACTCTGTGTCTATTTATTCATCACTCCCTCTTCTCTAACCCCCAGCAACCACTGATTATTTTATGCTCTCCATATTTTTGCCTTTCCCAGAATGTTGTATAGTTGAAATCATACATTATGTAGTCTTTTCATATTGGTTTCTTCCACCTAGCCATATGCATTTAAGTTTCTTCTATATTTTTTTGTGGCTTAATAGCTCTCATTTTTTTTTTCTTTTTAGCCCTGAATAATATTCCATTGTCTAAATGTACCTAGTTTACCCATTCACCTACAGAGGGATGTCAGAGTTGATTCCAAGTTTTGACACTTGTGAATAGAGCTACTATGAACTTCCGTGTGTAGGAAGTAAGTTTTTAACTCCATTGGGTAAATACCAAGAAGCCTGACTGCTGGACTGGATAGTAAGAGTGTGCTTAGTCGTATAAGGAGCTGCCAAGTTTTCTCCCATAGTTGCTGTACCATTTTGCATTCCCACTAGCAAGAATTACTCCATATCCTTGCCAGTATTTGGTGTTGTCAGTGTTTTGAATTTTGGCCAGTCTAATAGGTATGTAGTGATATCTCCCTGGTGTTTTAACTTGCATTTCTTTGATGATATATGATGTGGAGCAACATTTTTATACGCTTATTTGTCACCTGTATATCTCATTTGGTGAGGTAATTGTTAAGGTGTTGGCACATTTTTTTAATCAGGTTGTTTGTTTTCTTATTTGTGAGTTTTAAGAGTTCTTTTTATATTTTGGATAACAATCCTTTATCAGATATGTGTTTTGCAAATATTTTTTTTCCCAGTCTGCGACTTGTCTTTTCATTCTCTTGACAATGTCTTTCGCAGAGCAGAAAATTTTAAATTTTATTCAAGTCCAGTTTATCAGTTATTTCTTTCACAGAGTGTGCTTTAGTCGTGGCATCTAAAAAGTCATCACCAAACTCAAAGTCATCTACATTTTCTCCTATGTTATCTTCTAGAAATTTTATAGTTTTATATTTTACATTTATTCTGGAGATGGTTCATGTGAGGGCCAAATTCCTCCCCATCCATGGATGTCAAAAACATGGGGAAAAAATGATCTTTTTCCAAAATTCAATGGTGAGCTAAGCATAGGACAAACATTCCCATTCCAAAAGAAAGACATTTGAAGGGGGACAAAAATCACAGGTACCAGTCAAGTCTGAAACCCAGCGTGGCAAATTCCATTAGATTTCAAGGCCTGAAAATACTCCTCGTGGCTCTGTCCATTGGGCCCCTCAGGGCAGTCCCACCCTTTCAGCCCTCCTCAGCAGCATCCCTGCCCCCCATGGCAGTGGCAACCCCAATCTCTCAGTCCTTGAAAATCCCCGTGGCCTCTGAGCTACTGTTTGAGTCTTTCTTTTCTTTTCTTTAAAGATAACACATGTTTGTTGCCGAGTAGCTCTAGCCACCCACGTCCTACCTATAGCATCCCACAAATCCAGTACCTTTCGTCATGTATTCCCATCTCTGTCCTCTCCTGTCCAAGCAGCATTTCTGCTGAGATAGTTGACTGCATCCCTGAGTCATATACCTAATCTCTCTAACAAACGTTTATCCAGGCACACTCTTGGTGTTTTCTCTCCACAGCACATTGTGTAATTCTTTGAAACATGGATAAACCGAAAATTTTCCAAACTTTGATTACATCCACAAAGACCCTATTTCCAAATAAGATTATATTCACAGTTACTGGGGTTCGGACTTCAACATATCTTTTGGGGGGAAACACTTCAATCCAGATCACATACATTTTTTTTTCTGAGAAATTAAAAAAAGTAAAAGCTGTTTAGATTATTTTATGTCATATAATTTTATTCAAAAATCATGATCTATAGCAGATTATAGAAGAAAATACTACTGATTATATAAGAAAATAAAATTTTAGCCACATTTTGCTATTAATATAAATGCAAATATCAGTAATAAAGTATTAGCCAAACCAGTCTAACAGTACATCTACACAACTTACAGTACATTCTGATAAATGAGGGTTTACCACCAAACTTCAAGAATATTATTAGTTGGGATAAAGGTTTAACTGAAGTCATGAAGAAACCCCAAATTTCAGTGATTTAAATAAATGGGAAGTTCATTTTTGTCTTGTGGGAGATTCTGGTCTGTTCAGGGTTGTGTCATAGGTCTTCCATGCTTGATCCATGGCTTCTGAAGTCATTCCAGTTATTGTCATTTGCAGTCAGCAAGAAGGAAGGAATGGTTATGGTCAATCCAGGGCAGGTGGTATAGATGTTGGAGATAATCTGTAAGTCACTCATAATAACTTTACTCTCATTCCATTTCCCATATTTAGTCACATAGCCCCAACTCTCTGCAAGGAAATCTTGCTTGAAATATAGGTACATGAACAAGTAAACAGGCATACAGTTTGAGAATAAGGCTTGCACTGTACAAAATGGCAGAGTGTGTTATGTCTAGAGTATATAATGAAAGCAACAAAAGATTCAAGATTCCAACTAGAAAAACAAAAAAGAATATGAATAGGTATTTTATAGAAGTGGAAACTCTAGGTTCTAAAATGTGTAGAGAAAAAGCTAAAACTAATTTTACACACATTAGAAGGTCAAATGTGGGAAGATGGCATGACAAATGCTGTGGATTGGTCCTTTCAAAATCCTTTCCACCCTCCTTTTAATGTGCTTTTCTGTATTACAGAAGCAAGAAAGCTAAAATCACATTTCCCACACTCCTTTGCGGCTAAGGTTTTGGAAACAAATTAAGTTCTACAAGTAAGGTAAACACTCATGCATTTGGAAGATGAAAATATGACAAAGGACCTCTCCTTGCCTTTTTATCTGCTTTCTGCTAGCAGAAATGAGTCAAGAGCTGTGAGTAGTTTCTGCAACTATGTCCCGTTCTCTGGCATTCTGAACATCCTTTGGGGATGCCAAGAAGTATTTGCATCTGTAGTAATGGTGGGACCTTCTTTCTAGTTGGAGTTTCCTGATACACAGATAGCAGGTACAACAGCTTCTTAATCTCAGTAGTTCAGGGTGGCCTCAGAGGTTGCAGCTACCCTTTTAAAGGTATTTGAATATCGTTCTGGTGTCATTCCTAGCAATACAGCCTAGACTTGCTTCTGTATCCCATTCAATAATTTTTTGAAAGCATGGTAATTACCTTTGTTAAACCCCTTTATCCTAAAGTAGAAAAATTAATTTCCATTTCTGCAATGTGACCTGTTTGAAACCACTGACTATTGCTGAGTTTGGTAGACGGTCTCATAGATTCCTAGTATAGACTGATGGAGTCATTCTGGAGAGCCACTCATGAGTCCCTAGTCAAAGTCAGTATATGAATACCACATTACAAATAATTCCGGTCCTGGCTATATAAGTCAGATACATGCTTACACAAGTTTATAAGAAGACGTTGGCAGGAATTTATTGCAGTGATGTTAGTGATGGTGCAAAGCTAGAAGCAAAATGGGTTTCCATTACAGAGAAAGTGATTAAGTAAAATTCAACATATGCTCACCTTAGAGAATTGCACAACAGTAAGAAGCAATGAACTGGGTATACCTGTACAAGTATAGGTATATTATAGAAACATATTGTGAACTTCAAAAGTGAGAAATGGAATAAGATAAACACTACTATTTATGAAAATGCAGAACAACAAAACAAATTTTATGAAGCATACATCAACAGAGAGATACCTATCAAATGCATTCAAAGTGTTGCTTTGTTAGGGGAAAGATAATGCAAAGTGAGGAGTAGGGATAAAACTGAATGAATGAAGAAAAGTGAGTTACTGGTTTTGTTTATCTGTAACATAAGATTAAGCTACGTGTACTTAGGATTACATTAATTCATCCCTCTATGCCTGCAGTCAAATAATTAGAATTCTCCATACCCAACACAGAAGCAGTTACACACTGAAACTTAGTTGTAGTGTACATTGTGGTTGTCTCCATAGAATTGATGGTACCTCCCCCCTCCCCCTGCCATTGTGTAACATTCTTGTGGTTAATGGGACCAGTAAAAGGGATAGGACATAAATGGCCAGACAGGATATTCCTGTTCCCCCTTGCAACAAAGATCACTGTAGCTAACCTAAATCTAAGTGTCCTACCCTTGGCTATAAGGATGATTTCAAGTCTGATCCAACCTACAGGAAAGTCAGGATTTATGCTTGGGAACTCTAGGTCACAGATTTCTCGAAACTGCCATTGACCTTTGCAAACATAAGGGACGCCTACAAGTAAATCTGACACATTTGAGAACAAACCTAGGAGACTCATGAGAGCAGTGGCTCTGGACTTCATATTTACATCAATCAATAAATCTCCTTAATGTTTATACGAGTTAGAGTTGAATTGTCCAGGACAGAGAGCGCCCTAATTCATCCAGCAAATACACATTGCTTTCTCTCTGATTTTATTCTTTTTCTTGCTGTTTTCGTGTGTGTGCATGCTTGTACATGAGTATACTGGTGTATGCACACACGTATCCTTATGGCAGTCGTGTGACTGCGTAGTATGAAGAGGGTCAACCTTGATGTCTAAAGAACTGGGTCCAATATGCAGCTACATTTCCTACTGGCATTATAATTGTGAAGAAAATACTCATAGATTCTCCATGTATTCTTTAGGGGAAAAACAGACTAGTCCTAAACTATTCCATGTGTACCACAGGACTACTTTAAGTTTCAAATGAAATGACATATGTGAAAGAGTTTTTAAAATTCCCATATAACATGATGATTATGTTACCATATAAACAATTATTATTACCTTGTATATGATGCAGTCTATAGAAGCATTTAAAACATTGAAATCCCCAATCTCTTCAAGTTTATCTTGTATTCGACTCAACTTCCTTCATTTTTAAAGCTGCACAAGCGAAGGACAAAATGTCGTTTTTTACTTTGAATTCCCTAGCTTTTGTCAGTGTGTTTCACAACCTTCACTTCATTTAAGCATAGTTCCGTGGTAAATTTCTATATATAACTGCACTTTCAAGTTGCTTAAAGATATAACATAATTGGGTGTACCTTTAACCCAGTGGCTTAAAATCCTAAAGGAATGGTGTGCACACAACATCTTCTAGTATTAAAGAGCCTGAGATCAAATAAAATGCAATGAACAATGTCTGCTCCTGCTGACCTGGAAATGATGTTAGTGAGATACTGGGCACAAATGACAGTGCTACCTCAAGAAACCTAATGAGGGAGTTTTGTCAAGCCAAACCTTTTTAAATGTTTGAACTCCATAAAAACCTGCAGGCATGACAGATTAAATGTAATACTTACCTCTGATTCTGAGCTGCAACTTGTATCATCTAATTCCTGTAAATAAGAACAGATGTGCTGTTAGAAGGTTTTGATTTGTGTGTATATGTTTCAAAACCCATCGAGCACAGTGAGGTTTTTCCATTTGGGGGATGGTGGAGGAGCTTTGTTTTCTCGTTCAAGCGTGTCAGAAACAGGAAAATAAGTCTCACTCGTCTCCATCCTATTAAAAGAGAGGCTCAACACAATTTACAGAGTTGGTTGTGTGCTTTAAAGATGGATGAAAAGAGACTGAGCTATTCAAATACATCTTCAAATATTTAGAGTAGCAGGAGAAAAACATTACTTTAGCAAATTTTGAAACTTAACAATCATGAGTTTCAGCTTGTATTCGTGTTATACCAGCAGCAACTTGAGAAGTCAGTAAGCACCTAGAATAAATAAACAGGGTAAAGATACTTCAGGAATCCCATTTCTAGGCAAGCTTGCTACTCCTATAAGTCACACACCCTCTGCTTTAAGGATACATGTTGCTGTTTTTTAATAGGGCAATTTCTTTAGCAAAACATAGTAGTCTCAACTTTAACACATATAAAAAAAAATAATTTACAAGTTTTGCATTTTCATTTCTGCTGATGACAGTTTCATGAGAGCCTCACAAATCTAATTAAACAGTTCACAGACACACATTTGAACATGCTCACATGGCAGTGATATAAAAAGGGTGATGATGATACTTTTCACTTACAGTGAACGTTTTACCCAAGAGACTCAGAATAATGCAGTAAAGCTTGCATAGTATCAAGAAATAACATGGAGTCTGTTAGACTTAATAGCTGCATGTAATAAAACAATACATAGAGGTCTTTTAAGTGATGTTTTTCTGAATAATCGTATTTATATACTAACTATAACCCACATATTAAAATTATGAGGGAGAAAATATCCAGCTCTCTTCACATGCCACAATAAGTGAAAATCAAAAATAGTCAACTTAACTGGATTGTCTCCCTACTCTGAAACAAAATGACTTTTAAAAAAATTGAAGTATAGTTGATTTATGGTATTATTTTAGTTTCAGGTGTACAGCATAGTGATTCAATGTTTTCATAGCTTATACTCCATTTAAAGTTATTACAAAATAGTGGTTTATACTCCTCTGTGCTGTCAACAGATCTTCGTAGCTTACCTATTTTATATATAGTAATCTATACCTCTTAATCCCATACCCCTATCTTGCACCCCCTTCTCCTCCCCACTGTTAACCAGTAGTTTGTTATCTACATCTCTGAGTCTGTTTCTGTTTTGTTATATATATTCATTTGTTTTATTTTTTAAGTTCCACATATAAGTGACAACATAGAGTATTTGTCTTTGGCTTATTTCACTAAGCATAACAAAATGACTTTTTAACATTACATCTTTTTAAATCAAGTCACCAGTTTCATTTGGTACTATGCAAATACCACTTTTGACTACATATATACATGCTACTGAAAATTTTATATTTTTTAAATAGTAAGAAACCAAGAATATAGGTAAAATATATAAGCAGAAAGTAAAAATCCGTTTATTGTTATTTACATTTGACCTCATCAGAGAGATGAGTTAAAATCTGTTTTGAATGATAGTGAGGAAAACAAGGAAGGTAAACAATTCAGATTACCAGTAAATATATTTGATTTTATTTTAATAGTTTCTATTATTTTGGGGTAGCAGTACTACAGAAAAGCATAAAATTGAACAGTCAGTTTCTCAGGACAGTGTTATCATTTGAGATGATTAATTAGATGTTTCATACCATCCATAATGATAAGAACTATAAACCATATTTCTGCCATCTTTGAAACCCTAGTTCCATGCAAAGTGAGCAATTACTAATTGCTTCAGAAATATTTGCTAAATAAGTTTAAACACAAATGTAAATGAGAACTGCCAACACACAGCAGTGTGATGGTCAAGAGTGTGGCCTTTGGCATTAAAGGGACATGAGTCTGAGACTATTTAACAGCTGTGTGACTTTTGGCAAATTTTCTAAGTGCTTAAATATCAGTTTACCAATCTATTGGGCTCATACCATCTACCGCATAGTATTGCTAGGAATGTGAAATAAGGTAATACATTTAAAGTGCTTTGTACTGTACACTGCAATAAATGCTAGCCATAATTAAGAGTGATCACTGTTATTGGTAAGTCAGCCTTGAGTTGTCCTCCAATAATCCTATTAGATTGATTTTTGGATTCAATTATTAGTGGTATCACCCATTTAAGTCTGGATTTCAACACAGAGGAGGTTTGTCTTGAAAAGAGGATGATTATGTGATAAAGTAAAAGAAAAACCTCATTACATACTTGCATAGTCATAGATTTTGGTTTGGATCCAGAAAATAGCAATTGTATGGGGTCAGTAAAATAATACCTTCCTTCGAAAGAACGTTGACTGATTTCCCTTTGATCTGCTACTTAAAAAGTGGCAGTCCCCATATCAAAGTCCAGAAGTGACATCATTTCACTTTTTCATACATATTTTTAACTTTTACTAAAATATATGTAGTAGTCCCATCTGCTTATGACACTTTTATACAAACAGGGTGCTGCTTCCTGACTATTCTCTGTGAGTTCACAATCTGAGTAACCCTAACACAACATACAAGCATATGCTCTTCAGAGAAACCGTGAGAGACACAGGCAATGGAAGAGATATTTTAGGATTGAAAGCAACAATATTAATGGAATCATCTTTAAAAATATGAAATAGATCAGTGCGTATAAGATGCATCTTTTAGAACCCCTTATAATATAAGACAAATCCATCAGTCAAAGCTTATTCTCCATATACTAGCTGATGTTAAAAAAAATGAACTAAGGGAAAAGACAAGAAAAATTTTAAGTGAGGATTTACCTTCTTTTCCTCTTCTAAATATGCTTCAGTAAGCATTTATCTCTTTTGTCCTTGTGTGCAATACTCAATGATTGGGAAAAGGAGACCTATTAATCAGAAGAAGAAATAGAGATGGGGTAGGGAAGCCTGATCTCTGCTTCCACGTACATATTATGAGCAATGAGCAGTAAAATTAAATCTTGTTCTATACAGGAGAAATGATAATCAGCAAACAGTAGTGTCTTTTGGGTGTGAGGTGAAAACGAAAATGAGTCCATTAGAATAGAATAGTTTGAGAATAGTTCCACAGATCCAAAAAAAAAAAAAAATTACCATCATGAAAACTACATTGTAGCAATTTGGAGAAACTTGTATTTTTAGTTGGGTTGCAAACATTTCACAAAAATCATAGTTAAAGTTTCATCTTGAGATTACACACATATATGCATTTTTTCCCACCCAAGGCAGGCAGAATTCTCCATCAAGATTAGTTTCCTCTGAGGCAAACTTGTGACGAGGAGGCTAAAAATTGCATGGAATGCTCTGATGTTGCTAGTTTGAGTCGACAGAATTGAAATTATCCAGAGTTGTGTACACTCCCATGCTTTCAGAATTAGCCACTTTTATTTATGGTGGCTAACTAACCATAAATAAAATGGCATTTGCAGAGGTAGCTGATGGTGAACTCAATGGCTTTCCTCTTTCTTCATCCTCTTTGTCAAATATCCCAGGCTCAGCATTTGAAGTAATCTTCCCTTTATCCTTTTCTATATCTGATGTGACCAATCAGTCTCAAATCATAATTTCCTTTGAAACTTGTGTCAGTATCATCCCCTTTTCTCAATTTTTATACCTCCCACTCTTTTGCAAAATAACAAAACCTCATGATTTTTTTGTTGTTCCCCCATCTCTCATCTTCCTTTCCAGTCTCCTCTGCTTATTGCTATAGGACCTCCCCAAACACAACTTTATTTTGTGTTCCTTGACCCACAAGTCTTTTGTGGATCTCAGTTGCTTCCTATATCAAAAAATTAGCTTCTTTTACCAATAATCTAGGAGCCACCCCACCTAGCAAATTACTTTCTCATTTTTCCCTAATTAATACCTCCCTTCTCCAACTGGCAGCCGCCTTATCTCTGTACATTCTTTACTGTATTTGTTCAGACCATTTCACCTGCTCTGAAGATTGAGACTGCGGGGTCCAGAGTCAGGTTTACCAGGCTAGCATTCTGGCCCTACTAATTGCTGTTGATGTTGCTTTGGATGACACTGTCTTCTTTATATCCGCAAAGTAGGGTTGTGAAGATTAAGGAGATAATTTGTAAAAAGCTCAAGCATATATTAAGTGACCAACAAATGTTAGCTATTATGATTAGGTAAATCCTATTTGTTTTCACAGACTAGCTCAAATGTCAAAGAACAAATCGACTTAAACCTAATGGCAGTTTAGGGCAGTGTTTAAAAGTATTGGCTCCTGAGAGGGACTTACTGATTAGAAATCTAGTTTTACCATTCTCTATCCATGTGGCCAGGGAAAATTCTTCAGATGTCTGTGCCTCAGTTTCCTTATTCATCAAGTGGAGATGATATTAGTATTCACTTCATGGCGTTTTTCTTTCCTTTATTTTCCCCCTCAACACCATTTGTTGAAGACTGTCTTTTCCCCATTGTATACTCTTGACTCCTTTGACATAAATTGACCATATATGCTTTTGTATATATGCATATATGGTTTATTTCTGGGCTCTCTATTCTGTTTCATTAATCTATGTGTCTGTTTTTATGCCAAAACCATACTGTTTCAATTGCTCTACCTTTGTAATATAGTTTGAAATCAGGAAGTTTGATGCTTTCACTTTTGTTCTGCGTTCTCAAGGTTGCTTTGGTTATTCAGGGCCATTTGTGCTTCCATACAAATTTTAGGATTGTTTGTTCTGTTTCTGCAAAAAATGCCGTAGAAATTTTGATAAGGATTGCCTTGAATCTGTAGATTGCTTTGGGTGCTATGGACATTTTAACAATATTAATTGTTTCCAGAATATCTTTCTACTTATTTGTGTCTTCTTCAGTTTCTTGCACCAGTGTCTTATAGTATTCAGTGTATAGGTCTTTCACATTCTTGGTTAAATTTAGGGTTTTTCTGGAGAAAAAAATAAGATCACCCCTGGGAGGAATTGAGAAAAGTTCCTGGCACTATGCTCGTTGCTTACTCCAAATTTTATTTCTTATGAGACTCAGGTTTATGGTAGTTTCTGGGCTTATGTTTCTGTGGGATATATTTATCATTAAACTATATCTAATTTTTATGTAAATTGGATTGATTTTTCCCTTTGCCCTGCAACAGTGAAAGACATATAAAAAGAGAATTTTTTCTAACTTTGGATTCAGCCCTGAGTTAGATGTATCTGTACCACAGTAAAGCCTATCCCCTGCATGGATTCCTGTTAGTGGTTCAGAGTAAACATCTGGTAAACAATCATTTTTATGTGATGGTATCTTAGTGTTGCATTAATTTTATTCAACTTTTTACATGCCTGATCCTGATAACCTTCTAGAACAGGCTCACCAAACTACAACCCACAGACCAAATCTGGCCCACTGCCTGATAAGTAAAGTTTAAATGGAAGACAGCCAAGCTCATTCATTTACATATTGTCTATGACTGCTTTCGCTCTAGAAAAACAGAGAAGAGTAGTTGTGACAGAGACCATTTGGCCTGCAAAGCCTAAAATATTTACTACCTGGCCCGTACAGAAAAACGTTTGCTAACCTTTGTTCTATAAAACATTAATTTCTTCCCTAGTGAGGAGGGATGTTCATTTAATAAAAATTGCCAGATGTAGATGTCAGTGGCTCAAATTTTCTTATTACTTCGATATCTGTCCCTACTGTGAATATATGCACTCGAATATGCTAACTGTTTAGCTAGCATTTATACCTGCCTCAAACAAGCCGATTAATATTCTAATTTATTTAGTTTATTTTTGGCTGCATTGGGTCCTCGTTGCTGCGCCCGAGCTTTCTCTAGTTGCGGCGAGCGGGGACTACTCTTCGTTGCGGTGCGTGGACTTCTCATCGCAGTGGCTTCTCTTGTTGTGGAGCACGGGCTCTAGGCACACAGCCTCAGTAGTTGTGGCACTCGGGCTCAGTAGTTGTGGCTCGTGGCTTCTAGATTGCCAGCTCAGTAGTTGTGGCGCACGGGCTTAGTTGCTCTGCGCATGTGGGATCATCCCGGACCAGGGCTCAAACCTGTGTTCCCTGCATTAGCAGGTGGATTCTTAACCACTGTGCCACCAGGGAAGCCCCCAATAATTTTTTTGAAAAACAGTCATTCTGTCAATTTTTAATATTTTTTAAAATTCAAGGAAACTTTCTCTGGCAACAGGTAGTAAAATAAATGGTTGAATGAAAATGTTTTACTTGTTGCTCTCAAGTGCAGAAACAACCTTAGAGTGAGCTATACTAGCTATTAACATTTATACTAAATTATTTTTAATGATCCGTAAAGTCATATGGGTAGTAAAGCAAATCAGAATTATTAGGCATTCATGCCCCACCAAGATATTTTTAACCGTCTCTCTCAACTCTCATTTTCATATCTTCACTAAAGTCATTTCTCTGCTTGAAATTCCCTTTCAAGGGAATGGATGCCTAACACCATTTTTATCCCTAAAGCAAACTATTGATAAAATCCCCATTCAAATGTCATTCACTCCATGATATTTTTTTATGATTTCAGCCAATATTATATTTATGCTACTTATTTCTATTTTGTGCTGAAGAAAGTAGTGTACATGGTTCTTTTCAATGATTACATTCTAGATTCCCTGAGGGCAAAAAACATATATTTTAGGCATCCGTGGAATTTAAACACCAGGAGCCTAATTCTAGAACTCGTGCTTATAATCCTCTGAATAACCCAGACGACTGGGAAAGAAATAAAGAGAGCCTAATTGTTTCCAGATTAGGGGAGCTGAGAGATATAAGAAATAACTAAGAAGTAAAAATTCTGATGTAGGGAACAGTATTGGGAGGAAATCACTATGTAGCTTCCCAATTAGTAGAAATCTCCCTAAAACTATTTCGACATCATTGTAGAGAAGCTGATGAAGACATCTGCTCAGTGTTTAACAACTGACGTATCAGTAAATATGATTGTTAGACTCCATTCAGTCTTATATTTCAACAACTTTATGTAAAATGTTGATAATTTTCTCTATGAACGTGGGTTTAGTATTAGCTGAGTAATTTAAAAAATACAGCTGGAGTAAAAGAGGTATAAAGACTTGTTCCTGAGAAAACATTACACATTCAGAGCTCTTACCATGTCTTCTCTCATCCAGGCCAACATTTTCAACTTAAGTTAAAAATTGAGAATATATATGCATATACATACACACATATATTAATATTATGGGATATACATATATCATGGAATCCCACGTATGTAATATATGTATGTATAACCCATAAAATGCATTCTTTAGAAGTAATTACTTAAAAATTCTAAGTGAAATAACACAAGTATCATGCATGATGCCACGATGTTGTTAACCACTGTTAATACTTTGGTAGAGATATGCACACTGTTCCCTGTTTCAGTAGCACTGTCCCCTCCCAAAGTTTCCACAGAGATCTGAACAGGAGTGAGAGAGAGCCCAGATCATCATGCTTTCCTAGTAACACCATCCTTCCTTCTCCTCCAACTCACATTTGCTGTTCCACCACCATCTGCCTCTCAGACCAGACCTCATGTGATCATGTCCCACACATCCGTTTGTTAGTGACTAAAAGATGCCTTTGCCAGCAGGGCTCTTTGCCCTGTATATTACTGAAGATCTCAGTCTGACCCACCTCCTACTTTCCTTGACTCCTAAAGCTGTTCTGATCTTGCCCAGCCGTCTGGACTTCATGGCTCCGGCAAATTAAGTCATGTTTTCAGTCTTTTTCCTGAGCATCCCCTTAACCATTTAGCTGGAATTGAATCCTAGCTCTTTCTTAAGGACATGGCTTCCCCATGACCTTCTTTAAGCTGTGACAGTTTTCTCTCCCATAATCCTTGTAATTCTGAGTCTTAATGTATGATAGACCACCTTTGCTCTTCAAAGCTTCTTTCAGATTATGATTTATCTCTGTTCCCTAAAATACCCAGCTTTGTAGCTCATGTCATCATATTCTACCATCTGCCTCCCTTCCATATTCTAGACAATGATACCCCCTTGAATCCTCTATTCCACATTCCTGAAGATTTTAGCATATGAACCACTGCTACTCTTTCCATTCCAACTTTTGTGATAATTCTTGGTGACTTTAATAATAATCTGAGCAGTTCTTCCAGGACTCCGGCTTCTCATACCCTTCATTCTTCAATAATCTTGTCATTCACACTATCTCAGCCACCTACTCTCATGGTCATAGTCTAGATATTTTCATTTTTAATAACTATAGCTCCTCTATAATCTTAGTTTCAATTATTGCATTTTCCACTTATTAACTCATTATTTCTCCAGCTGCAATAATCTGTCAATCTCTCAGGACTTCTCTATTGATCCTAGTGCTTTTTACTCTTACAAGATGAAACAATACAATCTCTCATTTGCATGAGCCCTGAACGCCTTTATCAATCCCTGTTTCTCCTTTCTGTTCCAATCCCTTTCCTCATCTTCAGCTGACAACCTTGCTTCCTTCTTTTACTGAGAAAATAGAACTACATAGAAGAGTACTCCAGTTGCACCAATAACCACAACCACCAGTCTGCCTCTATCTATAGCCTGCATCCTCTATATTTAGTACCACTGTTATTATGTATCTTCCATCTGTAGTGCCAGTAAAGACCAACTGCTTCACTTCTGCAAAGGATCCCAGGTCCTCTCACCCTCACCCAGCCATTGTTTCTTCTACCCTAAGTAATCCTTGATTTTTCTCTCTATTGCATTATTGCCATTAGCATATAAGCATGCTATAATATCTCTCATGTAAAAACAAGGACAAAAACCTTCCTTCACCCCCATATGCTGCTGTCTATTGTTCCCGGTCTATGCTCCCTTATAGGAAATCTTTTCCTACTCTTTCATGTCCTCTTGTTTCATTGTTTTAAAACCACTGCAATTAGATTTTTATTTTCACCACATTCCCAAATGCTCATACGGATGCCACCAATGACCTCCATGTTGCAAAATCACATGGCCAATTTTCATCTATCTTCCATGACTATAAGATGTATTTGAGGGAGTTCATCACAAACTCCTACTGAAATAGCCGCATTTGGTTTTGTTTTCAACTCTCTGGGTTCTCTTCCAATCTAACAGCAAGCTCTACATGCAGGAGTACTCCAGGATTTAATCCAGAGATGCCTTCTTTTTCTGTCTATATACTCTCTACATGATCAACCCGAGTCATTCCTTTAAAAATCCTTCAGTACTTTTCACTGATGACTCCAAAATTTCTGTCTTCAGTCAGACTTACATATCCAACTGCCTAATCTCCATTTGATGCAAAACTGGCAGCCCAGTCTGAACATGCCCCAAACTAAATTTCCACTTTTCTCTTAAATCTATTCCTTCCTCAGTCGTTTCCATGCACCCTTTCACTTGGTCAGGTTAGAGACTTGGAATCATCTTTAAGTCCTTTCTTTCTCTCATTCACTATGTCTATCCATCTGCAAATACTAATTGTTCTGTCTTTTAGTTATTTCATATCTCTCACCACTATCATCCTGTTCTAAGTCACCAACACTTCTTATTTTGCTTTATGAAATAGCCACCTAACTGATCTCTTTGCCTCCATTCTTGTCACTCACATACACACACACACGCATATATCCCTACAGTGGAATATTATTCACCCATAAAGAAGATGGAAATCTTGCCATTTGCAACAACATGGAGGAAACCTGAGGAAGTTGTGCTAACTGAAATAAGTCAGACAGAGAAAGACAAATACTATGTGATTTCATTTACGTGTCGAATCTAAAAATAAAATCAAACTCATAGATATAGGGAGTAGATTGGTAGTTGCCAGGGGTGAGAGGGTGGGGGAAGAAGTTGAAGGTGATTAAAGAGTACAAACTTCCAGTTATAAGATGAATAAATTATGAGGATCCAATGTACAGCATGGTGACTATAGTTAACAGTACTGTATTATATACTTAAAAGTTGTTAAGAGAATAGATCTTAGAAATTCTTAAGACAAACAACAACAACAACAACAACAAAATGGTGATTCTGTGAGGTGATAGATGTGGTAACTAACTGTATTGTGGTAATCATTTCACAATGTATACATATTTCAGATCATCATGTTGTATACCTTAAAATTACACAATGTCATATGTCAATTTTATCAATAAAGCTAGGAAAAAAGAAACTCTGAATCCATAGGTCAGTAGTTAAAAAAAAAAAATCTACTTTTTAAAGACATTTTCCAATTCATTATACAGGTAGTCTAAGGATAACACTTTAAGGATCACTGATAAAGACAGTGTGTCAGATGCATCTGATCATTAAAAATAAAATTATTTTAACAAGTGTTGATTTTTCAAACAATGAGTCTGCTTCTACAGGGAAGTCACTAAATTTTTTCCTTTCAATATTAGGTCACAAATGATTTTTTAGTTTACAAAAATTATAAACTGTTTATCAATTTTTCCAAGGGCAGAGTGTTATAATGAATTGCAAAGATAAACATGCTATGGTGTTCCAACTCACAAACACCTCTGTTAAAGTCACACAGCTAAAATTGAACAGCTTTGGTAAGCAATAAAATAATTTTTTTTGTTAAAAATGAAACGTCCTAATCTCCCAATTCATCCCACCCTCCCCTTTCCCCCTCTGTGTCTACACGTCTGTTCTCTACGTGTACGTCTCTATTCCCGCCTTGGAATGGTTCATCTGTACCATTTTTCTAGATTCCACATACATAAGTTAACAGAAGATATTTGTTTTTCTCTTTCTGTCTTACTTCACTCTGTATAACAGACTGCGGGTTCATCCACATCTCTACACATGACTCAATTTCATTCCTTTTTATGGCTGAGTAATATTCCATTGTATTGACATAAATACACTACCATGTGTAAAATAGATAGCTAGGAGGAACCTGTGTTGTAGTACAGGGAGCTCAGCTTGGTGTTCTGTGATGCCCTGGATGGGTGGGATGGAGGGGGGTGGGAGGGAGGTACAAGATGGAGGGGAGATAGGTATACATATAGCTGATTCACTTCGTTGTACAGAAGAAACTAACACAACGTTGGAAAGCAATTATACTCCAAAAAAAAAAAAAATCAAACGTCCAATTATCCTGCTGACCATAAGACTGATTGTGAAGGGAAGGAGGAAAGTCTTGAGCAGGTAGTAATATATTCCAAATGCTTAAAAATACATAATATCAAAAGGAAAAAAATGACCACTGAAATAAGTCAGATTGTTAAATTCTTCACTTCTACATAATTATAAATCCCTTTGCTCACAAAACAACCTTCTGGTCTGTAATTTGATAAACTGAATGGATTTTCTTACCAGAAAGTTACGCCCCATGAAGACAAATAGTTCTGGGTTGTAGGCCACATAAATCTCCAATTTTAAATCAACTGCCATGCTGGTTTTTGAGATATTCTCTGGTGAATCTAGTTCATTTCAGTTCTTCAGATGATTGCTGAACAAATGGATCATAAAGAACTTCTCCATGTACAGTCACTTCGTGAAATCATGGAGTGATTTACTACCATGTTGGGCAGGGAAACAGTAAATGGATTTTATTATGCTAGACAAGTTCGCAGAAACATTGAAGGACCATCTCCCAGCAATATTGCACAAAATCGTCCTCCAATGGTGAGAGTGTTGGGTTTGGAACATTTTTCTACACTTCTTCAAATTCTGAGGTCTCATGAAAGAACAGGAAACTTATCACAGTTAAGTATTAGAACTGTCTATCGATGTCACATTATATAATGAATATAGTCAAAGGAATTTGAATTGAGGCAACAATTCAAATTCTGCCCAACAGAATTGGGGCACTTCTGTTGGATTTTATAAGACTTTCTACTTGATTTAACTCTCTTGGTGATTCTGAGGTGGATAAAGATGGTTTTCAGTTACAGTCTTAATTCCTGGTAGCACTATTTATCAGATAGGAAACAGAGACACAAAATAATGGTTTAATCAAACAATACAGTTCAGTCTGCAACTTTTTCTATATAGTTTAATATGTGTTCTGAATGGAATGTTCTCTTGGCACTTGAGGAAATTTCAGCAGAGATTACATTTGTTCCAATACTTTTTTGAGAGTAGTGCCAGTCTTTTGACTATAATAGACTTTTAATATGGGGCAAGGTTGCCCCACTTTTATTCTCCTTGGATAATCACAACTTTTGATAAATATACATTTATAAATTGATTATTGTCAATGATCAGATTGATTAATGTCTTTTTCTTTTCCTAAACCATCAGCCCATGAAGCCAGACCTCATATCCGTTTTATTTGGTATTGTATAGCCAGTATATGACCTACTACATAATAGAACTTAATAAATAGTTATCAGTGAATGAAGAATATCTTAATATGTGAATTATAAAAACCAGGCAGGAAGAATGCCCTATGCATTTCTTTTGTTACAGAATTCCTTTCAGTGCATTTAATTGAGAATCCATTCCATTTACCCTCTACAAGGCAAAGAATCTTGCCCAAATTAAGAAATAAAAAGTGTCATTAAAAACAATAATAGCAACAATTTGCATCTATCCTGTTTAAATGATAATCTAAACAATATTCATTTAAGACAAGCACAAAGACAGAACAATAAAACCCTTTAAAAGCTTTCAGTGCTTTGCTATTTTATACATTTAAGAAGGATCAGGGTAAAAATTTAAGCCTTTCTTTATCTTTTATGTGATAATAAACATTAGTTTTCTGATAGTCTTATTCTCCTCATTTGTTTAGTAGGAGTCACAAATAGATTTACACCTTTATTTAATACACTTTATATGAATTGTAACATACATTATCTAACTTTAACTTTATAGTATTACCATGATAACCATTTCTTCTCATTTACCGTGTGGATATTGAAGATAAGACAACTTAAATAGTTTGTGTAATGTCATACAACTAATATACTGGGGCCAGCATGTGAAATCAGGTGTTCATATGCCAAACTCACATTCTTTCCACTGCCTCAGGGAGCCCAAGATTCCATAGCTGGTCAAGATACTGGTAGTTCTTGTTTCCAGATTTATGATTCTCATTTCAAGTGTAATTCCACCACTCTCTACTATCTCATATCTGGGTTCCTAACATTCAGAAACAATATCTCCAGTCTTTTAGCTGTTTGTTAAAAATTCATAGTAAGCAAATACATTATGTTCAAGTTCTTTCTCCTTCTCTGTTCAAAGATGGCAAAGGATCTGAGATTTTCTTAATTATGAAAACTAATTTTATTTGTAAATATGATACAGGTTTGAAGCTACAAAAAATATATATATATAAAAAAATGTAGAAGATATGCAAGAAGGAAGGGAGGGAGGGAGGGAGGGAGGGAAGACAGAAGGAAGGAAAAAAGCAGGAAAAAAAAATGATATCAAGATAGACAAAATGACTTAACATTCCCCTAAAGCCTGCTACTCTTTTCTCTGTTTATATATTACTCAATTATAGATATTGTAGTTAGCTATATATTATCAGTTTATTTAATAAAAATGAGAATGCACATGCCCGAAGGCCACCAGTGTATGTAATAAAGTGTTTGCTATAGTAATTTTGTTGAAGAAAACAAATTGCTAATAATTTGAATGTTTTTGAGTAAGAAATGGTTGAGCAAATTACAGCATATATTTCTCATGGAACATAAACCAGTTATGCTTTTCATAAGTTAGATTCATATCGACTGGCCTGGAAAATTGACTGTTAGAAAGTGATACGTTAAAAAATAAAAGCAAGTTTCAGAGTAATAATTTTAGTATATTAACATTTATGTGTAAAAAATTTTAAAAGATAGAAAAATGCATTTGTGCTACTAGAAGCATAGAAGAAAAACTGGCATTATGTGTGCCAATCTGTTACTTTAAGTTATTTTAAGAGATTTAGGTCTGGAGCAAAGAAGGAAAGTATATTCTGTTTTATTCTCCTTAAATTCCTCTGCATTATTTGAATTGTTTGAAGCCTATATTACTTTAAAATTGAAAAGAAAATCTTATTTTATATTTTAAAATTTCTACTGAAATCAAATCTAGATTGCCATAGTATTATGGTTTATATTTACTATATAGTAATTGAAGTGAAATGGGCTCAAACTGTCTTTCAAAAAAAGTTCTAGGAAACCTCCAAATAATTAGATAATGACACACACATACAAAACCATAATTGTGCCCCTTGGTCATTTTTTTTAAGTTTTTATTTTTAATTAAATTATAATTGATTTACAACATTGTGTTAGTTTCAGGTATACAGCACAGTGATTCAGTCATACATATATACTTTTTCAGATGCTTTTCCCTTATAGGTTATTACAAAATACTGAGTATAGTTCCCTGTGCTATACAGTAGGTCCTTGTTGTTTATGTATTTTATATATAGTAGTATGTATATGTTAATTCCAAACTCCTAACTTATTCCTCCCCCGCTTTCCCCTTTGGTAACCATAAGTTTATTTTCTGTGTCTGTGAGTCTATTTTTGTTTAGTATATAAACATTTAGTATCATTTTGTTTTAGATTCCACATATAAGCGATATCATATTATATTTGTCTTTCTCTGGCTCACTTCACTCTGTAAAATAATCTCTAGGTCCATCCATGTTGTTGCAAATGGCATTATTTCAGTCTTTTTTATGGCTGAGTGATATTCCATTTTATACACGTACCACATCTTCTTTATCCATTGATCTGTCGATGGACCTTTAGGTTGCTTCCATGTCTTGGCTATTATAAATAGTGCTGCAATGAACAAAGCTTTCAGAATACAATCAAATATTTTATTAGGATTCTCATAACTGTCACTCAGTAGATAGTCAGAATTTAAATCCAGACTTCATTTAATGTAGCTATACTATACATTAGTAGAGAAGTTTGGGGGACAATGTGTTGAAACAAAAGAAGATTTCATATATACGTACCAAACAGCAGAGAAACATCTGTGATTGAGTGTCACCCCATCTCAGAGGCTTGGAAAGATATAGGGTTGTGTTTTTTTCATTTCCTTTAGAAAATTTTGTTAATTTGGTTTGGTTAGGTTTTTCCGTTTAAAATTAGCTAACGATCACAAAACCCTCAAAACATAATTAAGGAGGTCAGAATCAAGTCTAACATTGCTGTTGTGAGGTCCTCTGTCATTTTAATTAAAAATAATATAATGCTTAAGCCATTGGGAACATAAGAAAAATATCCATATTTAGACATGTTCAACTACTTCTCCCTGATTATTTGCGTCATCCCATATACATTGCAAGTCCTCACATGACAATGCTATTAATGTGAGAGAGAGTGAGGGAGAGACACAGAGACAGAGAAACAATGACAGAAAGATAGAGAAAGAGAGAGAGAGGGAGATGGGGTGGGAAGTAGGGAGATGAAGGAAAGGAAGGAGAAGAGAAGGAGGCCGAGAAAGATTTTTTAACTCTGAGACTCAAGCTTCAGAGCTACAGGATATATACAAGAATGTATACATAGTAGGTGAGCAATAAATGTATGTTGGCTGAATTACCTTACCTGAGCTGTTTCACTGCATCTCCATTCACAACATTATTTTACAATACTGAGAAATTGGAAAGGAAGCCAATAACCAACAAAAGTTCCTTAAAAAAAAAAAAATCTATGGTGCACCCATCCATTAAAAACAATATTACAGAAGTACATGGACAGACATTAAGAAATATTCAATATATTAAAGATTAAAAGTACGTCAAAAATATAGGCAATAAAATCACATTTTTGTTTAAATCTATGTTTTGAAGGAAATGAATAAAAATATCAATAGTAGTTATTTCTAGGTGATACGAGTATAATATTTTTGCTTATGGCACATCTACATTTCTGAATAACTTATTAAAACAAAGCAAAAGTATAATGTTACTTTAAAAATAAGAAAATAAAATACCATTCAGTTGGGATATTTGTGTAGCCTCATAAGAAATTCAGTCAGAGGCGTGTGTGTTTTGCACATGGATAGATGGGGGTTGGTGTTGGATATCTAGGAGCATTTCCACTTTTAGATCATCATGTGCACCTAGGTTGAATTTTGGAATGATTGAGAAAGACTTTAAGGGTATCAAAACCTGCGTCCCAATCTTCAGAGATTCTGACTTATTTCATCTTGAGCTGAGGCCTGAGTATGAACCTTTTTAAAAGCTCTGCCAGTGATTCTAATTTGCATCCAAGGTTGAAAGATACCACCTTAATCTTTTCTTTTCTTTTCAAAATAAATCTCATCCCAAATCAGGCCTCTTTCTGCATTAAAATATAGATGCACAACTAGGAATGACCCTTCATTTATTCTAGGGCATGTCATCGTCCACTTCCTTAATCTACCTACATCTTGTGTATTCTCTATCTCCTGATTCACATCCTGCATTTGTTTGAAAACAAAATATAAATTCCTTTCGAACCACTTCATAATAGCACAAAAAGTTTCAAAAGTACTTCCCACAATGTTACTTTGCCAATAGGTATTCTCATTTTATATTAATACATTCAATTGCTCTGCTCTCCCCCATTATATAATAGCTTCTATAGCCCAAGCCCCCCCACTCCACCCCCAATACCCAGAAACACACAGTTCCACTCCTGTGTGAGCACATATTCAGTTCATTAATCAGTTTTGTAACTCTAAAATGTACATATATGTTAATCTTCTATAAATGCATGATTTTAGACAGAACTGCATCTACATGAGATAAAAACCTTTGTTATATTCTGATTACTTTTTTACTACCCTCAAATCACCTTGGTCAACATTTCTTAGCCATGAAGTCCAGTCTGCTGAAATAGTCTGTAGTATACCAAGTGGTGGAGCTAACCTGAGACTACCATCTCACTTTCTCTTCTAATGTTTGGAACTCTGGTAGATGAAAAATGACTGCAGTTAATCCACCATGTCACCTCATAGGCAATAAAAATACCTAGCACTGAAGGAGCACTTTTCATCAAAAGGACTCCAAGCATCTTATACACGATTTTCTCAGGAAGCCTCACAACAGCCATGAACACTAGGTAGGCAGTTCTCATTATCCCCATGTTCCCTAATGAGAAACCGTAGCATGGAGAGGTAAATTTGCTCAAGTTCACACAGGATGTAACTGAAATTTTTGCTTTTCAAGGATGTAACTAAATATTTTGCTATCCATCCAACGCGTGTTAAGTTAAAATCTTACTTTTACTTTTTAAGGTAAAAAAATTTTTATCATCTGGAATATTGTTCAAAAGTCTAAGAAAATCATTTATGTTCTCTAGAGCCCCTTATTACTTAACTGATTTTTGATAGTATTTGCTAATGACTTTTTCATTATTTATATCTAAATTAAAATACACCATCTTACTAGCTACTGTTACCTAATGCTGAATGTATTGGTCTCTTGCCCCATTCGCACATAAGTGAAACCTTACCAAACACAACAGGTTTTTAAAAAATAATTTGTAGCATTACTGTATTGCCTTACAGCCTCCAAAATAATTATATTTTTTCAATAAGAATTGTCACTAAATTGTACCATGATATAAACTCTGTCCTTTCTACAGAGGCAAAGGTTAATAACTACCAAAAATAGCATTCCCCATCCTTTGTGGAATAGTGCTAGTGAAAAAGGAAAACGTTGGTGTTCATTTGTCCAAATAGTATTACACTGAGAAACTATATCATCATAAGTTCAAGGACTTCAGCAGCCTAGCACATACTCCTTTCTAACTCACTCAATAGAAGCATTGCCTATTCATTGAAGATAACTACATGATTTTAAGTTTATCTAGCAGAGAGTTTTGATTATGTTTCAAAACTTCCCCAGGTCATTTAAAGTTAAAATTGTTAGTATTTTATTCATACTCATATGCTAACTATATAAAATGTCCATATAGCATAAGGTTCAGAGGAAAAAGTGGTGCTATAATAAAGAAAAATATATATATTTAATCATATCCCATAAACTGGATAATTAAAAACTGTTATTTTAGTATCAAGTGTGATCTTTATTATATATTTGATTACCTAATTATAACTAGGAGTTTGTAAGTTCCATAAATCAAGGAATTATCTAATTTATACTTAGAACCTTGGCAATGTCTGGTACAATGTCATATACAACATTTTTTGTGCTTTGCAATGTTCGTTAAATAAATGAAAGAATGAGTGAGTGAATGGTTAAGTGAAGAAAAGCATTTGAAAAATAAGTAAAGTTCTTTGAATACTAGGAAAATGTGAGTCTTGAAGCTTTAAGGAAGAAAGAGGGTGAGTGGAGATGAAAACCCTGATATTCAGTAACGTTAAAGGAAGATATACACTACAGAATGTACAATTAGGTTGATGTTAAATGTTTCACAGGATTTTATAAGATTTAAATTTTAATACCCATTTTATGTTAAGAAAAAAGAAAGTTAACTTGTTTGAAATAGCAAAATGCAGAGAAAATAATGGTTGGGTTTCAGAAAGTTTCCAGAGCTGTTAATATGTAAAACAATACTAAAACACTACAATGTATGAGCTAATCTCCTGGAACAAGAAGTAGAAAAGATAATTTAAGAAATTGAATCACTTGCAAATATTTTGATTGATTTTACATTTCACACACATACACATATGCATGAGGATATTTTCACTCATTTATTATTCATTCATTTACTCATTTATCCAGATATTTTTTGTGTGCCTAATATATGCTTTTTACTCATTTCCTGTCCTTAAGGAAACTATAAACTTCTTGAGGGATCTAAATCTTAATAACCATGTAAATGAATGGAAATTTTTGATTTTAATATGTATCAAGAGAGAGAAGTAAGTGATGCTCTAAGAGAATAAAGGGAATAAAAGAATAAAGCTGATAGATTAGTTTAATAAGACCCTAATACATCATCCTTCTTGTATCTTCCTAGCTACTCATAAACCTGAAGAGGGTGGAGAAGACCATATGATTTGGTAGCATTTCACAAACAAGGCACGATAAGTGTGCTGCTTCTACCCTCCCTCTTTTCTCCCTTCACAAAAATAAATCAATTCCCCAATATACAGATTTAAATATACAGAATAAAAATTGGATGTATTTGGTGAGTACATGAGGAAAAGCAGAAGATATGCAGCCTTTAACAGCAATTTTTATATTAACATAAAAAATCTATTTCCACTAGTTTTAGACATGAATCAAAACTCAAAAGACATAACTATTTTAAATCGAACATCATACACTCATTGACTTTGTTTAATCAGAAGTTGGTTCAAGTTTAAAAGTCACAGGAGAGGAGTTTTTAATTGTGTATCTGTACAAACCCAAGAAAAAAATGTACTGGGAATTCTTTTGCATTACTTTAAAAATGTTCTAAAAGTAATAAGCAAGAGCTTATTATTTGGACTCTGTAATTCACAAACATTAAAATGAGAAGAAATCTTAGTGATCATAAATATGTTGCATTCCTTCATCCCCCAAACCCTATATCTTAAATGAGGGACGTCAAGGCCAGAGAGACTGAGGAAAACTATTAGAAACCCAAGTCTTCTAAAAAGGATAGGGAAGAGCATAGCATGATGGGAAAAATATGTGCCTAGAAGTCAGACAGATATAGGCTTTAGTCTTCCCTCTGTCAGTTATATTATTTATCACCTTTATTTAGAATGCCCTTCCACACCACTGACTTTGTCTTTTCACCTTTCAAGCTTCATCTCAAGTTTAACTTACAACTTTGTCTTTACTGCACCCACTCTACTCTTAGAGCCGATAATATTTGTTTTTGCAGTTAATATCACAAGATTAGTTTTCCCTATCAAGCACTCAAGGGCAAGGTGCTTGTGCTACCTATCTGATTATGCATTATTTGTCTTTGTACCAATTTTTAAGTCTTTTGCAAATATGAAATGTCTCAAAGGTTTTATTCAACCCATTAATTAATGAGGAAACAAGTAAGATGTTAAAAATGGCTCTGAGAGGGCTTCCCTGGTGGCACAGTGGTGGGCTTCAATGGTGGCGCAATGGTTGAGAGTCCGCCTGCCGATGCAGGGGTCACGGGCTCATGCCCCGGTCCGGGAAGATCCCACATGCCGCGGAGCGGGAGAGGCCGCAACAGTGAGAGGCCCGCGTACTGCAAAAAAAAAAAATAATAATAACAAATAAAAATGGCTCTGAGAACATTTGAAGAGATAGGTATTTGTAAACAATTTAATAAAGGAATGTTAAGATGAAAATGCTAAGTAAAATACAGACCTGATTGATTACCAATAGGGCAATGAACCATAACCTTCTATATTTTGTTAAAAATCTTTATTGGAGTATAATTACTTTATGATATGTTAATTTCTGCTGTATAACAAAGTGAATCAGCTACACATACACATATACCCCATATCCCCTCCCTCTTGTGTCATCCTCCCACCTTCCCTATCCCACCCCTCTAGGTGGTCACAAAGCACCCAGCTGATCTCCCTGTGCCATGAAGCTACTTCCCACTAGCTATCTATTTTACATTTGGTAGTGTATATATGTCCATGCCACTCTCTCGCTTCGTCCCAGCTCACCCTTCCCCCTCCCCGTGTCCTCAAGTCCATTCTCTACATCTGCATCTTTATTCCTGTCCTGCCCCTAGGTTCTTCAAAACCACTTTTTTTTTTTTTTTTTTTTAGATTCCATATATATGTGTTAGCATACGGTATTTGTTTTTCTCTTTCCGACTTACTTCACTCTGTATGACAGACTCTAGGTCCATCCACCTCACTACAAATAACTCAATTTTGTTTCTTTTTATGGCTGAGTAATATTCCTTGTATATATGTGACACGTCTTTATCCATTCATCTGTTGATGAACACTTAGTTTGCTTCTATGTCCTGGCTATTGTAAATAGAGCTGCAATGAGCATCATGCTACATGACTCTTTCTACATTATGGTTTTCTCAGGATATGTGCCCAGGAGTGGGATTGCTGGGTCGTATGGTAGTTCTATTTTTAGTTTTTTAAGGAACCTCCATACTGTTCTCCATAGTGGCTGTATCAATTTACATTCCCACCAACAGTGCAAGAGGGTTCCCTTTTCTCCACACCCTCTCCAGCATTTATTGTTTGTAGAGTTTTTGATGATGGCCATTCTCACCAGTGTGAGGTGATACCTCACTGTAGTTTTGATTTGCATTTCTCTCATGATTAGTGATGTTGAGCATCCTTTCATATGTTTGTTGGCAATCTGTATATCTTCTTTGGAGAAATGTCTTTTTCGGTCTTCTGCCCATTTTTGGATTGGGTTGTTTGTTTCTTTTGGTATTGAGCTGCATGAGCTGCTTGTAAATTTTGGAGATTAATCCTTTGTCAGTTTCTTCATATGCAAATATTTTCTCCCATTCTGAGGGTTGTCTTTTCATCTTTTTTATGGTTTCCTTTGCTGAGCAAAAGCTTTTAAGTTTCATTACGTCCCATTTGTTTATTTTTGTTTTTATTTCCATTTCTCTAGGAGGTGGGTCAAAAAGGATCTTGCTGTGATTTATGTCAAAGAGTGTTCTGCCTATGTTTTGCTTTAAGAGTTTTATGGTATCTGGCCTTACATTTAGCTCTTTAATCCATTTGGAGTTTATTTTTGTGTATGGTGTTAGGGAGTGTTCTAATTTCATTCTTTTACATGTAGCTGTCCAGTTTTCCCAGCACCACTTATTGAAGAGGCTGTCTTTTCTCCACTGTATATTCTTGCCTCCTTTATCAAAGATAAGGTGACCATATGTGCATGGGTTTATCTCTGGTCTTTCTATCCTGTTCCATTGATCCATATTTCTGTTTTTGTGCCAGTACCATACTTTCTTGATTACTGTAGCTTTGTAGTATAATTTGAAGTCCGGGAGCCTGATTCCTGCAGCTCTGTTTATTTTGTTTGTTTTTTTTTTGTTTTTAACATCTTTATTGGAGTATAACTGCTTTACAATGGTAGTTTCTGCTTTATAACAAAGTGAGTCAGCTATACATATACATATATCCCCATATCTCTTCCCTCTTTCCTCTCCCTCCCTCCGACCCTCCAAATCCCACCCCTCTAGGTGGTCACAAGGCACCGAGCTGATCTCCCTGTGCTATGTGGCTGCTTCCCACTAGCTATCTATATTACATTTGGTAGTGTATATATGTACATGCCACACTCTCACTTTGTCCCAGCTTACCCTTGCAGCTCCGTTTTTCTCAAGATTTTTTTGCCTATTCAGTCTTTTGTGTATTCATACAAATTGTGAAGTTTTTTGTTTTAGTTCTGTGAGAAATGCCATTGCTAGTTTGATAGGCATTGCATGGAATCTGTAGATTGCTTTGGGTAGTAGAGTCATTTTCACAATATTGATTGTTCCAATCCAAGAGCATGGTATATCTCTCCATCTTAGTATCATCTTTAATTTATTTCATCAATGTCTTATAGTTTTCTGCATACAGGTTTTTTGTCTCCTTGATAGGTTTACTCCTAGGTATTTTATTCTTTTTGTTGCAATGGTAAATGGGAGTGTTTCCTTAATTTCTCTTTCAGATTTTTCATCATTAATGTATAGGAATGCAAGAGATTTCTGTGCATTAATTTTGTATCCTGCTACTTTACCAAACTCATTGATTAGCTCTAGTAGTTTTCTGGTAGCATCTTTAGGATTCTCTATGTATAGTATCATGTCATATGCAAACAGTGACAGCTTTACTTATTCTTTCTGATTTTGATTCCTTTTATGTCTTTTTCTTCTCTGATTGCTGTGGCTAAAACTTCGAAAACAATGTTGAATAACAATGGTGAGAGTGGACAACCTTGTTTTGTTCCTGATCTTAGTGGAAATGGTTTCAGATTCACCATTGAGAATGATGTTGGCTGTGGATTTTTCATATATGGCCTTTATTATGTTGAGGTTATTTCCTCTATGCCTACTTTCTGGAGAGTTTTTATCATAAATGGGTGTTGAATTTTGTCAAAAGCTTTTTTGCATCTATTGAGATGATCATATGGTTTTTCTCCTTCAATTTGTTAGTATGGTTTATCACATTGATTGATTTGCTTATATTGAAGGATCCTTGCATTCCTGTGATAAACCCCACTTGATCATGGTGTATGATCCTTTTAATGTGCTGTTAGATTCTGGTTGCTAGTATTTTGTTGAGGATTTTTACATCTGTGTTCATCAGTGATATTGGCCAGTAGTTTTCTTTTTTTGTGGCATCTTTGTCTGGTTTTGGTATCAGGGTAATTGTGCCCTCGTAGAATGAGTTTGGGAGTGTTCCTCCCACTGCTATATTTTGGAAGAGCTTGTGAGCATAGGTGCTAGCTCTTCTCTAAATGTTTGTTAGAATTTGCTTGTGAAGCCATCTGGTCCTGGACTTTTGTTTGTTGGAAGATTTTTAATCACAGTTTCAATTTCAGTGCTTGCGATTGGTCTGTTTATATTATCTGTTTCTTCCTGGTTCAGTCCCAGAAGGTTGTGCTTTTCTAAGAATTTGTCCATTTCTTCCAGGTTATCCATTTTATTGGCATATAGTTGCTTGTAGTAATCTCTCATGATCCTTTGTATTTCTGCAGTGTCAGTTGTTACTTCTCCTTTTTCATTTCTAAATCTATTGATTTGAGTCTTTTTTTTTTTTTTTCTTGATGAGTCTGGCTAATGGTTTATCAATTTTGGTTATCTTCTCAAAGAAGCAGCTTTTAGTTTTATTGATCTTTGCTATTGTTTCCTTCATTTCTTTTTCATTTATTTCTGATCTGTTCTTTATGATTTCTTTCCTTGTGCTAACTTTAGGGCTTTTTTGTTCTTCTTTGTCTAATTGCTTTAGGTATAAGGTTAGGATGTTTATTTGAGATGTTTCTTGTTTCTTGAGGGAGGATTGTATTTCTGTAAACTTCTCTCTTAGAACTTCTTCAAGAGTTGCATCCCATAGGTTTTGGGATTGTCTCATAGGTTTTGGGTCATCGTGTTTTCATTGTCATTTGTTTCCTGGTATTTTTTATTTCCTCTTTGATTTCTTCAGTGATCTCTTGGTTATTTAGTAGTGTATTATTTAGCTTCCATGTGTTTGTATTTTTTACAGATATTTTCCTGTAATTCATATCTAGTCTCATAGTGTTGTGGTCAGAAAAGATACTTGATATGATTTCAATTTTCTTAAATTTACCAAGGCTTGATTTGTGACCCAAGATATGGTCTATCCTGAAGATAGTTCCATGAGCACTTAAGAAGAAAGTGTATTCTGTTGTTTTTGGATGGCATGTCCTATATATAACGCTTAGTCCATCTTGTTTAATGTATCATTTAAAGCTTGTGTTTCCTTATTTATTTTCATTTTGGTTGATCCGTCCATTGTTGAAAGTGAGGTGTTAAAGTCCCCTACTATTATCGTGTTACTGTCAATTTCTCCTTTTATGGCTATTAGCATTTGACTTATGTATTGAGGTGCTCCTATGTTGGGTGCATAAATATTTACAATCGTTATATCTTCTTTTTGGATTGATCCTTTGATCATTGTGTAGTGCCCTTCTTTGTCTCTTGTAATAGTCTTTATTTTAAAGTCTATGTTGTCTGATATGAGAATTGCTACTCCAGCTTTCTTTTTTTTCCATTTGCATGGAATATCATTTTCCATCCCCTCACTTTCAGTCTGTATGTGTCCCTAGGTCTGAAGTGGGTCTCTTGCAGAAAGCGTATATATGGGTCTTGATTTTGTGTCCTTTCAGCCAGTCTATGTCTGTTCGTTGGAGCATTTAATCCATTTACATTTAAGGTAGCTATCAATGTGTATGTTCCTTTTACCATTTTCTTTATTGTTTTGGGTTTGTTATTAAAGGTCTTTTCCTTCTCTTGGGTTTCCTGCCTACAGAAGTTTCTTTAGCATTTGTTGTAAAGATGATTTGGTGGTGCTGAATTCCCTTAGCTTTTGCTTGTCTGTAAAGGTTGTAATTTCTTTGTCGAATCTGAGTGAGATCCTTGCTGGGTAGAGTAATCTTGGTCATAGCTTTTTCCCTTTCATTCCTTTAAATATGTCCTGCCACTCCCTTCTGGCTTGCAGAGGTTCTGCTGAAAGATCAGCTGTTAACCTTATGTGAATTCCCTTTTGGGTTGCTTGTTGTTTTTCCCTTGCTGCTTTTAATATTTGGTCTTTGTATTTAATTTTTGATAGCTTGATGAATATGTGTCTTGGCGTGTTTCTCCTTGGATTTATTCTGTATGGGACTCTGTGCTTCCTGGACTTGATTGACTATTTCCGTTCCCATGTTAGGAAAGTTTTCAACCATAATCTCTTCAAATATTTTCTCAGTCCCGTTTTTTTTCTGTCTTCTTCTTCTGGGACCCATGTAATTCGAATGTTATTGTGTTTAATGTTGTCCCAGAGGTCTCTGAGACTGTCCTCAATTCTTTTCATTCTTTTTTTTTCTTTATTCTGCTCTGCAGTAGTTATTTCCACTATTTTATCTTCCAGGTCACTTATCCGTTTTTCTGCCTCAGTTATTGTGCTATTGATTCCTTCTAGAGAATTTTTAATATCATTTATTGTATTGTTCATCACTGTTTTTTGCTCTTTATTTCTTCTAGGTCCTTTTAAACATTTCTTGTGTTTTCTCCATTCTATTTCCAAGATTTTGGATCATCTCTCCTGTCATTACTCTGAATTCTTTTTGAGGTAGACTGCCTATTTCCTCTTCATTTATTTGTTCTGGTGGGTTTTTACCTGGCTCCTTCAGGTGCTGTGTATTACTGTGTCTTCTCATTTTGCTTAGCTTACTGTGTTTGAGTTCTCCTTTTCACAGGCTGCTGGTTCGCAGTTCCCATTGTTTTTGGTGTCTGCCCCTAGTGGCTAAGGTTGCTTCAGTGGGTTGGGTAGGCTTCCTGGTGGTGGGGACTTGTGCCTGTGTTCTAGAGGATGAGGCTGGATCTTGTCTTTCTGGTGGGCAGGACTGCATCTGGTGGTGTATTTCAGGGTGTCTGACCTTATTATGATTTTAGGCAGCCTTTCTGCTAATGGGTGGGGTTGTGTTCCTGTCTTGCTAGTTGTTAGGCATGGTTTGTCCAGCACTGTAGCTAGCTGGTCTTTGAGTGGCCCTGGGTCTTAGCGTTGAGATGGAGATTTCTGGGAGAGCTTTCGCCATTTGATTTTACATGGAGCCTGGAGTTCTCTGGTGGACCACTGTCCTGACCTCAGCTCTCCCATCTCAGAGGCTCAGACCCGACACCCAGCCAGAGCACAAAGACCGTGTCAGCCATACGGCTTTTGGGAAGTCTGAGATCTTCTGCCACCGTTTAGTAGGTGTTCTGTAGGAGTTTTTCCACATGTAGATGTATTTCTGATATATTTATGGGGAGGAAGGTGATCTTACTCCTCCACCATCTTGAAGGTCCCTTACTTAACCTTCTATATTTACCGCTGGTCAGAGTTATGTGTATCTCTACCAAACAAACACTTAGAGTTTTATAATGTAATATGTCAATTCACTAGATATGGGCCTATATTTTATAATAAAGTGATTTGAACAAAATGCATTGCTTAACACTGTGTGATACGTGTGTATATATGTTTTTATATATATATGTGTGTGTATATATTTATATATATATATAATATATATATATGCCACCCATATTTTGCCTAATTTCAAAATCCAGCATGTTTTGCCTTAATATCCAAGAAGTTGCATGCAAATGAAAATGTTTGTCAAGTGGATGATTGAACAAATGAGTCAACAATGTTTAGCGTATAATTTAATATGTCTGAACATCAGTTTTCTTATATGTAATGAAAAGTTATACACTTTACCTTATAGGGAAAATAAAAGGATCATAGATAAATGTCATATGCCTATTGCCTGCACTCAGTAAATATCACTTCTTGTCTTCTATTTTGCTTACTGTTTAGCGTCATTGATTTCCACGACTCTGTCTTCCAGCTCTCTGATTTGTCTCTCCATATCATTTAGTCACTGTTGATTCCTTCTAGTGTATTTTTCATTTCAGTTACTGTATTTTTCATCTCTCTGTGGTTGTTCTTTATATTTTCTAACTCTTTGTTAAAAAACTTCTAACTTCTCCTGTGTATCCTTTCTTCTTCCAAGTTCTTTGATCATCTTTATAATCACTACCCTGAACTCTTTCTTGGGTAGGTTGACTATCTCCACTTATTTTTTCTTCTGGAGTTTTATCTTGTTCCTTCATCTAGAACATGTTCCTGTGTCACCTCATTTTTCCTAAATTGCTGTTTGTATTTTTATGTAACTGGTCAGTTTGTTATGTTTCCCGACCTTGGAGAAGTGATGTTTTGTAGCAGACGTCCTATGCATCCCAGCCGTGCACTCATCCTCTCATCACTTAAGGTACATTCTCTGTGGGTTCCCCCATGAGGTCTGAGTGGGTCCTTCTGTTGTGGCGGGCTGAGTATGTGGGTGGTCTGGTAGGCTTGGTTGTCCCCAGGTCTGGTTGAGTGCCAGGCTCTACCTTGTTCAGAGGCTGCCACTACTGGTTGGTGGGACCAGGTCAAGAGGCGGCTGACTGCAGAGCCCCGGGGGGCCCCCAGGGCTAATGCTGGAGTGAGCTAGAGGGCATGATCAGGGTCCAGAAGACTCCAGGGCTGTTGCTTCCCTGCTGGTGGGTGAAGACAGCTCCTGGAATTAGTGTTGGACTATAGGTAGGCAGAGCTGGGTCCTAGAGTCTGGTTGCAGGCCCCAGGAATCCCAGAGCTGGTGTCAGATCGCTGGTTGGGGGAGGACTGGTTCCTGATACAGTTGGATTTGGGATCCAGGTTCTCCCAAAGCTTGTGGTGGCCTGCTAGTGGGAAGGGCCAGGGGCCAGATGGTCTCAGGGCAGATTCTGGCCTGCTGTGGGTAGGCTCATCTGCAGGAATTGGGATTGAGGTTTTCTTGTGTTTGCTGTCTACTCTCTGGTGGTTGATACCGGTCCAGAGGCCACAGCAGGTTCCCTGGAGGGCAGGGCTGGGGCCCAGGGAATTCTGGGACCATTGGCTGCCCACTGGTGGGTAGAGCTGAGTCCTGGGCTCTCTGGTAGGAAGGGCCATGTCCAAAGGCTGCTGGGAGCTCAGGAGGTCTTTAGTCAACCTGTCTGCTGATGGGTGGGTCTGTGTCCCTGCCGGTTATGGGCTGTTGGATGAAGCCAGATCTTGGTGCTAATGAGCTTGAGGGAGGAATCCACAATGGTGCCCTCCAGCACCAGCATCCACGTAGTAGAAGGAGCTCCCAATAATGGCTGCTGCCAGTGTCTGTGTCCCCAGGGTGAGCCACCCCCTGCCTCTCTGTGTGACTCTCCAAGACCAGCAGGTAGGTCTGGGCCAGGCTCCTGTCAAATGACTGCTTTTACCCTGGGTCCTGGAGTGTGTGAGATTTTGTGTGAGCCCTTTAAGAGCAAAGTGTCTATTTCCCCCAGCCCTATGGGACTCCTGAAATTAAGCCTCACTGGCCTTCAAAGCCAAATGCTCTGGGGATTCATCCTGACATGGGGCTCAGTGCTCTCACGCCTGTGGGAGAACCTCTGCAATATCATTATTCTCCAGTCTGTGGGTCACTCACCCAGGGCTATGGGACTTGACTATATTATGGGTCTGTCCTTCCTACTCATCTTGTCATGGTTCCTCCTTTATGTCTTTAGTTGTAGAACACTTTGTGTTTTGGTGGGTTCTAGTCTTTTTCATCAATGGTTGTTCTGCAGATAGTTGTGATTTTGGTGTGTCCATAAGAGGTGAGCTAAAGGTCTTTCTATTTGGTCAATCCTCTATCACTACTGGCCCAGGCACAATAGCAGCAGCAGTGGTATCAGGACCCCAAGCAGCCCAAAGAAGTGTGAAGACAGCCCCACACTTTGCTTTCTCATTCTTTAATCAATGTTTTTCCCAGAATGCCTGTTACTTTTCTGTGAACTTCCCCCTAATTAGTGACATACATATTTTCATGTATAAAATCCAGCTTTATCATGCCTTTACATAGTTTCAGAAACTCCTTAAGTATGAAATACAAGAGGCAGAGACAGCAGTAGCAATGTACATCACAGCTGTAAATTATATTATCTTATTAATGCAATATCCTGACACCTTGTTTTCTTGCTTCTTATTTACCCAAGGCTACCATATTTTTTCTCTCAAATTCTCTACTGTTAGTTTACTCACATATCCCACAAGGTTTCATCTCAGCCATATACTACTTTTTCTTAATTTATTATGCTCCTAGCTGTGGAACAAAGATGGCCTGGAGCACTTTTAAATCAGGGGCATGTGATAGGAATTGTCTTTTTCTTCATGTTTTGTCAGTGGCACAACTGAACCTCCTGTTTTGTTTGCCATTAAGCATATGGTGATGCTAGTCGTCAATTCACAGTATCCCTGTTTTCATGGGAGAGAATTGTGGTGGTGGTAGCAGTTAGCTGGTCATTAAGTCTTTCAATATGCCTTGTCAACCTTCTATTTGCATATTAAACTAATGGCTTCAAGGCTGGAGTGAAGGGGGCATGAAGAAGATCATTATCTTGGAGAAAAAAATAATGCCTTTGCTTCTTCGAGATAATAACACTTTAGGATTTTTTAGTACATCAAAAAGAAGAAAAACAAGGAATAGTAAGCATGAAAGTATGACCTACAATAACAATCTCAAAGATAATCTAGGTACTCTACAAAGTTTTTTTTCTAGTATTGAAATGTAGTTGACATACAATATTATATTAGTTTCAGGTGTACTACATAGTGATTTTTCCATTTGCATACATTATGCAGTGATCATCACGATAAGTCTAGTAACCATCTGTCCCCAGACAAAGTTATTACACTATTATTGACCATTTTCCTTAGGCTGTATATTACATCCCCATGGCTTATTCATTTTATAACCAGAGGTATATACCTCTTAATACTCTTTACCTATTTTATGTGCCCTAATTGTCACCTACCCCAGCAACCACCCATTTGTTCTCTATCTATGAGTCTGTTTTTGTTTTGCTTGTTTGTTTTGTTTTTAGGATTCCACACATAAGTGAACTCCTACAGTATTTTTCTTTCGCTGCCTGACTTATTTTGCTTAGCATAATACCCAGAAGATCCACCCATGTTGTCATAAATGGAAAGATTTCATTTTTTTATGCCTGAGTAACATTCCATTATATATATACATACACACACACACACACACACACACACACAAACACACACACCACATCTTCCTATCTATTCACCTATCAATGGCCACGCCATATGAGCCAGCAATTTTGCTTCTGGGTATTTACACAAAGAAAACAGAAACAGTCGTTTGAAAAATTATATGCACACTAATGTTCATTGCAGCATTATTTACAATAGCTAGGATATGGAAACAACACAAGTTTTTTTTTAATATAAATAACTTAAATATTTAACAAAAGATTGATATTGCTGACTGAAAACAAAACATAAAAAGCAAAAAATAAAAACTGTCAACCTCATTGCCACTAGATACAGTTAAACCTATAATATTTTAAATGACTTTTCTTTGAAATGTACAGAATAAACACATATGATGTGTTACTTTCACGAACTTTGTGATTGACTAAAATTGTCATTGACATAGTACATATTTAAACACCAGAATAGGCAACTGTGATAAAGGTGGAAATAAAACAATCAAGCAAATAAAATTAATTGGCTATCTTGAGGAGATTTATAAAAAGACTAATATGAGACAGGGCTTACTGCAGGTAATTGGTCAATATTCTTTCAATTACTTGGTAAAATTCATGAGTGTAGACATGAGGAACAGAGAATATAGGGTCAAAGAACTAGTAAAACAAATAAAAGAAATAGTTATTTTTCCTTTTCCAAGAGTCCACAACAAATGAAGTTGCTTAAGTAAGGTCTGTATCTCACATAAAATTTTACAGGTGAAATTTAAATCGATTTCCTTCTTCTCTACAATAAACTGGTAAATAGTTGATTATCATAAAATAAATCTTTCAAATACTTGGGAACAGTTAAGTATCCTCTTAGTTTTCTTTCTACAATATAAAATTACTTATAAATTAATTTATGAATCATGCACATACCTTTAGAACAAGCATAGTACATAAATCAGCAATTCCCCTTGAGGAATAAACTTGTGTGTTCTTTTAAAATATATGCAAAACTTTCCATTTATATAACATTTTCTTCTGCCAAAGTGCATGGGCAACCTCACATATATCATTCTAATAGCAGCGCTTTGTTTATGTTTAGCATCTTTATACAAAAAATGCAAACCAATTTGGAGACAAATTCAGTCTTTACAACTGTTGTAAGAGACAGGCAAAATCTTCCCTAAATATAGGAGCAGTATTAGTGTTTTCTCTTATACATTTCCATGGATCAAAATTTAGGGCAGCATTCCATTGGGGAAAGAAGGAAGGGAAGCGAGGAAAGAAAAAAGGGAAGAAAAGAATGAAACCTCAAAAGAAAAAATAAAAACACTATGTCATTCTTTATTCACTATTAATTATTTCCTCTCATTTTCTCTCATTTATTCCTCTCATGGATTCTCTGATGTTTCCTTGATCCCCAAATTATCCTTTCCAGGACTCAGGCTCCCTTTCATTTTAATGGCCCGTTCTCCTTTACATTGTGTAATTCAAAGTGTCACCTAAACCTCTTAGATACTAATTCCTTTGTTAAGTCTAACTGACTTCCATCCTCATAACTTCCCTAGCCACATTTCTAGAAGCAACTTCTTTTTTTTTGTTGTAAGGGCATGCTCATTCTTCCAGGCACTTGGAATCAGAATTTCTTTGTCATCTTTGATTTTATATTTCAGTATGTAGTTGTTACCAGATTTTGCTGGTCACATCATCATCATATCTAGCTTATCACTCCCTTCCTTCTAATTTTAATAATGATCAAACTAGTTTAATCCTTGTTTCTTCTCACTTAGATTTTTATAACAAATCTTAAGTTGATGCCTGTGTATCTTGTCTTTTCCTTTACCAGTCTATGCACAATGCTTCTGTATTATTTTGTTAGATTATGAAGCCCAATTTATTTGGTACTTCAAGATTATGAACAGATTATTCACCCTGACATGTATGACCTTCAATAGTATGTCCTGATACCTATTTTCAGCTAGATTTATTTTTCATATATACCTTAGCCTCATAGATTCTGTCCTGCACTGTGTGCTTTCCTTCCTCTCTGTTTTAATGCATGCAGTATCCTCCACCAGGAAACTCTTCTCGCTTTGGAATGCCTAAACCCTCTATTACTCCTCCTAATCCATTAAAATTCTGTCCTGCCTTTGGTTTTCAAAAGCAATATCATTCAGTAAATGTCCTAAGTTTTCCTAATCCTCATAATAAAATGTTTTCCCCCCTTCCTTTGACTACACGTGCATTTAGGCTTGTACTTTTTAGAGGCACCTAATTTTACCTCCCTGTAATGTATATATGTGTACTTCTCTCATTTCTTTTATCAAATCTTAGAGCCATTGTGAACAAGGATGTTGAGAAAATGCTCACTGTTCAAGGAATGATTGTGGTCTTGTGGTATACTCCTAAGTCACTCCCAAGCATACACAGAAAAAGGTGGAGAAGATGGTTTAAAAAAACACACAAAAAAGCCTGGTTTAGAACAAAAAAATCTCTGTCCCTAGTGGGTTTACATTTGTGTGACTGAAGACTAGTCTAGGATATTCAAATCAATGAAGGTACAAAAGCACATAGTAAATCTTTCAGCAAAATACTTATTCGGCTGGAAAAGAGAGAGTCACACACTGTGGCCTTTATGGTTTGGCTCAAAAGCAAATCCATAGTCACCTTTGTGTTTTTAACCATGCATCAAAGCATGCTCTTAAAGAGCGGGAACTATTACACATATATGAATGTTTGTATCCTGAGAAGGTCACATGCAGTTTCAGTCATTGTAGTTGGCCTCATCCATTTCCTTCGAATCCTGTTAAGACAGAGAAGGGCCACCTGATAGAGTTCTTGAGGCGGTCGTTTCTCTTTGGGGCCCCACATCATACTACAAACTACTTTAAAATGTTCCTGGAAGGAATAAATCTTTAATTTAAAATGAATCCTCACTGCAGAAGCTTGAATGTACTTGAAATATCTGAGAAACCCTTGAAGTTATGAATATATAAAACCTCAAAGCTAGTCATTTTATAAATAAAAATCATAAATTTGTAATCAAAAGAAGATTTCCTCAGTGTAGGCTCCTAAATGTTTTATATCCGATATTCAGTGAAAGGTTTGCTTTTGTGGATGCCTTATCCTTGATGCCCTGCTCATCCTATTTGTCTTAATCTCAGATACCATTCCAGCATGTGTATATAATTGATTTTGTAGAACTTAGAGTCCAATCCTGGCATCCAGCCTGACTTTTATAAAAAATATAGCAGTTCAATCATTTAATTTTTTTTGTCTTCGATTTACATTGTTTCTGAACTGTGTTAAAAACACCTTCTTGGGCTTCCAAAAGAGAATTTCAGAAAGAATATTTTGAGATGAGATTTCTCTTTAAAGTTCAAGTGGATAATAGGGTCTTGTAAGACTCCTCTGGTAGAAGATAGCCCTGAATTTGCTGGGGTTTTCTACTTCAGGTGATAAAATATCCCATTAGCTTAATATTTGGGGGAGAATACCATTTTATTGCTAAAAATATAGACATTTATTTAATTTTTATCAAAGATACATTTTAAAAGTCACATTTTTAAAAATTGATGTATTTATTTATTTTTGGCTGAGTTGTGTCTTTGTTGCTGGGCACAGGCTTTCTCTAGTTGTGACGAGTGGAGGCTACTCTTCGTTGTGGTGTGCGGGCTTCTCATTGCGGTGGCTTCTCTTCGTTGTGGAGCACGGGCTCTAGGCACGCAGGCTTCAGTAGTTGTGGCACGCAGGCTTCAGTAGTCGTGGCTCGCAGGCTCTAAAGAGCAGGCTCAGTAGTTGTGACATGCAGGCTCAGTAGTTGTCACTCACGGGCTCTAGAGCGCAGGCTCAGTAGTTGTGGCTCATGGGCTTAGTAGCTCTGCGGCATGTGGGATCTTCCCGGACCAGGGCTCGAACCCGTGTCCCCTGCATTGGCAGGCATATTCTTAACCACTGCACCACGAGGGAAGCCCTAAAAGTCACATTTTTGTCACCAGTTTCCAATTGCTATCTGGAATCCAGTTTAAAATGTTTAAAGATATAATATATTTTTAAGTCCACGAGAAGATAAGAAAGCCTATAGGAAATATTTTAAACTTCCTGTTACTATCAAACCCTTGTCTATAGAATTCTACTTTTAACAATGCACAGTCTAGAAGGAAACCAGAAAACCAAAAACATAGAAGAAGCTAGGGAAAATGAATTGGAAAATAGCCACTATGTTAGAATATTCAAAGAAAACTATAGATCTCAAACTATTTCAAGAGTATACACCCATGATTACAAGTAACTCGGAGATTTTTAAACTCTTCATAATGTAGTTACACATTAAATGAAACTTTTTTTTTTTATCCTAGTTCAAATATTTTCCTGTAAAAGGTCAGCACACATTGCCTAATTAACTTCGGAGGTGAGCAGAGACTATAAGACCAAAGGCACAAGGAACTTCAAATAAGTACTGTACTCTAGTTGGTAAAGTTGGTTCCTATCAAGTACAGGTCAACAATTCAGAAAACCTTATATACGTAAAATGAAATTCAACAATTAAGTAAATGGGTGGCAGACAGTGGGAGCTAGGTTTCTCACTGTTGGCATGGGGGCTTCTAGATAAGCAAGGGAGAAGGTTAGAATGATCCGTGTTGTAATTGCAATTAAAGACATGAACATGAACTCATGTTTAGCATAAAATAGATACCAATAGATAGATACATATAGAATTATCTACAGATATGTGTACATACCTGGGTTAGTATATACACATATATTTCCTTTTCTATGAGCTTCAGGAGCCTCGAAGCCACACCCCACTAGCAATAAGCACACTCCACGCAGATCTTGGTTTCTCTAATAAAAGGAACCAGAACTCCTTGTAGAAATGGTTGATTCTAGGGCTTGAATGGGGAATATATAATATTATCATAGAATATCTTGTACTGCCAGAGAGCAAAGTAGTGCTAAAATCCAAACCAAACCAAACAAACAAAATCAATGATGGGGGTGTATCAAAGGGGCACAGGAGACAATAGAAAGACCTCCTAATAGCGATAGCTAGAACCATATGAGCAACGAAATTTAAAACATAGCATTAGATTAAAACCTAATTTATAAAATGTCTTTAAATCCATACTTATGTAAATTAATGATTGAATAAATGAATCATTGGAGGGGAGTAGACAGTTATCCTGTACAGAAGAATCTCAAATGATTTGCGTAGATACTGTCTCCCCAAAAGAAGTGGAACATAACTTCCCACTCCTTAAGCTTCACATAGGACCTCCTTCTAAAGAAAGCACTATGGAAAGCAGAGGAAAGAATAACTTTATAGCAGAGAAACCTGACAAACACTCTGTTGGCTAGGTGGCTAAAGTCAAGTCAACAGTGATAAAAGTCATGTTGATAGCATGTGCTCTTGACATGACCTGAGAATGGTACTTCATCTCTCTGTATTCTTTTTCCTAAAAATCCATGACCCCAATCTAATCATGAGAAAAACATCAGACAAATCCCAATTGAGGGACAGTCAACAAAACATCTGACCAATAATCCTCAACACTGTCAAGGTCATCGGAACCAAGGAAAGAAACATCTAAGAAACTGTCACAATCTAGGAGCCTAAGGAGACATGATGACTAAATGTAATGTGGTGTCCTGGATGGGACGCTGGAAAAGAAAAAGTGAAAAATGTTCCATAATAATGTAAGATGCTAACAATAGGGGAAACTGGGTGTGGGCTATATGAGAACTCTGTACACTTTTCCATAGATTTTGTAAATCTAAAACTATTCTAAAGTAAAAGTTTATTTTAAAAAAATAGTAAAACTTTTTCCAGGTGATGGACATGATCTGTGTTTGACGCTAATGGTATTTACACAACTCTGTCAGAATTCATAGAACTGGGCACATAGCAAAAGGTGAATTATAACCTGTGTACATTACATCTCAATAAACTTTTCAAACTGTCTGGTGGCTTGTGGTTGTCAGGAAATCTGTGAAAGTGATAAACCTCAGAGAATGTCTCTCTTTAAATAGCAGTGATGAATAAGAAAATCATGTAACTATTGCATTACCTGGAGGCACCATATCAGTGATTAGGTTGGAGTACTTTCAATTGATTTTAAATATATTACATATAGAGTTAGATGTCAGGGAATAATTGCAGTCACTGTCACCTTGTTTAAAATACATTGCAATGAATGATATGACTGATAAGTGGTTAATATCCAAAATATACAAATAGCTCATGCAGCTCAATATCAAAAAAACAAACAGCCCAATTTAAAAATGGACAGGAAAACTGAATAGACATTTTCCCAAAGAGAGCATGCAGATGACCAACAGGCACATGAAAAGATGCTCAACACTGCTAATCATCAGGAAAATGCAAATCAAAACCACAATGAGGTATCACCTCACACCTGTCAGAATGGCTGTCATCAAAAAGAACACAAATAACAAATGTTGGTGAGGATGTGGAGAAAAGGGAACCCTTGTACACCATGGGTGGGAACGTCAGTTGGTGCGGCCACTGTGGAAAACAGTTTGGAGGTTTCTCAGATAACTAGAAAATACCATATGACCCAACAATTCCACTCCTGGGTATATATTCAAAAGAAACAAAGACAGTAATTTGAAAACATATATGCACTGCAATGTTCACAGCAACATTTACAATTTCCAAGATATGGAAGAACCTAAGTGTCCATCAACAAATGAATGGATAAAGACGTGGTATACAAACACACACACACACACACACACACACACACACACACACACACAGTGGAATACTACTTAGCCATAAAAAAGAAGAAAATTTTGCCAGTTGCTACAACGTGGATGACTTGGAGGGTGTTATGCTAACTGAAATAAGTCAGAGAAAGACAAATACTGTATGATATCACTTATAGGTGGAATCTAAAAAATACAACAAATTAGTGAATATAACAATAAAGAAACAGTCACAGATATAGAGAACAAACTAGTGGTTACCCGTGGGTAGAGGGTAGGGGAGAGGGGCAATATAGGGGTACAGGATTAAGAGGTACAAACTATTATGTGTAAAATAAGCTACGAGGATATATTGTACAACATGGGAAATATAGCCAATATTTGATAATAACTATAAATGGAGTATAGCCTTTGAAAACTGTGAATCACTGTATTGTACACCTGTGACATATAATATTGTACATCAACAATACTTCAATTTTAAAAATAAATAAACTACATTGCAATGCAAAGTAATATTTAAGAAAATAGTGTTGGAGCTGATCCACCTTAGATCTGAGTCCCAGTTCTTCCACTTACTAGCTGTGCAAACTTGGACAAATCATTTCACTCACCAAAGCCTCAATATGTACATCAGCACAATGAGAATAATAATACTTACATCATAAAATATTTAAGGATTAAATAAGATAAATCAAATTTAGAGCTAAGTATCATGCATAAATTAGTGGAGGTGCTCTATTAGTGGTAGAGCACCATTATGTTTATTATAATGTAATTTTGTGTTTATAACAGTGTGAGTGTGTAAAATGGAGATAAACGGAAGGGTCAGAGTAGTAGAAAACTCTAATTGAAAGGCAGGCCCACCCTCCCAGTAGTTTTCAAAACACAGTGTGTTTTTTACTCTGGCTTCCCATATAATGTTAAACTAAGAATGAATGTTAAACGCAATCTGGTTGGGTTGTAACAATTCCATTTCGATTTGAGGGAATAAACAGTCTAATTAGTGAACTTTGGCAATGACCAATTTGCTTCTCCTAGAAATCTAGGGTAAAGGGCTCACTTAGTGGTTTTTACCTACACAAAATAAACTGTTTTTTCCTTCCTGATAAATTGTGTAACTCATAGGTCAATAATAGTATCATGCATCACAAGTCCTTTCTCATGCCTCACAGTGCCTCAGGGCGCCCATTCTAATGTGATCTGTCAGCCCCTACCTAACAGATTTAGTTCTTACTTGTAATATATTAATAGCTTCATTTTTAGATTTTGCTTTCTTCCCAAATAGCAGTAAGAAATTGATTGCCAGCTCACTGAGTTGAGAATGGAAGCAGATTGTTGAGCATGAATTACAATCATAAAAACAGCATCACGACTGCAGATTTGAATATGATAAATAAGAGAGAACTTACAAAGGAGTTGGGGAGCCAGCTGGGGTGATTTTCTATTAGAAATGGAAGAGATGGGACTTTCTGGTACGTTTTTAAGCTTCAGAAATAGTTGCCGAGGCATGCAATAGGAAATTACCATCTACTTCAAAAGATGTAAACATTTATTTTGCTTTTATTCTAAAGCATGGTAGTTCTCACAGGTCCTTAAAAATGCACAGTGGGAAAAAAATGGGTCCTTATTTAATCTACGTTAAGTGAAAGAGTAGAAAATAGATATGGAATTAAAAGACCTATATTCATATACTGCCTTCATTACTCTGCCAGTATAACATCAGGGATGATAAAGTCATTTAATCTGCTTAAATTAGCAGGTTTTGTACAGTCTGTCTCACAAGGTTTTGGTGAGTTTCAAATCAATCCATGAAGTAAAGAATAGATAAACTAGACTTCATTAAAATTGAAATTTCTGCTGTGCAAAAGACACTGTCAAGAGAATAAGACAAGCCTCAGACTGGGAGAAAATATTTGCAAAAGACATATCCGATAAAAGACTTTTATCCAAAGTACACCAAAAAAAAAAAAAAAAGAAAAAAAAACCTCTAAAAACTCAACAATAAGAAAATGAACAACCTAGTTTAAAAATGGAAAAAAAAACCTGGACGTCTGACCAGAGAAGAAATACAGATGGCAAGTAAGCATATGAAAAAAATTGTTCCTAATCATATGTCATTAGGGAATTACAAATTAAAACAACAATGAGATACTACTACACACCTATTAGAATGGAGAAAACCCAAACCAAATGCTAATGAGGATTTGGATCAACAGGAACTCTCATTCATTGCTGGTGGGAATGCCAAATGCTACAATCACTCTGGAAGACAGTATGCTGTTTTCTCACAAGACTAAGCATATTTTACCATACAATCCAGAAATCCTGTTTCTTGGCACATACCCAGAGTTGCTGGAAACTTATGTCTGCATACTGTACTTTATAGCAACTTTGTTCATAATTGAAAAAACTTGGAGGCAACCAAGATGTACAGTAGGTGAATGGATAAATAAACTGTGGTACATCCAGACAAGGGGATAATACTTAGCACTAAAAAAAATGAGCTACCAAGCCATGAAAGACATGGAAGAACCATAAATGCATATTACTAGGTGAAAGAATCCAATCTGAAAAGGCAACATACTGTGTGATTCCAAATGCATGACATTCTGGAAAAAGCAAAACTATGGAGACAGTGGAAAGATCAGTGGTTGCCAGGGTCTGAGGGGAGGGAAGGATCAATAGGCAGAGCACAGAGGATTTTAGGACAGTGAAACTTTTCTGCATGATACTAATAGTGGATGCATGTCATTATATTACATTTGTCCATACTCATAGAATGTAGGACTCTAACAATGAACCCTAATGTAAACTATGAATTTGGGTGATGATGATGTGACAGTGTAGGTTCACCGATTGTAACAATTATACCATTCTGGTGAGGAATGTTGATATTGAGGGAGACTGCATGTGTGGGGGCAGAGGTATATGGGAAGCCTCTGTATCTTCCTCTCGATTTTGCTATGAAACTAAAAGTCTTAAAAAAATAGAGGGCATTAAAAAAATATGTAGTATGTGGATCACCTGCATTAGAATCACTTCCGGGCAGTGGTGCTTGTTTTTAATGCAGATTCTCAGACCTCTTATTAGTCCTACAGAAACTTAATCTTTGGACATGGGACAAGATAATCTGAATTTTTAATGGGCTATCCAGATGGTTATTAAGACTAGGATATCAATATGATTAATCCTCCAAAGTCAAGATATTGAGAGAAAGAAGCATTGTTAATAATTATACCAGGACTTCATTCAGGCAAACTAGCACATATGGTTACCCCATATAAGAACACCAACTTCAGAACTGCTACCTACAACAGTGATTCTCATTCCCAGATGCACATTGCCATTATCTGTGGTGCTTTTAAAAACAATGACGCACAGGACCTCTCCAAAACTCTTAAATCAGGCACTGACATTTTAACATAGCTTCCCAGATGATTCTAAGTGGACTCATCTGATCCCCATTAAATCCTTGAACAAGTTCCTTTTTTATAAGAGGGAAAAAACCCTTTGTTAGAAAAATAAAGACAACTTTGTCACATTTTTTAAAAATCTGGGATCATATTGCCTAAAGATAACAATAGCATCCTATAGCTCATGGGCCCTATGTTAAGTTAGAAGAATATACTTTTATATAGTACAACATAAGGTTTTATGGGTTGAGATAGCATGAGTAACATGAAACACACTTCTGGGAGAAAAAGAGAACATCTGGGGTCAATGGCACAGATGAGAAAGGCTTCCATTACTCAGAGGAATCACGTTTTCAGGCCTCTGGAAAAAATCAGTGGCAAGAGAAGAGGAAGGGCTATTGATTGAGGGCACATAGTTAAAAGGGAGGCAAGAAATTACTCACAGGTGTGAGACCATGTTCCTCATGAAAAGGGTGAGCCTCATAAAGGGGTATCTGGGAAAGAGGAAGTGATAGAGGTAAGTGCTTTCAAGAAAAAGTCATGACCATTTTTCAAGGCCTGATGTTGGGTTCTGCAGTGGGGGAAAGCACCCTGGGGCATGAGTGAGTTCTGATTTGGGTTTGATGATCACCTTCAGAAGTCATCCTCAGGTTTCTAGTCCTTGAATTCTTTTCTCTTAAGTAATGTCCTCTTCTTCTCCTATATACCTAGGGTCGATTCATGGAAATCTAGCTAAAGAATTAGGTAGTTATGAGGGTTTCATGATGGACCACTGAGAGGGCAAGAAAATGTATCACGAGACAATAGTATCAAGATGAACGTTTTGGAGACAAACAAACCTGGGTTCAAACCTTGACTCTTTCATGTACCAGCCATGTAATCTTTATTCTTCGTTTCTCTTCTGCAAAGTGGAGAGACTAACACCTGCCCCAAAGTTGTTGTGAATAGTGAGATAAGACATGAAAAGCTAATTCCATCTTAAGTGCTTAGCAAATTATTGGTATTATTAGTACCAAACTAGTAACTGCTGGAGTTTTGATTGTTATTTAAGAGAAAAGAAGGCCAAAGGGTGATAAAGCATTTAGAGAATAACTTGGCAAATGAATAATCAAGAACATGGGGTAAACAGGAGTTCTCAATGCCCAAAGATCTGATTCAACAGCCCAATAGGACTTTCTCAGATAGAAAATCTTTAAATGTTAATAACCAGACAATCGGTGTGACAAATGTAGTGCTAGGAAGTAGAACAATGGAGTTAACAGTCCATTATAATCCAAAAGGTTTACAAAAAGTGGAGATTTAGAAAGAAGTCAAAATTATTCTTTTTATTTTTCACTTCTATTTTAGAACTGAATTTATCTATAGATACATTTGATTTATGGATTTAATCTATGGATGATGGTATACTGGTATTTGTGATTTATGTGGTATATGCACTATTTGTTAAAGGGCTTGAGAAAGCATGAAGCAAAGTTTAATAAAGTATTAACCAAACAACTCGTCACCGAATGCTTTTCACAAGTAATGCTTACTTATATCTCCAGCACTAGAATTCCTAGAACAATTATTTTATATGGAACCTGGTAGGGTATATGGTCTGAATCATTCGTTTGACAGTTGAATTCATTTACCTAGATTTAGACAAATCTATTTTAAAACTGCATTATTTGCTTTAAACTCATTTTTAGTCAAATCTATGTAAATAAAAGATTTTTTCATCATTTTTGTGTTTTTACAATGGAATTACTTTTGCATAAGAAGCGCACATGTAATTTAGTATTGTCCACAGTAGTATTTGGCAGGCTTAGTTACCTTTTACTCTTAAATATTCCTAGACTTTCTTACAAAAGCCCTTGTGAAAAGCCAGGTTTACTTTTTCTATACACTGATTTTATTGACAATTTTCCAGTCTTCTCTTTTGCTCTGTATATGTCTTGATTTAGCATACTCATTTTTGTTTTCTCTGTAAATGCACTTATCATGTCAGCATTATATTTTTTCTTTTAATATATAAAATTGACATTTTTATAAGGTGCCAGAATTTTTTCTTAAGTGTCTCTTTTCATCTCATTCATAATTGGCAGTATTTGTTTTTTCATATAATTTAGAGATTACTTTTTAAAAATTCTTTAAAAAGTGAAACAGCTTTCTGTGAGTTTCTAGATCTCAGTTATTACATCCGTTAGTTTGGGAGGTTTTCATTTGTTTGTTTTGACGATAATGTTCGTATGATCTCAAGAAATGTTCTGATTACTTACAAAAAAGGAACTAAATATAATAGAACATCTTTCTCAAGCAATGTTATTTTTGTTTAATTAGATCCATTTGAATTTTTCTCCAATTAACAATTTCTCAGACATTGTCATCCTACTTCTCTTCCTTATTCCACTGCTTAATTTGCTGAAAATATGGCCACACCTGCTGCTTCCATTCTTCATTTGTAAGATTTTGTAATAGGTTTCTATACTTTTTACTGAAACTGCATATCCATGTAAACAATAGCCATCTGTATTAGTTTCCTATTGCTGCTATAACAAATTGGTATAAATTTAGAGGCTTAAAACAACACAAACATTATATTACAGCTTTGGAGAGCAGAAGTCTGAAATCGGTCTCAGTAAGCTAAGATCAAGATGTCAGAATGGCTTTGTTCCTTTCTGGAGAATCAGTTTTCTTGTCTTGCCACCCTCTAGGAGGTAAGTGCATTCCTTGGCTTATGACTCCTTTCCATCTTCAAAGCCAGAGATGGCCAGAGGAGTCTCTCTCATATTGCGTCGCTCTGATACTGACTGTTCTGCCTCCTAATTCCATATACAAAAGAGCCTTGTGATTAAACTGGTCCTACTTGGATAATTCAGAAAAATCTCATTTTAATGTCAGCTGATTAGCAACCCTAATTCCATCTGCAACCTTAATTCCCTTTTGCCATGTAATATAACATATTCACGGGTTTCAAGGATTAGAATGTGGGCACCTCTGGGGACCTATTATTCCACCTACTCTACTTTCCTATCATCAAATTCTCTTCATTTCTACATGTTCTGTCTCAGTCTCCATTGCTGGTTATCCTTATTTTTGGAACTCCATTGTGGGTGTCCTGTGAGGTTTTCTAAAGCATTACAATCTCCTTCTCCTTATGTTTCCTTTTCTGGAGAAATTCTCTGTTTTTCATGTAAAGATATGAGTTTTACTCTGTGCTGATGATTCCAAAATGTTTAATTTTAGCCCTGATATTTCTGTCTCCCCCTCCCCCCTGCTCTTTCTCAGAACCCAGTCCTATATCTTCCAAATTTTATTGGGTAATTTCCGCAGCCCTCTCAAATTTACCCTGTCTGGTACCAGGACACCAGTTTCACAAGTGTGTGGTTCTTAGGACTGTGGCATAACTTAAAGGAAGACAAGACACTGTGGTTTACTCTCAGAAAAGATTACTGATAGAATTAAGTCTAGAGCAGCATGGGGTATTAATGTCTAACTGGAAGAATGTAGGACAAAGAATTTATTTTATTTTTTTCTTGCATTACTTTATTATTATTTTCAATTTTTTTTAATTGAGGTATAGTTGATATAAAATATTATACAAATTTTAGGTGTATAATATTGCTTCACAGTTTTTAAGTTTACATTCCATTTATAGTTATTATAAAATATTGGCTATATTCCCTGTGTTGTACAATATATCCTTGCAGTTTATTTATTTTATACATAGTAGTTTGTACTTCTTAACCCCCTACGCTGTTTTTTCCCGTCCTCCTTGCCCTCTCCCTACCGGTAACTACTAGCTTTTTCCCTGTATCTGTGAATCTGTTTCTCTTTTGTTATATTCACTAGTTTGTTGTGTTTTTAGAACAAATATTTTAATGTTCCCTCTTCCCTTGCAAAATTCCTTACAAGCATGATAACACCCCAAAGTGTAAGACGGGGAGTTAATAGGAACGTTTCAGTAAGGGTGAGAAAAATTGTCTTGCCCTAGCTTACTTTTGCCCATCATTCATGAACATTTGTCCTTGGAGGATTCCTGATTTCTTTACATTGTGTACTCATAATATGTTACATTCTACCAAAAAGCACTAAAGTATCCAGATTTATTGATTATCATGTTATTGAATCCTTCTTCCACGTAAATCATCAGTAAGTGTGACACATACTCAGTAAGACATGCTTCTACATAACAAGTAGGTGAAGAATGGCAAAATACTTGTCAAAAGGAGTGTTTATTATCTTTTAGTTCTCTTTACTAGATTACAAAATGCAAGATAGAGAGCTGGAACGTGATTCAATCCTTGACAAGTTATGACTCCAAACAACTTAAGTGGAAACATCAGAATAATTCCCTAGGTTTTAGGCTCCTAAAATATTTTCAGTATTTTTCCACAAAAGCCCTCTTGATTTGATCTTTTTGAGGATTACTTATTACAATATTTTATTCACTCTTTCAGGCACGAACCCTCTTGCCAGTTTTAATTACTTTCTCTTACAGTCTTTTCTCCTTCCCATCCACATCCACTAGCCCCCATGTCCTGTGGATTAATCTCTTCTATTTGTGGCTTCTATGTTCATTGCCTTCATTCTAATTCTTAATTATTTTCTCAAAATAGAGATATCACAATCGCTTATTAATGAATTCCCTTGCCTCCATCTGTTTTCTATTTTTAATGAAGTCTACGTCTCATTGTGAATTAATCTTTCTAACTTACCGATTCCTTATTGTTCTACCTCAAAAATCTTTAATTGCTCTCCTGTACGTGGAGGATAAATCTCCAAATATATAGACTGTTTTTTATAAGTCTTCATAATTGGTCAGTCCTACCTTTCCAGTTTCATTTGTCATTATTGAATTATATCAACTGTATACCTTGGATCATCACAAAATGTTCTGTAAAAACAAATCTAAACAAAATATTTTTTTAAATTTTATGTGAGTAGGTTGGGAAAGATAAAGGTTTTAGAAAAATGTGACAGGTTTATTTACTCTGTGATGTTTCAGTATCTTTAATACCCTAATAATAATATTAATATTATTAATAAATACCCAAGAATTAATGCTGATAAGCAGGGATTCTGACATACAAATGATTAAAAAGCCCTCTTCATTCATAAAACACTATTGATATTTTGAAACAACACTGGAGAAATCTGCCCACTTCTGCATCTGCCTGGGTTCACCTCTTGGTGCCCTGTAGGATCTGCAGATTCATGGGGTGCTTGCAGTTTGGTGCAGCTAGTTTTTCTTCACAGTTACTTCTTTCCTCTCAGCTGGTTTTTCTTCACAGTTACTTCTTTCCTCTTATTAGTTGCCTATAGACTCCCATCTCAGGAACAACATAAAATCGTACTTAAATGAGCTGCAGTAAATTGTTATTTGTTTACTTAAGCATAAAACTCTTAGGACTTAGGGCTTCCCTGGTGGTGCAGTGGTTGAGAGTCCGTCTGCCGATGCAGGGGACACGGGTTCGTGCCCCAGTCCGGGAAGATCCCACATGCCGCGGAGCGGCTAGGCCTGTAAGCCATGGCCACTGAGCCTACACGTCCGGAGCCTGTGCTCCGCAACAAGAGAGGCCCCAATAGTGAGAGGCCCGCATACCGCAAAAAAACACACAAAAAAACAAAAAAAACTCTTAGGACTTAGTACCATCCTAACACTCTAGTAGTTTTTAAAGATCCTTATTCTCTCATACTTTTAATTACTAGATGTTAAGACCTGGGCAAATATCATTTTAAAAGTGAGAACTAAGTAAACAGGCATAATTTTGAGAAAATTAAAGCAAGAAAGATATAAAAGTCAAGCTGAAATTTGACTGCGAAGACTGGTCTCTCAAACACAGTGAATACAAATGATACTTGTAGGTCCACAGACTGTATTGAGACTATGTAATTACTAATAGTGATTACTATAAACTGCACTGAATGCCTACTATGTGTGAGTGCTAAGAGTCTTTGCTAACATTACGTCATTTAATTCTTATAACAATTCACAGAATTGGTAATATTCTCCCTAATTTGCAGATTCACTACAATAAAGAAAGGTTCATTGATTTACTAAAAGTCACACAACTACTAAGTAGCAGATTTAGACTTTAAATTTGTGTCTTTAGCTGACTTTAAACTACTAGACTCTATCAGGTGCTGAGTTTGGACCCTCCACTATCGAAGAGACACAAGGATGATCAGAAGAGAGCTCAAATTATGACGTAAAGGGAATAGTGTATGGAAGGCTCAACAAATATTTCTTTTCTAGATAGAGGAGGGAAGAAAAAGCTAAGAAGCCAATATACTACACATCCATTGATTGTGCCAAGAGAGTTATACCAGTGAGAGCCCTCAGTTACGAGTCACAGAAATTGACTCTGGCAGAACTTAATAAAGAGAATCTATTGAATGGATATCGAATAGATTAGAGTACTATCAGGAAATCCAGAGAACTAGACTCAAAAATAAACAGAAACAATAAAGAAATAGGCAGCTGGGAGGATCATAATGAAAACTTTTCATAAAACTAATTCAGGGAGGACACCACCCCTGTCTTCTGGAGCAGTGTATGCCACAGACCTTAAAGCCATGGCTACCACCTCTGGATACCACGACTGAGCCACTTAGTCTCTTACCCCTGACAGTCACGTATTTATGCCACCCCGTCTACCTCTGCTATAGATTCTCAGCCAGTTTCTCTCTCTTTTTTTTTTTTTTTGCATCATTACCTGCCAATTTAAACACTTGGTTGGAAGCATCTCGTTGATTGACCATGCCCTAGTGTGGGGAAGGATGAATACACTGGAACGTGCTGTTTTCAGCTTTTAAAGAAATAATCTCTGCCTTCTACTGAGACTTAAAATAGTGAATTATCCAAACATAGAGGGTACAGATTCTAAGCCTTGAGAAAAAAAATAACAAGCATTTTCTGTAGTCTACAATGTGATATGACTGCTGTTTCCATAAAATCTAATATCAAATCCATGGCTCTAAGCTGCAGTAACCACTTGAGGTACACAGTTAATTCATACTATTCTATTGATCTATATTTAGATTTCATAAGATGTACAGTTTTAAAAGTTAATTCACATACCAAGTTTTTCCAAATATACTTGAGAGTTTTCTAATAAATAAGCCAAATATTAGCTTTTAAACTTAAGTTTTAGATAATTAAATTAAATGCATTTCTACATTCACTTTATCAATAAAAAAGAAAAAAGTAAAATATATAACATTAGAAATTACAAAAAAGAAATTACTGAAACCAAAGGAAATTTTTAAACCATAAGAAACTACTTTTTCTATCTCTACAGAAATAAACTTGAAATTCTAGGCAAATGAACTATTTCCCAGAGAAATACAGATTACCAGAAGTGATCCCATTGAAGTTAAAAAGCTTAAGTAGACCAATTTCATAGAATAAATATAGGAAACTATTAGGAAAACACCACACAAAATAGCACCAGGCCCAGTTACTTTCACAAGGTAATTTTTCTAAACATTCAAAGTCCAGATAGTCCCAATGCTCTATGATTATTTTCAGAGCATTAAAAGGGAAGAAAAATATCTTAATTCCTTACAAAGCAACTATAATAGTGATACTTAAATTAGATATATACCACATGATGAAAGAAAACTACAGGTCAATATTACTCATAAATATTAGTGTAAAAATCTTAAATCATTAGTAAGATGAATCCAACACCACACTAAGAAAATAATACACTATGAACAAATAGGATTTACTTCAGGAATGCAAGGTTGGTTACATATTACGAAAATCATTTCTACTATATGCTATATTAACAATTTAAGGGATAATTATATTATCTTCATAGACACTAAGAAAGCCTTTGACAGAAAACATGACTCATTTATGACAGAAGCACTCAAGGAGATATGAATTAAGGTATTCTTTCTTACCCTGCTAAAATATATTTACCTTGGTCTTAAGGCTGGTATGTTATTTGATGGGGAAATACAACAGGCATTTCCAGTAAGATTAGGAACAAGGTAAGGATACTTATTATTACTACTACTATTTCACATTATTCTGTAGTGTTGGCCAACTCAATTAGATGAGTGGAATCAATAAGAAACATAAAACATAGATAAGGAAAAAGTAAAAGTATCTCTATTTGCTGTTGTGGAAAACCACATAGGATCAGTAATAGAGCTCGGGGCTTCCCTGGTGGCACAGTGGTTGAGAGTCCGCCTGCCGATGCAGGGGACATGGGTTCATGCCCCGGTCCGGGAAGATCCCACATGCCGCGGAGCGGCTGGGCCCGTGAGCCATGGCCTCTGAGCCTGCGCGTCCGGAGCCTGTGCTCCGCAACGGGAGAGGCCACAACAGTGAGAGGCCCGAGTACCGCAAAAAAAAAAAAGAAATAAATAATAATAATAATAGAGCTCACTCAAGGAATCAAATATTTCAGTTAATTAGGTGGATATAGAATTAACATTAAAAAAATCAATACGCTTTATGTAGTCTCTAACAGTGAACAGTTAGAGGACTTTAGAGAAACCCCATGTACAATAGCAAAAAGAATAGTAAATATTTAGGAATAAATTTAATTAAAAATGTATACATGTATGAGGAAAATTTTAATGCTCCTGAAAGACACTAAAGAAGACGTGAACAAATGGAAAGGCACCCCTGTTCTTGCATAAAATGACTCAACACTGTAAGGATGTAAGTTCTCCATAAGTTGTTTTATAAATTCAATACAAACCTAATCAAAATACCAACAAATTACAAAGTTAGATAACATGATACTAATTTTCAGATGGAAGAAGAAACATGCAAGGGTACCCAGGAATACACTGTAAAAGAAGAAATACCAGGGAAGACCACTCTTACCAGACATTAAAAGATACTACAAAGTCTCTACAATTAAAATAGTGTATTACTGGCACATGACTAGACAAGCAGAAGAATGAAATAGAAGGTCCAGAATTAAAATATATTGGGGAACTTAGTGTATGACAACAGTGGCATCTCAAATCACTGAGATAAAAATAAACTTGTTAATAACATGTACTGGGACGACTGCATAGCCATTCGACAAAAGGTGAACTTAGCTCCACATCTCACACCATAAGCAAAAACTTAGCTCCACATCTCACACCATAAGCAAAAATAATCACCAAAAGCATTTGAATTCTTTCAGTCCATGAAAAACAACAAGAAAGGAGGAAATGGAGTATTCATCAAAATCCCTGCCCATGTCTTCACTAATTTCTTCACCATAATTAATAATGAATAACAACTTCCCGTATACCACATTCTGTCAATGTATGATGGGCTTCACTACACGAGTCAGCCAAGCTCTTAAAATGCCCCATCACTTTAATTGAGAGACAAAATTGAATTTAAACATGTTACTTTGCACTTAGAATGCCACACAAAATGTACGTTTGTGGAGTCTTATTTTTATAACTCCTAGCTGTGAGGTGGCTCTGTGTATACATTATTTGCACATATACATTCCCAGCCCACCTTTAATGACAGAGGTCTCTTAATGATTTCTCCATTATTTCCCAAACTGTCAGAGAATTTGAAAAGTTATTTTACCCTCTTATAAGATAATTTCAAGCCCATTTTGCAATGAAAGATCCACACCTGAGATGCCTAATAAAGAACTACCAGTAAGTTACCAAGTTGCAGGGGAAGGAGAGAGGCATTGAGGTCTAGTTAGGTCAACACTAACCAGGAGATCAGAACTCTGGCTTCTGGTTTCTGCTTGTGCTCTGACACTATAATTCTTGGTATAAATCAGTGCCCTCTGGATTTTCAGTTCTTTCAAAATAAAGGGATTAGGCATGAACTGATTACTAAAACTCCTAATTGTTTTAATAATGAGAGAGTTGTTCTGTTCTTAATACATACAGATATACTTTATTATTTATTTTTGAAAAAATACAAAGAAGCACAAAGAAACAAATCAAGGATAATACCATTTTTATCATTTCTGTTTCCTTCAATCCTTTTATCTCTCTCTTCTTTCCTTGATCCACTGTTTACCTATCTGACTGTATATATATTCACGTATTCAACAAATCTTTTTGAAATTAGGATGTTAAGGTTTAATAGACTCCTTTTTTACCTAAAATACATTGTAACCATTTTTCTGTGTGATTCCATCTTCTTCTGTTATAGCACTCTTCGTGGCCATGTGGTTATTTTATTGATTAGATACCCCATGGCTATTTAACCAATGTCTGTTTTTTAAATAATTAAGTGTATCAAATCTTGATTTTTGATTTGTTTGACTTAGGGTGAAGAAGTTGAATTGAATCATTAATATTTTACAATCAGGGCTTCAACTCTATACGTTTGGTAGTTTGGGATCAGATTTTGAATGTGAAATTTGACAGCTATAGAACCATAATCAGAAACCTACGTCCATCAAAAGGATAAAATGCCTGACATATGTATCTGTGAAACCTAATTGAAGCTAAATCAGTTTCAAATAATGGTTTAAATAGCAAAGAAAAACAATATGAGAGACATTGCATCAAGGAAGTCTCAACATGAATGCACTAACTATTGGTGTCATATTAAGGGAAAGAGCTATCCTATTTTGTATTTCACCAGGATCGTGTTAAACATTATAGATGCTGGTGACTTTTTTTTTATGCAGTCATATTAGAGAAATATTAGCTCCCATACTTATAATGCCTCTGAGCCATTGTTGAGATCCATATTTGTCAATTCAGTTGAAAAGATACATGTTAGATACCTTGACTTTTACTTCCACCAGAGACCTGTTATCTAACACTGACACTTTTAAAATGATAACACAGTGTGATCATATTGTAGCTGAAAACAAGTTATAAAGCCATATAAATCTTTCCAGAATTTGCAGGCTTAAAATATGTATGTCAAAGTAGGCAGTCCAATGAATTTATCTAAGTTTTATTTTAGAGTAATGGAAATTGCAAGAGAGAAGTAAATGAGAACCATCGTTAACATGATTTAGCCAAAGGGCACTGTTCTTATAAAAAAACGAGATGATGGCAAAGTGGTCCTTAATTCATTTTCTATATACAACACCTATCAAATGCATCATTACTGTTTCCATTAAAGCAGAATCTTACAAGTCATTCTGTTTGCTATCTCTGGAGCAAGGGCATTTCTAATCAATGTCACTGTGTTTGGAAACTTGTACAAATGACTGGTGTCTTGTTAATTCTTTAACTGCCAGTTATAAGTACCTTTAATTCAGAGTAAAAATTTTATGGCTGTTAAATATCATACTTGCAAAAGTGCTTCCAGGATGCCATGCCTGCCATGATATCATTGTAAAATTTCTCAGTTGCTTGTGAATTTTGTTATGCAATTTATATCCTAGTGCAATTAATGCAGTGAAAATAGGAAACACTTGTATACTCCAACAGATCACAAGTGGAACGCTTTTAATTGGGTATGAAATTCTGTTCCCATGCCATCAACAGAATTTTAAAAACGCTTACCCACTTTCTATCACGCTCAATTATGAATCATTGAAAATCGTCTTAGAGGGCATACCGAGAGGACAAAACTATTTTTTTTGTAGATGTCATGACTCACCCACAATATTTTGCAATTTTCCAAATCCAAATCTATATATATTCTCAGATGACTAGTGCTATGTGGGTGGATTATCATTTGAAATTGAGTGGTTTTTGGATGATTGCATTAGGCCATGCAGTTATCATTATATAAAAATTGAAACCAAAATTCTTCACAGCTGAAATTTTCAAATGATATGTGTTCTAAGTTTCACTGAGTAAATGTGTTTTTGCCTTAATATAACATTTGAATACCTAATACCAATCTCATAACTGTCACTAAACCTTACTTGAATAAGACTAGACTAAATTCTCTGATCTACTACTTAACAATTGTGAAAACTTGGAAAAATTATTGAATTCTCTGAGCCCCAGTGGTAGATTAATAATAATCCTTGGAATAGAATGGGGTTTAATATCAATTAAATAATATATGCAAACCACTTAGAGTAGTTCTTTTCACACAGTGAGCAATCAGTAAATATTAGTTAAAAGTATTGTGTTATCTTCCTTAAACCAGTATATCACACACAAGAGTTTATTCCATAATTAAAGCACACATAAATTTAGGTTAGTTCTCTCCATTATATTAAACATGGATATAAAGATATGGACAATTAGGCTTTTCTGAAATGTGTTTACCAAATATTCAGAAACAGCATTATCTTAGGAGATAAACATTAAGATAAACATAAAAAAGTAAAGAAAAAGTGCATAAAAACTCTGTTCAAATTATGTAGCTACTCTGCCCTCAGAAAGGAGGTACAGGGCTTCCCTGGTGGCGCAGTGGTTGAGGGTCCACCTGCTGATGCAGGGGCCGTGGGTTCGTGCCCCGGTCCGGGAGGATCCCACGTGCCGCGGAGCGGCTGGGCCTGTGAGCCGTGGCCGCTGAGCCTGCGCGTCTGGAGCCTGTGCTCTGCAGAGGGAGAGGGCACAGCAGTGAGAGGCCCGCATACCGCAAAAAAAAAAGAAAGGAGGTACATAACTCCCCACTCCATAAATGTAGACTGTGCATATGAGGGCCTTCCGAAGAGTACCGTATGGAAAGGGGGAACAGAAGAGAAAAGAAGAAACTTTGCAATGGAGAGACCAGACAAGCTCTCTCTCAGCCAGGTGATAAAGATCAAGTCGTAAATAACATTGATGGTATATATAGTTGATATGATGTGATAAAAATGGCACTGTATCTCTGTGATCTTCCTCCCCAAAACCCACACTGCCAGTACAATAATAAAAACATCAGACAAATTGCAATAGAGGGAAAGCCAACAAAATACCTGTGTTCCAAAAAAAAAGAAGAAAAAAAGTCAAGGTCAGCAAAAAAAAGGAAAGTGTGAACCTGTTACAGTCTGAAAGAATTTATGGAGACATGACAACAAAATGAAACTAGATGGGATTCTGGAACAGAGAAAGGACAATTATGTAAAAATGAGAGATATCTGAATAGACTATGAAATTTAGTTAATGACAATGTTTTTATATTGGTTCATTAACTGTAACAAATACAGTACCCTAATGCAAGATATTTATAATAGGGAAAACTGGGTATTAGATGTATGGTAACTCTCTGTACTATCATTGTATTTTTTTTTTTTTGTAAACCTGTTTTAGAAAGTAATATTTTAAAAGTTGAGAAAGACTGTGTAAATGAACGTATTCTCTATACAGAACATCATGCCAGGAATATGTCCTAAAACTCTAGGGGATCCTGTTGTAGAAAGGTAAGTCCCTATGTTAAACAGGGTTTGTTTTGCCAAGTATAAAACTGTATAATCAGAAAAATGCAATTATCTGGGGTTTAAAGTATAAGACCAAAATTAACATTGAAAATCAGAAAGATAAATAATTGTTTGATTATGCTGTACACTTTAGGGCTTGTTTTATGACTTTTTTCCGGTAATATTTTGATCACTTTACCTGTTAGAAAGCGACATATGCTTAAATTAAAGGCTGCTAAATAGCACAAATTTGAAAGTTGCCAAAGAGATAAAGATGATCACTGACTTAAATTAATCATTGGATTGTAATGAGGTTATTCAGCTGTTAAAAATGTCATGATGGGAGTTTAAAATACAACTCACTATATCTTACTTTGTGTCATAGATGTGGTTTAAATAGAATGACAAAGATAAAATTAACTTTTCGATATTATATTATCCATGCAATTGTAATGTTAATAAAATGACAAAGCAGAGTGTCATGAGCAAGACAAAACTTTTTTTTTTTCTTTCTCACAGAGTAGTTTAGGATTAGTTTAGCAGTCCAAAGTTGGTTTTCTCATCTTTAATATATGGCTTCTTCTTTTGGGTCCAATTTAGTTGTTCAGATGGTCACCATCTGTCAGGCAGCATCATGTGGAACAGGACCAGGGCTCACACACATTCACTTTCTAGGCCTGACCTGAAAATCACAGACCACATTCTACTCACATTCCACTGGGAAGAACTTTGTCCCATCACTACAGGAAGTTGCAGGAAAAACTGAGAAATGTACTCTCTTGATGGTTAACCTAGTAACCAGCTAAAACTAGGAGGTTCTTTTATTTAAAAAAACATAAAGAATTGCTGGTAGATATCCAGTCATCTCTGCTACAGTAATGTCCAGGTCTCACATGTCCAAAACTTGCATATAACCCACTTGAGGAACTTGTTAACTTGCAGATTGTGATTTATTAGGTCTGAGATAGAATCTGAGGTTATACTTCTAACAAGCTCCCAAATGGTACCATTGCTAATTATCCAAGAATCAAACTTTGACTTTCAAGACTCTAGATTATATCCTGCCTAGAAGATTTGCCTTTGAGCCAGATCTGGAATGGAGCAGTATTCAGCTTAAGCAATATTTTTACTCTTTAGTTTGCGTTTTTTGTTTCTTGTATGTGGGATGATGATGGTGGCGATGAGAGAAATCACAAAGAATGCAGTAGCATTGCAGATAAAATTAGAAATAAATGGGCTCTATACAAGAAAAATTTGCAGTATATTTTCTCATTATTAGAGTTGTGTATTTATCACTGCGACAGTTAATCATAATAATGAACTGAGAAACAGGATGAAATTGTGGTGAGGCAGTATGTGGGTGAATGCATGCTAGAAATGGTGAGAAGAAAAATTTAAATCTGTGCATGAATTGAGAAAATATAGTATGTTTCAAAGGGCAAAAGAACTGTTAAAAGTGAGTTTTTTCTGCTCAGTAACATATTGAATTTTATATCTATTTTTCCCTGTATAGCTGAATACTCTTATTTTTGCACTCAGTATATATATTGACAGTAAAAAGATCAGATATTTTTGTCTCTGTTTTGCAAATATATACCCCAGACCCATCAATAAAAAATGGATGGGTAGAAACACATGATGCCAACACGTCCACGTCCTTTGGAGTAGGGTAATGGGCAAGGCTTGGGAACTACTAAAACTCCCACAGTATTTCTAGTATATAAATATACGCATTTCCAGCTCACCTGCATAATTCACCCAAAGAAAATGTACATTATTTATTCATTAACATTGAAATTTCTAACATATGATTTCTAGAAACAAGATAATCAAAGGGTTTTTTAATAGTTTATTTTCTGAGTGAAGTATTCACTCTGAGAGTAGAACTATGTAGCACCACACTGCTCAGGGTCAACAGGGCTAGGATCACTACATAGTCATTACACGCTCACTGGTGGTTGGGATCAAGAAAGCAAAATGAAGCTTCCTGAAGGTCGCTGGAAAATGTATGGGCTCATTTTAGATACTTTTAGTTCTTACCATAAGCAAAATACTGGCACTCTGAGATATAGATTGAATTATGGTGCGTCTCTGAGATACAACATAAATTCCCTCTGAGAATTTATTATCTAGTAGGGGAGATGAGAAATTGATGTATGAAAATTGCTATAGGTGATTAGTTCCAAAAGCCTAGTTAAAACTATGCCTGTCACAGGCATTTATACTGGTTGAACTAATTAGGAAGGAGTTCATAGAATCACAAGATAAGAAGGCATTCAGAGGTCTAGATATATAATGCATTACTCATCCAGTCTCCCCTGGATAATCCTCACCATGTTTTTGCCAAACTTGTACTTAAAAATGTATAGGAATGGCAAACTGATCACCTTCTAGGGTAGGTCATTCAGATAGCTCCAAGATTAAACATTCTAATAAACAGTGTTTAAATAAATCTTAGATTTGAATGCTGTCTTAAAGAATAGTGGAAATTCAATAAACCAAGATTATTCCAGGTAGTGGGGATAAGGGGAGTTATGCAGAAAAGCACAAGACCATATCAAAGGAGAAAACTCATTAATGGATGCCAAGAATGAAAAAAAGCATAATAAAACTAACTTACATGAATGTAAGCTATGAGTTTGGGCTGAATCTTATAACAACAGAATACTTACTGAGGACTATTGAGAAAGCACATAACATGAGGGATGACATGCTTTAAAAATATTCATCTGTCGGTGATATTCTAGATAGATTGGGGAAGAGCGTAAACTAAAGACCAGAAACATAATAGTCAAAGGTGAGAGGGAGAAAGGCTTGAGCTACATGATCACAACAGTACTAAGCCTCAGGTAAACTGTAGCAGATGGTATAAATGTCTTGTGCGTAAATATATATATATATATATATATACACACACACACACACACACACATATATATATAAGTTTTCAATGCATCTGAGAACTTCCAACTGCCAATATCTGCATATCCTTGTCCAGAATCTTTTCTCAGAAGGCCACTCTGATTTATCCCTGCTGGAAAATCAACTTTCTTCCTAAAGTAATGATGATGAGGACTGTATTAATACCTCAAGTCCATTGACCATTGAGTTGGATATTTCTGGGTCTTTTTACATTGTTTCCCAGTCTTCCCTATGAAAGTCAGCTTCATTCACCCACTGTGGTTTAATAACACATTATTGGTTACCTACATTTCCCTGTATCACTTTCCCATTTCTCTCTTCATGTTCTCCATTCCCAGTAATAAACTACATTCATTTGAATATTTCAAATTAGGGTCTGCTTCTGAGAGAACCTAAATTAAGGCATTAACTTTTGTCAAAATGGAAGAAAACACTTTTGGTGAATGTTTGCATTTAGAAGGTCTCAGTAGCAGTTTAAAATGTTTTGAAGAGTACTAGGTCAAAGTCAATTAATTAATTAATTTAGTACTTATTGAATACGTACTCTATGCTAAGTACTGCATTAGAGCCTGGAAATAAGAGTGAACAAAACTAAATACTCAAGCTCGTGAAGCTTATATTCTAGTGAGTATTTTATTTAACAATAAGACAAATACATGTAAAGATTGCAGCAGAGACAAATGCTACAGAGTAGAGAGACACAGTAGGGTGTAGCTATGAGAATACATAACAAAAGAAATTGACTCAGTTTGGATCAGAATTTGACAAAAAATTCACAGTTATGCTGAAACCCAGGGGCAAAAAGAAAATACATGTGCAAAAACTTCATATTAAAAGGAATCTTGTGGCATTAAAGAGTTAGAAGGAACACCCCTGTGAGCCAAAGGAGTTCAGGGTACTTGATAAGGCCAGAAATACAGGGTCTTAGATGGCATTTTGGGGGATAGGATTGTAGCAGAGACAGTTAGCTATCCACTGAAAACTGTCTCACCATTTATGACGGAAAACTCCCTGGAAGTGGCTTTCCATTGAAGGAACATAAGCCCCAGATGTAAGTCCAGCTATATATGGCCATCAGACTATTTCAAGCCAATGGAATGTGTTAAAATTTATGTGCACATCTGGAATAACATGATTAAGGAGTAATGTGACTTCTTCACCCTTTCTTTACTCTTCCATCAGAATGTAGCAAACTCTGAGTCCTTAAGGCATGGAACTGGTATTCTCATATCATAATTAGATTGAATCGCGCCTAGCAGAGACATCTGTTTTTTACTGAACATGAATGAAAGAGAAACTTGTACTGTGTTAAGCCAGTGAAATTTGGCGTCTATGTGTTACAGCAGCTATTCTTTCTCTAATACAATGTCTTATACTAAGAGAAGTTCTGAGCCATTGAGGGGTTTTAAGCAATGGAGTGGATGTCATTATATTTGATTAAACACAGAATTCCTGTGGCTACAGATTTCAGAATTTGAGTATTTGAGCCTAGGCAGAGTGAGTGCAGGTATTCAAATTAGGAGGCTCTTATAGTACTTGTGGTAAGAGAGGATTATAGCCTGAAACTTGAGCAATACCAAATCTTGCTTGGCAACACCAATGCTTAAGTTTTGCTTGCAGTTGGAAGAAAATAAGTCATGACTTACAACTTGTTCTTTCTTGATAAAAACACTCATTATTTCCTTTTGCCATGACATATGTGCAGTATAACTAATGGAAATACCATTAACTAATGAAAGTTATAGGCAAAAAAGACTCATGAACCTGTATTTCATCAATTGTAAGACATAAAACATACCTTGACTTATTCATCCCATTTCTTCATGGTATTGCAAACTGTCAACTAAATCAATGTTTCTAAAACCCATTAATTGTAATGAAATAGCATCTGTGTTAAAAGTGATGAAATATGTTTATTAACATAATTAAGCATAGCAGCATATTCTTTAAGCTTAAAGTATACTTCAGTTAGTCACTGATGTAGCAGTAGTAAAGATGACATCAATATGATACAGAATTCCTTTTGATGGTTTTCAGTTCAGGAAATGAATACATATGGATAATTCCAAATTTGCACTGCGTGATTAAAAAGATTTTTCAAGGACATTTAGTCCTTTACAATTATAAAAATGAGAATGTTTTTTCATATCACTTGGTAAAATCACTGTGTACAGTGGTTCTCTAGATCTAATAATACAGAATTCTTACTGCCTTCTGACATTACTCCCAGATGTCACTGCTTCTTATCAAATAGAGACAAAGCTGAGAGTTTTACACTGTGCACACTACCAGAACTGTTTTATATCTAAACTGACACATCCAATATTTATTAACAAAAGTAATAATTTCATTGAGGCTTGTCCACACCATCTCTTTAAAGGATTACCTCCAAATGCATACAAAAAGTTTTGGGGGAACACGCAATGTTGAATGGTATATGCCATATGAGCTAGTAGGTACAATGCTGTACTGCTTGTAAGAAAGACCTAGAGTTGGTTATTTTGTCATTCATTCATTCATTTACATTCATTCATTGATTCATTCATTGCTTTCCATCAATGGGCAAAATTATCATCTCAGTGCTGTCTTTTTCCAAATGTGTGATCTTAATCAATCTCTTTAACCTTTCTGGAGTCAATAACTGATCTGCCTACTTACAAGGCTTTTACTAACGTCACCTAAAGCTATAGATGTGAAAGTATTTTGTCAAACTGTAAAGATCAGTAGTAATGTGTTTCCATCTTAAATCATCATGTGAAGCCCCCCAAATTTCTTGAGTGCTCTCTGATCTACAACACAAACCATGCAAGAGACATCTCACAGGGAATTCTTTTCTGAATCTTAGCCTACTAATAATTGAGAAAAGCAAACTGGATATAAACTCACCATGAAGCTGTGAATGTAAGTTCTGGATTTTCATTCCCCACACTAATCGCTTGATCTTGTAGAATTATTATCTCCTGGGTTAGTCCTTACAAAGCAGCTCTTGCTGATCTTTAAGACAAAGTCATTCCTAAGAGTCCTAGTGAACACTGGACTACGGCTACATCATACTATGTTGTCATACATTAACACATCAATGCATTTAATGTGATCGTGCATCTTCCCTTGCAGAACATCGACTTCAGTTACATTATCCAGAAAGAACAAATGAATTTAAAAGTGAGAATAACATGATTTGACAAGGTAAATTAGCTGCCGAGATCCACCCTGCACATGGGAGTTAGCCGCTGAGTTACATTTTAATGTATAATAAGCGAACTTGTTCCCTCTCTCCCTCTCTTTCCCACTCTGCCAACACATAGAAGAAGATATCATTCCTCCAGATAAACATAAATTGATTTTTTGGCTTAGAAGGAGGATCTCCTAGTAAAAGCTGTGCATTCAAGAGTATAATGAGATTGATTCCATGCTCTGCAAATAAAAACACATGGCATTTAAATTTGGCTACTTCACGGATGAGTGAATGATTAAGATGAGTACATATGTTGAAGAAGCAAGTTAACTGAGACTGTTAAAGAGAAATGCCATGACATATCGAACAACTGAAACATCATTTAGAGACGTGGCTGAACATGTAGGTTTTAATCTGCTGCTCAAGCCGTACTTCAAACCAGGCAAGGCCAAGTTCAAAAATATCAGGAGCTTGCAAATATTTCCTTTGAACATAATAATCCTCACTGTTTGATGTCATATGTAACATGAGAATATGCTGGATTATTTATTTTAAATAAAATTAATGACAAAGTGACTGGATTGTATTTCTTACATACTTCGGTAATCGGATCGCCATGAACCGATTTGAGAGCTATTTTTTTTCATCATATGAATTTTGATATCTTGAGCAGCCAAAATTTGAAAAACAATGAAATCACCCATAGATATGATTAAAACAATAATTTCCTTATAATCTACTGAACACCTCCAGTCTCCTTTCCTTTACGTATGTTGTGTTATACACAATCTATATTTATTAGTATCTATTGACTTCTTCTGCAGTAGGCACTATGAATTAGAAACTTAAGAATTAATAAAAAGTATGGCTAAATACCAAAAAGCTACTATCTAGTGCACAAACCACACTTTATGAGCAAATATGTACTCTGCTTTATTCAGTTACATAGCAAGTGTTATTCCTTATGAGCACATACTCTTCTTAAAGAAAACAGTTTAATTACAAATGTACACATGTGCATTATAAAAATCTCAGTGAGAATTACTTTGAATATAAAGTAAACTTCATCTTTCTTTACAATACCCCACATTATAATCACCAGAGTTAACCATTGATAACTGGATTGTTTCCATTTAGCTGAACACTCACTGACACAGACCAGACCCAGACAGCTTGTTTTTTACTAATGTGATCTACCTAGGCATATATTTTGAGGCTTGGTGTTTATCAGTTAGCTTACTTTGAAGTTACTTCCAAATGTTGACTGATACAGATCTACATCAGCATTGTGTGTGTTTGTGTGTAAGACATTCTTACACTTAAGTAACTGAAAGTAATTAAGATCTTGAGTTATATTGCCAAATTAATTTCAATTAGCACTTTTATTTTGAGATAACTGAGTCATGTGCTGTTATAAGAAATACTACAGAGAAATCCCATATACTCATTACCGAGGTTCCCCCACTGTTACATAGTGCAGTATCACAGCTAGAATATTGACATTGGTACAATCCACCAGTCTTATACAGATATCTCAAGTTTTACTGGTACTTATTTGTATGCGTGTATGTGTGTGTACTTTTTAGTTGTATACAATTTTATCACATACATAGGTTTGTGTATCCATCACCACAGTTAGGATACAGAGCCATTCCATCGCCGCGAGGATCCCTCATGCTGCCTTATACAACCATATCCACCACCTACCCTTTGCCTTACCTCCTTTCCTAACCCCTGGCAACCTCTAATCTGTTTGCCAGTTCAAAAACTTTGTCTTTTCAAAATGTAATCTAAATAGATTTATAAAGTACGTTACCTTTTGGATTGACTTTTTCTTTCACTCGACATAATTCTCTGGAGAGTCATACGAACTGTTGTATGTATCAATAATTTACTCTTTTTCACTGCTAAGTACTCTTCCATGCCACAGATCTATAACCATATGTTTATCCACCAACTGAAGGATATCTAGATTGTTTCCAGTTTGGGGCTGTTTTTAATAAAGCTGACATGAACATTTGTGTACAGAGGTTTGTGTTATCATACATTTGTTTTTGTCTAGGATAAATGTCCAAGGGTGCTACTGCCAGATTGTGTTGTAATTGATATATGGTTTCATAACAAATTGCCAAACTGTTTTCCAGAGTTTCTGTAACATTTCACATTCCCATAATATATGGGAGATATTCTCCCACAGTTTCTCCACATCCTCACCTTCATTTGGTGTTGTTACTGTTTATCATTTTAGTCACTTATGTAGGTATGTAGTGATATCTCACTGTATTTTGAATCTGCATCTATCTAATAGCTACTGATGTTGAATATCTTTTCATGTCCTTATTTGTCACCTGTACATTCTCTTTGGTGAAATATCTCTATACCATTTCCTCATTTTCTAATTGGATTGTTTGTTTTTTCACTGTTGAATTTTGAAAGTTCCTTATGTATTTTAGATTCCAGTCTTCTTTTGGATTTGTGGTTTAAAATTATTTTCTCCCAGTCTGTATCTTGTTTTTTTCATCCTTTTAACAGGGTCTTTTACAGGACAGAAGTTTTTTGTTTTTTTGTTTTTATTTTTGTGTTTGTTTTTGTTTTGATGTGGTCCAATTTATCAATCTTTACTTTTATGAAACACGATTTGATATCAGTCTAAGAACTTTTTGCCTATCTGTAGATACTGAAGGTTTTTGCTTATTTATTTTAAGTTTTAAAATTTTACTTCTTATATTTAAGTCTGCAGTCCATTCTGAGTTGATTTTTATGTAAGGTAGGAGGTTTAGGTCAAGGTTTATTTTTATTGCCTATAATCAGTCACCATTGGTTGAAAAAACTGTCTTTCCTCCGTCAGATTGCTTTGCTACCTTTGTCAAAAACCAGTTGGACATCATTGAGTGACTCTAATTCTGGGCTCTATTGCTCTATGTGCCTATACCTCTGCCAATACCACACTGTCAGACTACTGTATCTATATAGTAGGCCTATATTCAGGTAGAATAATTCATCTCATTCAATTCTTTGTTTCTTTAATACAAATTTATTTATTTATGTCTGCATTGGGTCTTCGTTGCTGCGCGCAGACTTTCTCTAGTTGCGGCGAGCAGGCTACTCTTTGTTGCAGTGAGCGGGCTTCTCATTGCGGTGGCTTCTCTTATTGCAGAGCATGGGCTCTGAGCACGTGGGCTTCAGTAATTGTGGCGCTATTAAATTTAAGAATAAGTTTGTCTACGTCTATAAAAAGCCTCACTGGGATTTGATGGAAATTATATCAAATCTCACTGATACACACAGACCTCACTAAAAATAAAAAATGCCTAAAGAGGTAAATCAGTTTGTCAAAATTGATATCTTTGCATGTTGAGTCATCCAATCCATGAACATGATATATCTCTTCATTTATTTAGGTGTCATTTAATTTCTTTCAATCTTATAAATCTTTTGTTAGACTTATACCTAAGTATTTCATTTTTCTTGGATCAGTTGTAGATCAACAGTTTTCTGTTTTGCAAATGGTTTTGTGTTTTTTTTTTAAAGTTCATCCTCTACATGATCATTGTTAGTATATAGAAATGTAATTATTTTTTGTGTTGATCTTATGTACAGTAACCTTGCCAAATTCACATAGTAGTTTTAAGAGTTTATTTTATAGAGATTTATGCTAACAAGTTAATTTTTACAGGATTATATAAATTATGTATTGACAGAGTATTTGGAAATATTCCCACATTTACTGTACCCTTTTCAGGACTAACTTCTCATGTTTTAATGCCACAATTATAGCTAAAAATCTTAAATAAATATTTTTCCGTATGTGATAATCATTTAATATTGTCACCTAGAACTCTTGTTTTCATCATTTTAGATAAATGGTAATATTTTACTTATACCATGAATATGTGACTGCTTTGACCAGCAAAAGTAGTGGAAATAACAATTATCATATTAGAAAGAAGCTTTAAAAAAAATTGCCACTTTAGCCACATTCCTTTTACCTGTTTTAGCCCCTATGAAGACCTGTGTTAAAACAGAGCCCCCATCAGCTATGTCCCTCAGTGATACCATGAGCAGAGCTTCCGTGCTGCCCCATGTTCAAAATGTAACAGGAAATAAACTTGTGTTGTATTAAGATTGGATTGATACAAAAACTGGTACTGAAAGTAGGAAACTGGTCTTAACACATATCTAATGTAAATCAGTCAGGTAGAGCCTCAAAAGTTGCAGACAGGAGGTAGGCTGAGAAAGCTGTTCATCTCCTAATAGGGGATATTTCCTAGTCTCTCCTATGGATATAGCCAAGAAGGATAATAAATTGGAAAGTATCTTTCAGAAGGTAAAGACCAGGGGCTACAGAGACCACTGTGCAAAGGATTCTCAGAAAGCAGAATCAGAGCTTAACCAAGGGGTATGCCTCACCTTCAAGATAGAGGGCCCGTAGAGTGAGTTTTCAATTTTATAGAAGCATATATCTTTTTAAAATTTTAACATCTTTATTGGAGTATAATTGCTTTACAATGGTATGTTAGTTTCTGCTGTATAACAAAGTGAATCAGCTATACATATACATATATCCCCATATCTCCTCCCTTTTGCGTCTCCCTCCCATCCTCCCTATCCCACCCCTCCAGGTGGTCACAAAGCAATGCACTGATCTCCCTGTGCCATGTGGCTGCTTCCCACTAGCTATCTGTTTTACATTTGGTAGTATATATATGTCCATGCCACTCTCTCACTGTGTCCCAGCTTAACCTTCCCCCTCCCCGTGTCCTCAAGTCTATTCTCTACATCTGCGTCTGCGTCTTTATTCCTGTCTTGCCCCTAGGTTCTTCAGAACATTTTTTTTTTTTAGATTCCATATATATGTGTTAGCATACAGTATTTGTTTTTCTCCTTCTGACTTACTTCACTCTGTATGACAGACTCTAAGTCCATCCACCTGACTACAAATAACTCAATTTCGTTTATTTTTATGGCTGAGTAATATTCCATTGTGTATATGTGCCACATCTTCTTTATCCATTCATCTGTTGATGGACACTTAGGTTGCTTCCATGTCCTGGCTATTGTAAATAGTGCTGCAATGAACTGTGTGGTACATGACTCCTTTTGAATTATGCTTTTCTCAGGGTATATGCCCAGTAGTGGGATTGCTGGGTCATATGGTAGTTCTATTTTTAGTTTTTTGAGGAAGCTACATACTGTTCTCCACAGTGGCTGTATCAATTTACATTCCCACCAACGGTGCAAGAGTGTTCCCTTTTCTCCACACCCTCTCCAGCATTTATTGTTTGTAGATTTTTTGATGGTGGCCATTCTGACGGGTGTGAGGTGATACCTCATTGTAGTTTTGATTTGCATTTCTCTAATGATTAGTGATGTTGAGCATCCTTTCATGTGTTTGTTGGCAATCTGTATATCTTCTTTGGAAAAATGTCTGTTTAGGTTTTCTGCCCATTTTTGGATCGGGTTGTTTGTTTTTTGATATTGAGCTGCATGAGCTGCTTGTAAATTTTGGAGATGAGTCCTTTGTCAGTTGTAGAGGCTTATATCTCATGTCTCCTTTTTTTTTCTAAGTGAAAATACTTATTATGTATATCCTATTACTGTTTCATGATTATATATTTTGTGTGAGTAGGAGTAGATAACTTATCATTAATTTTGGAGGTTTCTGGATCAAGAAGAGATATAGCCAGTTCTTTTTATAACTACCATGAACTACAGCCCATCACTCAGGTATCCTAGACATTAATCTTGATGTTGTGACTCTGTGTGGCTTATAGGTTATTCCCTTCATAGACCAGGTGAATGTTTGTTGTTGTGTGTATATAGGAAGGAAAGGAGAGTATATAAAATATGTGGTGACGAGAAGGCAGATTTTGCTGGTCAACAGGGATAATGATAAGTATTCCAGTTTTTCTCTTTTCCAAGCACATGGTAGGATTGTACTCAACTGGCCCCCTTGATATTAAGCTTGGCTTTGGCCACTATAATAGGAGCAAAAAGTTACAAGTGTCATTTTTCAGGCAGAAGTCTTAAAGCCGGTTTTGACTATGTCTCCTTTATTGATTGTGGAAGGAAAGGAGTTTTCAGCACTTGGATCCTTGAGTGACTACAATGAGAATAGACCAACTTGCCAATCCCTGTTGGGCAAGGAGCTTGTGAAAGAGAAACTTTTGGTATTTCAAACCACTGAAATCTGGGGATTGTTTCTTTCTGCAGTGTAAACCAGCCTGTGCTGACTGATACGCCACATTTTAACCAAGTGTCTTCTTTATTCTTAAATCACATAAAAAGAAAGAGTTAAATACTGTGTTAAGGTCTATACGTGTGATAGAAATTTAATGAATACCAGCTAGGAATTTTTATATATACCAGTTTTAATTTTAAATTATTTTCAAAATCTGAGAAAGAGCTACTAAGCCTAATAGGACCAGATTTTCACTGAAGAAGGACAAAGTAGCACTTCATTGCACTGAACTAGCTAGCTAATGAGCTGTAGTAAAAGTTGCATGTAAACCAGGAGAACAGAGACAAGCAATCTCATTTTAATCTCACTTATTTGCACCCATTGCAGGAAGGTCAGCTTGAAGTAGTTAAAAGTCTTAATTACTGGACCAAAAACAAAGGTATTTTTATTACGTTGAAGAACACATAGTGGAAATAGGCAAAAGAAACCCTTTGTTAGTGAACCTATAAACATGCTGTATAGACAGAGAAAATACCAGACTAAGCAGAGATGTTAAGTACGTTGATGGTAAAATATGCTTCAAAATTCCCACAAACTGCTTATTATTTTAACAGAATGAAACTTGCACTCGAAACTTGATACTAACTTTACTACCAAGCCATGTTTGGCTGCTAAAAACACCTTATGTCTAGTTTCTGATCAAATTAGCACAGATTTTCAATGGAGCAGAAATTAAACTGTGCTCAAATTGTAATAAGGAAAAACATAGTAAGAAGGCCAAAGCAGAGAAGAATATATACTACCTTTAAAATAGTTAAGGTTTTGAATTATCTCACTAGTTGTCCACCTGGAGGTATTTTGGAACCTGGTTAGCAAATCTGAGTATATTCTGGCAACTGAATAAAACCAATGATATTCATAATGGTATATTTATGTTTTCATATTTACTATATATTTTACTGAATCTACTTGAACTATAAGTAATTAAGTGGTGTGATCATTTTTCATATTTGGTACACCTTTATTAAATCTGAATTTACTTAGAAGTGTTTGGGAAGAATTGTGGACAATTAGAGTGATGAATATTTTTTTCTTATTGTTTGCAATTTAATTTTAGTTGTGTCATTATTAACATCCCAAATTATCAAATCATGCCATACTGCTTTAGCTTACTGTCCTTCAGTTTTCTAGCATAGTCAACTTTTTTGTTGATGAGCACTAGAAACAAATTAGCACATTTATAGAAAATAGAGAACACTTTGTCCAGCTGGACTGCAGAGAGCATATTGGATGGGCTGCCCCAAACCTATGATCTCCTGCCAGGTACAGGATATAACTCCTTACACCATTTGGAATCCATAATCCACTACTAAACTACCAACCTTGGGTGGAATTCAATAACTGACTGTAGCACATCACCTTTTTTGAGGAAGATGTCAAGCTTTTGAATCTGCACGTTTTATTTTAAAGCTGAAAGCACATTATTAAGTATGAAAGATTTCTGTATATTTCTTATATATAAACATCCTGCATGTGCCTCTGGAAATTCTCAAAACTGGGGCATTTAATGGCACAGTCTTCTATGCAGCTAATAAGGGGTGATGATAGAGGTACAGTGTGGACAAAAGTCAGAAAGTTTTTCTCAGTTTCCATATGAGATCAAGAATTTGGCTCTGTAATTATAAATAGTAATATTATATTATAAACCTCAAGGTTGCTAAGGCTAGGTCTGAATTGTTACCAGCACAAAAAAGAAATGATAACATACGACATGATAGAAGTGTTAACTAATGCTGCCATGCTAATCTTATTGCAAGTCATAAAATGTATCAAATCAACATATTGTATACCTTAAACACAAACACCACAATGGTTTATGTCAATTATATCTCAAAAAATTTTTTTAAGAATTTGACTCAGATTCTACAACTTTCTTCCGGCATGTGACTGTATCTATATAAGTGCTAAATTTGTTATTATAAATTTGTATGTATAGGAATGAAAATAGTGTGTAATGCTGCTTAGTGACGGATATATAAATTTTCCTGTCTTAAAATCAGGCAGAAGGTAAAATATCCTAGATCTTTATTAATACATATTAAGTACCAATTTTATTCTTCCATAATATCAATAATATCTAACATTAACTGATCACTGACTATGTGCAAGGCCCTGAAACTGCGTAGATTTAAAATGTGTGAAATAAAAGGAAGTCCAGTGATGGTGTTAACAGACTTGGCATTTGAGGATTGGCTGGTGTCCTCTGCTGATTCCTGAGAAGAGCTGTAAATTCCTGCAACTTATGTTAGCTGGGCGTCAACCTTCTCCTGAGAACTTGCTGCTTCCAGAAAGCACTGTTCTCCTTCTTTTCTCATCTCTGCCCTTGGGGACAGAGGTGAAGTTTGGCGGAAAAGCCAGAGCTTCTGTGACTGCTTGAGATAGGCTGCAGCGATTTTCAGTGTGCCTTGCTTTTCCATGAAGAGAATTGTTCTATACATCTGTATAACCAATAGAATACTACTCAGCCATAAGAAAGAAGGAAATTTTCTCATTTGCAGCAACATGGATGGACCTGCAGGGTATTATGCGATGTGACATAAGTGAGACAGAGAAAGACAGATACTGCAGATATCGCTTATATGTGGAATCTAAAAACTAAAACAAACTAGTGACTATAATAAAAAAGAAACCGACATAAATATAGAGAACAAACTAGTGGTTACCAGTGGGGAGAGGAAACGGGGGGAGGGGCAAAATAGAGGTAAGAGATTAAGAGATACAAACCATTATGTATAAAATAAGTTAAAGGATATATTATACAACACAGGAAATATAGCCAATATTTTATAATAACTATAAACAAAGTATAGCCTTTAAAGATTATGAATCACTATGTTGTATACCTGTAACTTCTATAATATTGTACATCAGCTATATATCAACTTAAGAAAACCCATGTGCTTTGACCTCCACCTACTAATTTGTCCTCATTTCATAGCACTTTTCTCCTTTATACTCCAAAAATATATACCTTCCTTCTTTCTGTGAACATGCCTAGATTGCGAGCAAACTAGGGTTTTCGTACTAGTTGGTCCATCTGCCTGGAATGATTTTACTGCATGTATTTTCATAGATGGTGTGGCATGCGGTCTATTAAGAAGGCTCCACCTTCTGCTAGTTTTGTGTCTTTATGTTATCCCCTCCCCTTGGATGTGGACTGGAGTTAGAATTGCTTCCAATAAATAGAATGCAGCAAAAAGTGATGGAATGCCATTCTGAGACTAGGCTTCCATTTTGATTGCAGACTTTATTTATTGCCTTCTTGGCTTACATGCTTTGAGGAAGTGAGCTGCCATATTAGAGGAACCTACACGTGGCTAGAACCTGAGGGCAGCCTCTGACTGGCTGCCAGTGAGGAAGTCAGGTCCTCAGTCCAAGAACTGGTGAGGAACTGGTGAGGAACTGAATTCTGCTAACAACCACCTGAGCTTGCAATTGATCCCTCCCCATTTGAGCCTTGAGGAGAGATTATAGCCCTAGTCAACACCTTGAGTCTAGGCTTGTCATGGGACAGAAAGCAGATGACCCAGCTAGGTCATGCCCAAGTTTCTGACCCACAGAAACTGTGAGATAATAAATGTATATTATTTTAAGCCACTAAGTTTGGGGTTATTATTATTCAGAATAGATAACTAATATAATAGAAGAAGTTTCCTCTCATGTAGGTGTCAACCTAACTATCAAGTCATCAGAAATTCTGTCACTGACGACCCAATCTTAATGTCCCATCCTCACTAAAAAAATCACTCAGTTTATTTTATCACTTTTTTTTTTATAGCTCATTGCTATCTTAAGGCAAAGCTACTAGTTGTCACCAAATATCTCTTCTCTCCTGCTTCCTCATTACTAGAACTTCTGGTCACATGAACGCTCATTTAAAAAACAAGCAAACAGACAGACAAAAAACATCAACAAAAAAAGCACTGTAACTTCCAGCTTTCCTTGCAGTTACTCGTGACCATAAGAATAGGTTCTGGTTGGTGAGATTAAGTGAACCTGAATGTCCAAATCCCAACAGACATTCTTCTTCCCACCTTTTGCCACTCTCCCTAATGTGGATGAGATGGTTTAAGCTCCATATTGGACCCTGAAAATGAGGGTTACTCACGGGGATGGGAGCACAGACTGTTGAAAGTAACTTGGCCTCATTTGACTATAGTCACCAAACCAGCCCTGAAACACCTATCTAGACTTTGACATAAGAAGGACACAAACTCCCTTGTTTAAGCCACTATTATTTGGGAGTCCAGATATACCAAGGCAATCCTAAATCTAAGAGATATATATTTATTAGATTTTGTTTGCTTATTATTTGATTATAGACCTTCCTCATTCTCCCTGTTACATAAATTCCATCCTTAGACCTCCATGATGGATGACCATTTTCTTATTTCCAGTTTTCATTGGTCCATCTCCCATGACTAGAACAGTGTTTGGCGTGGAACAAACATTTGATAAACACTTGCAAAATAAATGTATATGAATGGTCATTTAGGCTGATTTAAAATTTTTGTTATTACAAAGCTGTAGCAATAAATACCCTTGTATAGACATCTTTGTGCAATGATGAGTATTTGTTCTAAGGAGGACACCAAGAGGTAGAATTGCTGGATGGAAGAATATGTACATTTATATTTAATAGTAACTGCCAACTTGCCTTCCAGAAAAATCTCTACCAATTTATATTTTTATCCACAGTTTATCTTAGGAACTATTTTCCTATTCTTTCGCAAAGAGTGGATATTACAAATCATATTTGCTTTTGCCAGTCTGATGAATGAAATAGATCTCCTGTGATTTATATTTTGCTACAAAAAGATTGCTCTTCTGCAAGCCTACTCAGATTCTTAATATGTAACATGCTTTGAGATTCTCTGTAAGGGATAGCCAATATACAATGTTTCCCAAAGTAACTGTGGCATCTTATTTTCTTTCTTAATGAGTCTCAAGACACAAGAGTTCAGCACTCTCTCAGAAATGTTAGCTTGGACTCAAGTGGTGGCTGGGATGCAGTGTACAGTTTCTCTCTAAGCTTCCTGGAGGCTAAGATGAATATATTTGGAACTTTCCATCAAAGGAATTCACTGAGAAATGAGACAGTAGTAAGAGTTAATTATCTTCAGATTTTAATTTAGCGGAATGACCTTGAGTTCATAACTAAGCAATTACATTAAGCCGTGTGACTCTTGGTTAAGATAATGGGGTTCTCTGAGGAAGAGGAATACCTGTCTCAGCATAGATGCCAAGAGGAAAACCTTAGTCCAGTTCACTTTGTGCACTTGAAGAGTTCTGGGTGGGTTGAACAACTGACATGGCTTACCCTAGAGTGAGGGCTTTCCCAGGACTTTGATCTTTCGGTGCTGAAACTAGAAAGATCTGGGCAAACTTGGATGAGGTGGTCACTGTAGTTCAGGCTTCATATCCTGGGCTGGTTATTTTTTATATAAAGTCTTGTTTTTAGAAGAGTATTTGCTGCAGAAACACATTGCATTTTCACATACAAACTTTTTGTCTTTCATGCAGCTTGTGGTAAAACATTGCTGTTCCAGCTATCTCTTCCTGCATTAAAAACTAGCCCAAAACTTGTGGCTTAAAACAGTGACAATCTTATCGCGTCTCATGATTTTTGGGGGTCAGGAATTGGATAGAGCTTAACTGGGGAATTATTCTCTTCCAATTTGTATTAGTTTAAGGCTTTTATGAAGCAGAGGTAAAAATGAGTCTAGACATGCGTGGGATTTCTTGGGGAAATGCCTGTGAAGGATAAAGAGGAGGGAGTGGGAATAGGTAGGAAAAGACTTAGGCTGGGATGCAGGTCTGATACCTATAAAAGAGACAGAGAAGGAGAGCGGACTGGGGAGGAAGACCAAGACTGCGGTGTTAGTTTAAGAAAGGCTCAGGCAGGCTGCAAATTACCTGTGAGAAGATATGTATTGAATTCATGTCCTCCAGGAATGAAATTCCACTAGTAGACTAACTATACTCAGTCACTGGATAATAGGAGTCTAGGAGAACACATGTTTCAGGAGGGGTGACTGTCAGTATATATACATATATATATATTTATACACACACACACACACACCCTGCAGCCAGTTATCTTGACAATCTGAGCAGTACATTTTCATGGCTGTCACACAGCTGTGGGATGGGTGGATCTCAATGGCCCAAGATCGCTTGGCACACATGCTGACAGCATGAGCGGGTGTCTGGAGTATCCATTGGAGCACCTCTTCTAGAATGATAAAGGTAGTGTGAATGATAATGGTAGTGTGAATTCTTATATGATGGCTCAGGGAGTGTGTTCCAGTGAACAAAGCAGAGCTGCACAGCCTTTCATTAGGTAGCCCTGGAAGATACCTAGAGTCCCTTCTGCCATATTCTTTTGGTTTAAACAGTCACCAGTCTGCCCGAGTTCAAGGGGAGGGGACATAGACTCCACTTCTCATGAGCGGAATAGCAAAACATTTGCAGCCATGTTTTAAAACAGCCACATGGCCTAAGTTCTTCTGTCTTTCAGCTGGCACACCCTCTATCCATTCTTATTATCTCTAAGAGGAAATTAATTTAACTGTTAAGGGAGCCCATTCTTTGAAATGAGATAGACATGAAATTGAATCCAAGTTCTACGACCTTAGTTTAGTTTCCCTTTGTTTTGCCATAAACTCCCAAATGAAATGGAAATAATAATAATATTTAACTCACTCCATTTTTGTGAACAGTAAATGAGATCATGCATGTAAGGTTCCTGGCAGGCAGTAAGCACTCAATACATGTTTGCTAGTACTCGTGTATCCTTGCCATTTTTTATACTGTAACACTGCCAATTCCATTGTTTTGGGACAAATCATTTTGAGTGTGTCCTGCTGCCAGAGAAGTATCTTTGTGGGTAAAATTCATTGATTTCACCGAAGTGTTTCAGACTTTTCGATCTAGAAGGGACACATAACAATCAATTAAAGTTAGCATTCCACCAGCATTTACTGAGCAGCTCTTCTGGACTTGGCTTAGGAGTTAGGATGAGACTGCAAATGGAAGAGAAAACAAGGTACAAAGATACACATTTTGCTTTTGTAGTACTGTAAATGGATTAAAAGGCGGCACTGCAGCCCACCTCTCCCCTCCCTGCAGCCCCATCCCAGAATGCCAGCAGCAGGCTGGCTGTGCTTCTCATGCCCAGGTGTGCCAGGGTTTGACTATGGCCACTTTGTGGATGTCCCCATCAGGCTCCCTGTGGATGCAGGGACCGAGCTTTGCGCTGATAGCAGCTGAGCACCTCAGACGGGGAATTGTGCCAGCTCACACAGAAAAAGGTCTGGCTAGGCCCGGCAACCAGATGGCTGGCAGCTGGCCCAGCTGATTTTTTTCTCCATCCAGTTTCTGGGCTGAATGTTACGGTTCCCCACGGTGACCTGGGGACTGTAAATTTTGAGCCTTGTTGATGAATTTGAGAAGTACTGTGTAAATAGATCTTATGAAATGTAATGCATTCTTAAGTCACAGACACTGTGCTAAGTGCTTTATAACATTATCTCATTTAATCTTCCCACTGCATTTCTGAGGTTGGACTATGATATGTATTCTACAGATGAGAAAGCTGAGGTTCTGCTACATGAAGGGAAAAATTAGAAAATCAGGGTTTGGCATTTTAAATGGACCCGTGGCAACAAAGTGAATGTTTTCTTTCTTAATAAAATAGAATTCAAAGAGTGGGGATTTTGTCCTTTACAGTTTAGGTGTAAAGAAAAGTGTATAGTAGAAACCCAATCTGATATAACTGGCACTGATATTTGATCACCCATAAAAATATCACTTAATGTGTGGGATCATACACACAAACATTTTTAATATAAAAATATAAATGTTCATTTTTTCATTAACTGCTGCAAAACCAAGGCTTTTTATTTACTGAGTATAGGTCTGCTGACAAAAGTTCCCCGCTGCCTTTTTACTCATTTAAAAAATTCTCAGGACACATCATCTAACATTTCCAGCTTTAGTTTCCTTACAGAGTGAGGTCTTTTATATTTTTATGATTGTTTGCCCCAATTATTTAAAACTACTATGTACCTAATTCTACAATAATTTTTTATCAAGATGCCCTTTGTGACTTACTTTATAGAGCACACATATTTCTTCAGTTTTAAAAATATTTATTGATAAATAAAACTTAAAGCTTATCATTCAACTCAAATAAGTGGTTTGGGTAGCAAATGCAGCAACTATTAGTAAGCACATCCCTGGGGGACCAGGAGTGCAGCTACGTCCCCGAGGGCAGTCAGAGGGGCAGGTGCCGGCTCACCTGTAACATTCATTAAACATAGGGGGTTGGAGCATAGCGGGTCTACCTCTGGCTACTTTTTACTTATCGTTAAGATCACATTTGTTTCTACTGACACATGTACCATTTGATCCACTGTTTTGGCTTTCCTTCCTCATTATGTTCCTAGACTATCCCTTTGCTAACGATTCATTTGCTTATAGAAATGACTGGGCCATTTTTGTTCCGTTGGGTTGCTTTTCTCTTATTGATTTGTATGATTGCTTTATATAGTCTATAGATACAGTGTCCAGTACATTGTCATTAGCTACATACAGCTGTTGAACACTTTAAATATGTCTAGTACACCTGAGGAGCTGAATTTTTCATTTTATTTAATTTTAATTCATTTAAATTAAAGTAGCTGTTTTGTGGCTGTCATACTGACCAGTAGAGATCTATACTTATTACTCTAGAATTTCCTCAAGTACAGGGCTAACTTAGGTGACCTGCTTCAAAAATAAATGAAGAGATTTCAGAGGTAAATTATAAGGATGCTTTAATGTTACCCTGGGAGATTTCCTCTTAGTTTGATTGAAAGAGAAGGTGTGCTGTAAGTACATGTCTGCACACAAATACATACTACTGTATAGTAAATTATTTTCTAGATAATTCTTTCTTTTGGCTTAGTTTAGCTTAACTCTCATTTATGAGTGAGCCAAGAAAGTCAGAGGGCAAATGTCTTGCCATCAGGGTATAAACTAATTCCTGTGTGCAATGACATGCAAATCAATGTAAATATCCATATTTGTACTACAGCTCATTAAATGAGCTTATGATAAAGCAGAAATATGCAAAATCATGCAAATATGAAAGCAGATCGGTCAGTGATCATGTTCAAAATGTAGTGATCACTGCAAAGCTACCTGGATTTAGGAAAGTCTTCAAATCATGTCTACTTTGATTTCTGAGTCTACCAGGTCAGCCTTTCCATTGCATTCAGGTATTGGAACCTTCACTGGCCTGTGAATTGTATCACCCCAACTTGGAAATTATGTTTCATAGACCTTTGTGTGTCTTAATTTATAATCAGCATCTTCCAATCAGCATAGGTACAATGGACTAAAAGTTTTGAGATAGAAATAACCTATTGATATTTGTAATGTTCAAAACTGCGTATAAGGGCTTCCCTGGTGGCGCAGTGGTTGAGAGTCCACCTGCCGATGCAGGGGACGCGGGTTCGTGCCCCGGTCCGGGAGGATCCCACATGCCGTGGAGCGGCTGGGCCCGTGAGCCATGGCCGCTGAGCCTGCGCGTCTGGAGCCTGTGCTCTGCAACGGGAGAGGCCACAACAGTGAGAGGCCCGCGTACCGCCAAAAAAAAAAAAAAAAAAACTGGGTATAAGATCAAGCATAATATAATCAAAACATTTGGTTGAACTATTTTACTGCTACTGTGGTATTTTAGTGTTTAGGAGGGCATTTAAAATGTCTGCTTTTAACTAAACTATTTTCAGTATACATTAATTGTAAAATACATTTCAAAATATGTTTTAGCCATGCTTTCTCCCACATTTTAATGAATACAATTTTGCTCTCTTTTTAAAATTAATTTTTATTCAAGTATAGTTGCTTTACAATGTTGTTTTAGTTTCTGCTGTACAGCAAAGTGAATCAGTTATATGTATATTTATCTCCACTCTTTTTTAGATTTCCTTTCCATTTAGGTCACCACAGATCATTGAATAGGGTTCCCTGGGCTAAACAGTAGGTTCTCATTAGTTATCTATTTTATACATTGTAGTGTATATATGTCAATCGCAATCTCCTAATTCGCCCAACCCCCTTCTTCCCCCCTTGGTAACCATAAGTTTGTTCTCTACATCTGTGACTCTTTCTGTTTTGCCAATAAGTTTATCTGTACCATTCTTCTAGATTCCACATATAAGCGGTATTATATGATATTTGTTTTTCGTTTTCTGACTTACTTCACTCTGTATGACAATCTCTAGGTCCATCCACATGTCTGAAAATGACACTATTTTGTTCCTTTTTATGGCTGAGTAATATTCCATTGTATATATGTACCACATCTTCTTTATCCATTCCTCTGTTGATGGACATTTAGGTCACTTCCATGGCCTGGCTATTGTAAATAGTGCTGCAATGAACATTGGGGTGCATGCATCCTTTCAAATTACCGTCTTCTCCAGTTATATGCCTAGGAGTAGGATTTCTGGGTCATATGGTAGCTCTGTTTTTAGTTTTTTAAGGAACCTCCATACTGTTCTCCATAGTGGCTGTACCAATTTACATTCCCACCAACAGTGTAGAAGGGTTCCTTTTTCTCCACACCCTCTCCATCATTTATTGTTTGTAGATTTTTTGATGACGCCTATTCTAACCCGTGAGAGGTGATACCTCATTGTAGTTTTGATTTGCATTTCTCTAATAATTAGTGATGTTGAGCATCTTTTTATATGTTTGTTGGCCATCTGTACATCTTTTTTGGAAAATGTCTATTTAGATCTTCTCCCCATTTTTTTGATTGGGTTATTTGTTTTTTTTTTTTGATATTTGCCATCTAAATTGATTTTAATTATATTAAGGAACAACCTCCAGATATTATTAGAGTGTCAGGGAGGGATAGGTATAAGGTGACTGTTGGCAGTTAGGAAAACTCTTTTCTATGGAAACCATAAGATTGTGTGTTGTCAACACTATTCAGTTGCTAGAGGGGTGGGTAATAATTGTAATGAATATAAAGATTAAATATTATACTTAAAGCTATTATACACTGGACATTCTGTAGTAGGTGCAGCCTTGCATCCTGTGAAATATCCTTAATTGAGGATTACTCATTGAAAAAATTTTTTTTTTAATTTTCTTGTCCTTTTGTTGACTGGCTACTCAATTTGATGGATTTTATTCAGTTGCGTTCAGCCAATTAATATCACACAAGAGAATAAACCACTTAAATTCAGCATCTTCCCTCGTATAGAAACTTTGCAGAATAAATGTTCTTTATTGAAAAGTCAGGAATGGTAATTTCTGCATGAGAGCAGAACCATACTGTGCATTAAAGTGAAATGAAATAAAGTGCTCTACCAGGGAAACACGGAGCATTGTGGTCTGTGAGATTGATGAACATGCTGAAATTGGAATTGTGATTTAGATTTATGAATCAAATGTTCCCAGAGGAAGCGGCTTGTAGAGGAGACACTTTCCTCAAGAGATGTAAACAAGAGTTTGGATTAATTTGTCTTGACAGTCTCTTGCCACTAACAACTCCTCCTTGGCAGGAGAAACAGTTGACCTCTGCCAAGCATTTGTGTTCCTCTCTTGCACCCCTGCCTTTTATGCAAAGTAAAATGATGCTGCTTCAATTTTATAGAGATTACTAATTCATCCAGCAGTAGAGGAACTAAAATAAAATCCACACAATTGGTTTAATATTTTAAAAAGAGCATCCTTAAGGTGCCTGAAGTCTTTGTGGATAAATTTTAGCAATCTTTTGGCAGAATCTTTTAAACTTACAGTGTTGAAATGCCCATTTCACAGATTGCAAATGTGTCTCATGGTTGAACCGAGTGCACAGAGAATTATTATGACTATCAGATTATCTTAAAAATCTAGAATTGATTTGCACTTTCACTCTGGCACATAAGGCCCTTACCTTGCTAAAACAAAATAATACACAAAATGAAACAAAGCAACAGACAAAAATCTCATGATATTATTTTACAGAATGCTTTGGCTGCAAGTAATAGATAAACTACTTAAATGGTGTAAACAATAAATGGATGTGTTATCTTAAAATTGTGTGCTTACCTAAGTACACATGTAGGGCAATTCCAGGCATGATGCTCCGTCTTTTATTCTTTGGGGTTTTTTTGAATCTCTCTTCCATCTTGTTCTGGCTTCATCTTCCAGTTGATAGCAAGATGGTCATAGCATTTCTAGGCATCACATACAGGGAGAATACCATCAAGAGTCAGGAGGGGCTTTGTGCTTCAATGAACACCCCTGTACATTTCCTATTGTGCACTGTGCAAGAATGATCCTAGTTTATGAACCTGGAATTGAAATTATTGGATTGGAGTGTATACACAATATGAATTTTCCTACATACATTCATGTTTCTTAATGTAAGAAAATTAATATGGATCAACTTATAGTTCTACTAACAGAGAATAAGAGTTCCTGTCTCCTCCTATTCTTATCAACACTTAATATTGCGAGACTGATTAATATTCTAACATTCTCATTAAAGCTTTTATATATACCTCTCTGATTTTAGTGAAGCTGAACATCATATATGTTTACTGGAATTTTTTCAGTTCTTATCATGGCCTGCACATTGTGCTGTTTATGATGGTCTTTTTGAATCAGAGAGTTCATGGATTTAATGATAGTCTGGTTCAATCTCCAGTATAGAATGGAATCCATTTTATATAAGCACAGGAGGTCCGTCAGCCACCATCTGTTTAAATACTACCAATTACATAATTTTTACTAGTGTCCTATCAATATATTTTAATATTGGAGAATTCTAAACTCTAACAAATAGTTCTGTAAAGTGTTTCTATTTAGTAATCCCTAATGTTTAAAATCCCTATTTTAATTTTCATAATGCATGGTGGTAAGGTTTTTTAAGCAATTTGTTTTCTTCTTATAGTTTGAATATATTTTTAATATGCTTTCAATTTGTATACTTAATGTTCCTAATTTTAAATATGATAGCACCAAGGACTCATGTTTAGGATGTTACCATTTGTCCAAAAGCAGGATTGCTACAGAAATGGCCTTTTCTCGTTGTTAGTATATCTTAGTTATGTTTCTTATAACTTCCGAATAACATATTAAAGAAAGAAACTCTTTGGTGCTTGGTTGCAACCAGACGGCACCCATACATATGTTGGTGTATTAGATGGGACATTTTTAGTTATATATAACAAAGCCCACTTGAACCAATTTAAAGAAAATGAAGGAGATACTGTATTTATTTTATGTATCACATAAACACAAAATGACAGAAATGCATCATAAATGAAGAAATGAACTGAAACAAAGGATTCAAGTACTGAAAGGACATTCATTCTGTCTTTCATATATGTTCTTTTTCTTGAATCTAGTTCATTTTTGTTCCTGATAGCACACTGACATTCACTATTTCCCAGGCCATATGTTGGAAATGTAGCTTCTATGACATCCTGAGTTTTCTTGTTACTGGACCACCTACATGGAGAGAATTGAATTGGCCCTTTCCATTTTTAATCTCCCAGGGAAGATATGTCATGAGCTCATGTTGGGTTAGCTGCCCACTTCAAGTCAATAGACTGTACACAATATGGTTGAGACATATAGTATAGACATGGCTGCTTTGGCTCTACCAACATGATTTGAGGGATACAAATCACATAAACTAGAATGGGATTGGGCTTGAAAATCAGTGTAACAGATGCTCACTACAGTATCCATTATATTGAGATGCTCACTACAGCTAGTGCATGTTGGGTAATATTTTATTAAACACCTACTTTGCAGTCAGCGCTGGACTTGACTTTTGGGTAAGATGACTGAACTTTGAGGCTACTTATACTTCCAGCAGTTAGGATGAAAGTATCATTTTGTAGTTTCTATTACATACCAGACAATACAGCAGACTCTTTTCATATTATCTCATTTGACACAGCAATGCTAACCTTTTAGCACCGTGAAACTACACTGCTCAGATTGCTCTTCAAGAGAACCAGCTGCAGGGAGCATTGCTGTTTGACAGCTTCTAGCTGCCATCTCTTTGAATTTGCCTCTGTGTTGATACCAGGCAGTGCTTTCCCTGGGCTGCTTGCTCCTAGCCAAGGATTAAGCCCAATGGGGACACTAGAAGTAAGCCATTCCTGCCCTCTGCAGAATTCTTCCAGTGGGCAAGTTAGGCTTGGGTGTTCTCCCTCAGCTATAAGACCTTTTTAGTTCTGTGCTCTTGTCTGAGGCTCTTCATACCCCGTTCCCTTCCCTTTCTCCTTTCACAGGTGCCAAATCTCACCTGCAGTGTGAAATTCTGCCTACTTTTTGCTCCATCTCTTTAATCTTCATGAGTGTTTTCCCCAACAAATACTGTGCATATCTTACCCTGTCTTGGTGTCCATTTCCTAGAGGATTCAAACTAACACTTCCCCATTTTACAGATAGAAAACCAATCCATAGAAAAGCTAAATAACTTTCCCAAAGTCACATACCTATTGTTAGTAAAAGGCAAGTGTCAGGATCACACATAGATCTTTCTTACATGAAAACCCAGATTTTTTCCACTTCATCATATGCTTTTTACAAGTTTTATAAGAGTGATATCATTAATTTAATGTGTGAGGCATTCAGAATAATGTATGGCATGTAAAAAGTAATGTATAACTGTTATTATTCTTCCGATTTTTGCCTTTGTTCGTGTGTTGTAAGAAATTTGGAAAGCAGCTCAGCACAGCAACTTCTAGGAAAGCTGTATGGTGGGTTGTGAAAGTGGCCATACGTTTTTCCTCTCCTGCATTCCCCCCACCCCCTGCAACATGATACTGTATATCTTTTCATTAAGAAGCAGATACTATTTTCTACCCTTGAATCCGCATTAGCCTTGTGACTTTCTTTCAGCAGTGAGACATTAATAAATATGATGCAACAGAGGTTTTAAAAAAAAAATTGTACATTGGGGATTACCTTTTTGTGGCTCTGGAAACCTTTCAACAACCATGTGAACAAGTCCAGGCAAGTCTGTTGGAGGAACAAAGAACATACAGAATAGAGCAGAGAACCACTCCTAGAACGCAACCTCCCCTTGACCTAACTGCCCCCATCTTCCCTGCAGCTCACTACAGATACGTACACAATATTAGTCGAGATCAGCAGGAAAACTACCTGAGTGCAACCTCAATGGCTGACTCACAGAATTAAAACCTAAATAAATGGTGGTGTTTCAAGCCAGTACGTTTTGGAGTGGTTGGTTATGTAGCAAAATTTAACTGTTAACCAATTATAACTGCAGAAGGGAAAATATTTGTAGTGGGTCCTTTTGGTTGTCTATTCAATGGCTGTTCCTTCCCTCTTTCTGATTATCATTACACTAATGGCCTTCAGGAATTAGCTACATAAAAGCTTATGAAGCCTCTCCCTGGCACCCACTGGTTACATTTTGGTTGGTGTAAGCCAGTCATGGTAATTCCATTTATTTTGCTATTGACTGGGCAGCAGATATAATACTGGCAAATGAGTCATCTGGGAATTCTCTTGTTGGACATTTCCAGATACAAGGCGGAAAAATGTCACATCCTGGCTTTGAATATTGCTTTGTGGTAATGTGATGCTTGGTGCTCTGGCAGCTACCTTGAGGGCATGAGGTGAAAGTCAAGAGAAACCGAGAAGTTGATGTGCATACCTGATACCACTGAGTCACTGAATTAATCAACCCTTGAACTGCCTGCTCAAGATTTCCTGTTATGTGAAATAATGTATTTCCTACTCTTTAAGACATATGAGTTATATTTTTCTGTAACTTTTTCTGTAACTTGATGGCATCCAATTTAATACAGTGGTTAAATTTAAGCTTCTTAGAAATTCAATACAAACTTTTGAAATGAACACATGAATATTCATGCCAGGAGACAAAATCTAACCACTAATAAACTTCACCTTTCAGAATTTCTATTCCCTTCTTCCTCCTCTTCTCTAAACCTACACAGAGCTTTATAAAAAAACTAAACAAGAAAAGCAGCGCTTCAGTTTCACACCAAGAGAATGTTCTCCAATTTTCCGAAGTATTGCTGAATATTTCCATTTTAAAAACACAGCTGATTCCTTTAAAATGAACTTACTTAAACCAGAGAGTTATGTGCCACAAACTTAGAATAGAGCCTAACATAATATGTTTGATCTTTGAGAGGGTGATCCGATCCCTTCAGAGAAGGTCAGAAATCATGGCCTAAAAATACCATTTTCATAATTGCTCATGAGGTTATCCATCTAGGTAGGGAAATAAAATGTGTTTTTTATTTCTAGTGTAAAACAGTGTCCACTAGGACCCACTGTTGCCTCATAACTCTCCAATAAAATCCCTTGTTTCTAAAGTGTGTTCATAAATTGTCCCTGCCAAATGTAGAATGTCTCATCGGGCTTTCTCAAAACAAGCATGCATGTTGCTGTTTCCTTATTTCAGTGCAACCCAGAAATTGTCTTGCTGTAAGATGGAAAAGAATGATGTTGGAAAGCAGCTAACATAAGAGTAAGTCTGATAACTGGCAACATTATAATGTCTGATGAGAGCGCTACAGTTGAAGCCTGCCAATTATTCACATCTCCAAAGGATAAATGATTTCCAAAATGGCATGCATCCACCCGGGTAGGGTATCCAGGGTGTTGCAGGAATGTTTCTAAACTGTGATTTGAAGGGTGACGGTCTGAAAGCAATGTTAATGGAGCTTTGTGCCTGGCAAACACTGACAAGAGACATTTAGACACCCTACATTTCCTCCTTGGGAATGACAGCATCAATTATGGATTCCTCAGGTAATTTCATCTGGCAGTAGAGATGCAGGCAGTGGGAGAGGATGCTGACTCATAAGGGAGACTGCTTATCAGTCCATCAGCAAATAATCTTTGGTGCCTGCAGTATGCCAGCACAGTAGGGTCTGAGTCTTTATGATCAGAACTCCTGCCAAAGATAAGTGGGTCATGGAGGGCAAAGGATATGATGAGGATAGACTGGGGTCTCTTCCACATAACCATTGGTACCCATGGTGTCACCAAATACCTTTAAGGACAAAGACTTAAGTTTGGATATACTCTTTTAAATTTAGTAAATTAAATTAAACCTAGGTGCTTTTATACAATGATACAAAGGTTACCATGGTCTCAACCCTCAGAAAATTAGAAAATCTGAGAAACATCCCTTATGGCAAAATCACAAATCATGTTGGCCTTGCTGCCTGTAATGTTCTCAACAGTTAGTACATTTTACCATCCACTTCCAAACCTCCAACCACATCTCCCAGGACTAAATCCATGCCATATTTTTCAGCTTTACGTCTCACTCCTTAAACATACATGCACGTACATACACACATACTCCTCTCCTCCAAGCTTCTTCCTTAACTCTTGTAATTTGCCATTTTCCTGCTCTTTTCTCAGTTTGGAATAAGCTTCCTTTCTTTCCCCCTGTCTACTTATACCTCCTCTTCCTTTTCTTTCTATAAGAAATACAATTTCATCTACAAATCCTGTATTTATTTCTCTGAATTTGTTTTATTTCCTAGCATTTACTAAGATACATATTGATGCAGACCTTTTACCTAGAACAAAATAGATGCTTAATAAACATTAGCTATTTTTGGTTTCTTTTATCTTCCACATTTTGTATCATGCATTCCTTTTTTTTTCCTTTAGAGCTTAAAGGTCCATTTACTTTTGATTTTGTACAGAAATGCTTCCCTTATCATTCTTTTTTTCTTTTTAATTGGAGTGTGGTTGCTTTACAATGTTATGTTAGCCTCCACTGCACAACAAAATGAATCAGCCATACACATACAGGTATCCTCTCCCTTCGTATCATGCATTCTTACTTATGTAGCTTTCCTGTGTACCATGGAAGATTGTCTTCAAAGATGGCTGCCAGCACCTCTCATTCCTGAATGACTGACTACTTCCTCCATCAAGTGGTGAGGTCTATCTCCCCTCCCATCACATCCTTGGTGGGCCCAGGATCAATCACCTTGATCAACAGAATGTGGCTGCAGAAGTGTTGTGAGGCTTCTAGGCCTATGCTGGAAACTTTGACTTTTATCCTCTTGAGACCCATCTACCATGTGAAGGGTTTGGGGGGTTATTGTAGACATGAAAAGAGAGAGAGAGAGAGAAAGTCCACACCAGCCACTCCAGCCACTGCAGCTGAAACACGTGACGTGTGAGTGAACCATCTTAGATGTTCCAGCTGCAGCCGAGCTTTTAGCTAAATGAAGCTGCATAAGTAGCTCAAGTCAACTCTGTCTCTGCACAGATGATCCACACCCCACAAGCCTGGCACAAATCGTGTACTTGTGAGCCAACAAATGGTAATTGCTTTTTAAAGCCCCTCTAAGCTCTGGGGTGGCTAGATATACAGCAATACAGATAATTAAGATATCTACAATGTACAAAATGCAAACACTGAGGGACAGCAGCATGCCTTCCACATTTGTAAAACCCCTAATGCCTAGATCAACATCGTGCCAATAGTCGTCATTAAGTTCACATCTTAAAATGAACAAAAAATGCTCCTTGGCTACATACAGCTCCTGCTTACCCTGTGTCATTTAGGTGATCTCTTTAAACCCGAATGATTGCACTGCAGATATCCTTGGCACTTCTGCTTAGCTGGCACCTCCCTTGTACGCTGGCAAAATTTGCTCTAAAATGCATATTTTCTAACCTGATTTCAAGCCCAGTATTCATCATTCTGTCCCAAGGGTGTTCTTCTGGATACCTTTTTGTGTGCTGATCCAAAAATGTGGCCTCATCTGCTTCAGTCTTTTGCATTTCAAAGGAAATATGAAATTATCCATAGCTATGGACAAATACTCTTTCAACAATCAGAAAATAAAGAGATATGGAAGTCACTTTCCCTACACCTCCCCTGCCCACATAACATAGCACGTTCCAGTCTTGGTGGCATTAACCACTTCCAGCTGATGTTGAGGGTTCTTGCAGATGTATGAGCTCTTCCTTGGCACTCTCAGGTTTTCTTGATCTTTACTATGTTGTGAAATTTTGAAATGCTAAAACAGATGTTTCACTGGTTTGATGTTCCCTTCCTCTGGGTTCTGTAACCCCTGTGAAAATATCCCGCACATCTAATTGCCAGCAAACGTCAGTTTTGCATCAAAGTGTCAGTGGTGGGGCTTCCCTCATGGCGCAGTGGTTGAGAGTCCGCCTGCCGATGCAGGGGATACGGGTTCGTGCCCCGGTCCGAGAAGATCCCACATGCCGCGGAGCGGCTAGGCCTGTGAGCCATGGCCGCTGAGCCTGCGCGTCCGGAGCCTGTGCTCCGCAACGGGAGAGGCCACAGCAGTGAGAGGCCCGCGTACCGCAAAAAAAAAAAAAAATGTCAATGGTGATGGCTAGCATTAGCTTTGACACGAATTGTCCACTTTGTCATGTCCACATGACATGATGATTAGTTTTTAATATGAAAGAGATCATTTTGCATCAAGATAATACCATCTATGGAACTTGGATTTCCAGTGCCTTGGACTAAACTTCCACTTCCAGTTGTCCATTTTGTTGAGGCTGGTAGAAGACACATCCACTATTGGCTACTTTGCAACAATTTTGTCTTATTTTTACTCTGTTACTAGAGTCATACTCTATCACTTTCCTTTAAAGCACCTTTTTAGACTGGAATCCTAATGCTAGATAAATCAGTTGAGTCATGTATGAAGGAACAAAATCTGTTTCATCTTCATTAAGTTGTCAATAATCCTAAAGCATTTGTTGTTTACAAGCACTGCAAACTTGACATCTTTCTAGATTATTGTTCTGAATTAGTATTTATATATGAACAAAACATGTTTCTTAAAATATTTTTATTCATTAATAGTCCAGTGATCTGTTTATCATTGGGGAGGATTTTACCAAAACCCATCTTCAAATTTGCTCATTTAAATCTAACTTGCATACTAAGGCTAACATATTTGGATCAAGTATTAATAAAAAGCAATCATGGTGATAAGTACTCAAGTATTTGAAACTGTGAATTTGATGTTTTCAACATTCGGTAATTCAAAGATTTTGCTATCTGATTTAAAATTTTATTTCCCTGCTCTCTCACTTTCCTATTATCAGATGTTTGTGCTCCTTTAGTAAGTGTTACTTGGTTCAAATGGTGAAGTCTGTGCTGGATGTATATTTTCATTGATATAATAAGAATGGCTTTAATCAACCCTCAACACAGAGGAGAGGTTTAAAGGAAATCCTTTAAATAATGAGCATCTAGATATAATCAGCTGTCATTCTCAAGAAGACTCCATTGCCAATTCACACTTCTCATTCTTTGCGTCTAGATCAATGGCTCAAAAATTTATTCTGGAGGACCTTAGAGGTGGTGGAGGAGTAAGATGTGGAGATCACCTTCCTCCCCACACATACATTAAAAGTACATCTACACGTGGAACAACTCCTACAGAACACTTACTGAACTCTGGCAGAAGACCTCAGACCTCCCAAAACGCAAGAAACTCCTCACGTACATGGCCATGTGGCTGACAGGGTCTTCATGCCCTGGCTGGGTGTCAGGCCTGAGCCTCTGAGGTGGGAGAGCTGAGTTCAGGACACTGGACCACCAGAGACCTCCCAGCCGCACATAACATCAATTGACGAGAGCTCTCCCAGAGATCTCCGTCTCAATGCTAAGACCCAGCTCCACTCAACGACCAACAAGCTCCAGTGCTGGACACCCTATGCCAAACAACTAGCAAGACAGGAACACAACCCTACCCATTAGCGGAGAGGCTGCCTAAAATCATAATAAGTTAACAGACATCCCAAAATACACTACCAGATGCAGTCCTGCCCACCAGAAAGACAAGATCCAGCCTCATCCACCAGAACACAGGCACCAGTCCCCTCCACCAGGAAGCCTACACAACTCACTGAACCAAACTTACCCACTGGGGGCAGACACCAAAAACAACAGGAACTACGAACCTGCAGCCTGTGAAAAGGAGACGCCAAACAGTAAGGTAAGCAAAATGAGAAGACAGAGAAACACGCAGCAGATGAAGGAGTAAGGTAAAAACCCACCAGACCAAATAAATGAAGAGGAAATAGGCAGTCGACCTGAAAAAGAATTCAGAGTAATGATAGTAAAGATGATCTAAAATCTTGGAAATAGAATGGAGAAAATACAAGAAGAATCTTGTATTTAAATCTTTAAAGAATCTGTTCTCTTTCCCTATAATCCTGACCTTTCTCTTCATCCCTTTTATCAATGAGTTTATTTAAAATCAAATGCCTCTTGTTTTCCTTCCAAAGTACAGAAAAATATTACCTCTCCTCAGTTCCAGTTGTAACCTGCTGAAATAAGATGAACCCATGCTCTAATGACAGCTAAACTTTGAGAGAAAATGAGAGGACATGAACAAAAGGACGGTTAATGGACCAAGGAACTGTGGCTTGGCATAATGATGGAGTTCTGAAGCGACTGGGAGGGATTTAGAAGCTTGCCCGTGTGCTAGTCAATGAAAGAGTATATTCTTGTCCACATACATCCATAACCTTTCTAAGAAGGCAGCAGTCTACTGCTTCCATGGCACAGTTGATTGAAAAAGTAGTTGTCACTCACCCCTTTCAAAAAGAGTTATTTGAGAATCCAGGAGCAGAGTTGACTATGAGCTTGGCTGCTGTAACTGAAAGCTCATGTCGATGCAGGTCTTGGGGCTACCATTTTAGGGAATAGAAGATGAGAGTGAGAGGAAGAAAAAAGAAGAGAAAGTGAAAACTGAGCAAATGTCTGGAGAAGGACAGACATGCAATGTCACTATGGCAGAAATAGAGACATGTTTGGACCTAAACGCTGCCTGCATTTCTGCCTTTCATAAGAATGGTTGTCGAGGTACTCTTGAACTCCTTCCTGTGTATGGACATCCTTTCAAAATCTCCCCTTTATTCTGAGGTTCTTTGGTCAGGTCTTTGTTCCTTGAAATTTCTTGATGGGTACAGTATTTTGAAGAAAATAAGCGTAAAGAAGAACAACACAGAAGAAAACTCATGGAATTGATGGGAGAAGCTACCCAGAAAGAAGTAAAAATATTGATGTATTAGTCACACACATGAAACAATGAAGGGGAGGAAAACTTTATTTGGAGGCTGAAATGCACAAAATGGAGTCAAAACAGGTGTGGACATACTTCAAGCGAAATGAGAAAGGTTAACAGGGTGGGTCCAAACAATTTAGGATGGAGACAAGGTATTGTAAAGAAAATGCCAAAGAAGGTTAAGTTTTCATATATCTCCTCTCTGACTGAATCTTCAGTTCCAACATCCCTACACCTCCTTTCTTCTACAAAAATCACTGAAAAAATTTACATTTATTTTTTTGCAACATGCTTTGTATTAACCTTTTCTAATTAAAATTTGAACCTTTCTTTTATTTATGAGGTACTTAAAATGTTATTGTTACTCTGAGCACTGTTTCCCTTCTTTAATAGTTTGCAAATAGCATAATTCCTTAACAATATTTTTATGGAAGGGTCAGTGAGGCCACAAAACACATTTAGCCGACAATACTTGGAGTTTCTGTGTTTGAAAACATGTTCAGCTATTTCCATCTATTTCTTGTTTATTTGGAACTTGTGAACTGTAAATTTCACTTTTTATTTATTAAGTTATTTATTTGGCTTTCCCCTGGGTCATAATTGAGACTCACTAAGGACTCACTCACTACTTAATTTGGTTATGATTCCTATCAGAAATGACCCTGGAAGGTTTGAATATGGAAAAAGAGTGTCCTCGTTTGGAGATTTAGCTTTAATATAAATCTAAAGGTCCTGGTGCAGAAGACTCACACTGCTTTGGAAAGGAGATGCTTTATGGTGCTTTGAAACATAGAGTCCATTAATAGAAACCAGCAACTAGCAGCCCTCAACACTAACACCATATGTAGACTGGGCCAACACTCAGCTAACTTTCCCACAAGCACTGCAGCAGCCAGGTGTTCAGATTCCCTTTGCCTCAGTGGTTCTCCAGGTGGTCCAAGCCTGAGTTGCCTGGAGAGCTTTTTCAGACAACATATGATGTATATCTGTATGTATGTGTGGGTGCACGTTTGTCACTACACACTTATAAACATATACATAATACATGCACAGATTCACCTCCATGGACGAGAATTCTTCAGTAGCTTGTGCTGGTCACATGTCTGTTTGCTCTCAGTCCATTCCTTACTAAGGGAGGGTAGGGGAGTGGAGAAAGCAGGGTATGTCTGCTCAGTCCCTCCTACTTGCTTCTGCGGCAGATCGAGCCACAGGGGAAAGTCCACCATAAGCTCTTGCTCCCACAGGGTGGCTGTTCTTACAGGTTCTCAGCTCCAAAGGGACAGCAGGTCCATGGCCACCTGGAATTCTCTGAGCTGCTTCACAGAGCAGTTTCTGTTTTCCTGGATGGCCTCCAGTGACTCACACACTCTCATGTATGCATACATATTCGATAATATTATGGTTGTTATTACAGTTGCAGCAGCTGAACACTTTCATAGTGCTTCCTTTGCAGGGCACTCTTCTAAGCTATTAAGTCGTTTAATCCTTATCACAACCTATGAGGTAAGATCTAGTATTATCATTTCCTTTCTGTAGGGGAGGCAACTGAGACCTGGAGGGGTTAAGTGACTTGCCTGTGGTCACACAGCTAGAAAGTGCAATATGAACGTGACAGTCTGGCTCCACACATGTCCTCTCAATGGCGTGCCCGTATGGTGGAGAGCCCAGACCCTCCATGGCTACACACGCTGCCTTTCCATGCAAGCACGTACAGGCGTGTGCAGCTCATCTCCATTTCCTCCGCGTGAAGGTATAAACGTAGTTGTAGAAATATGATTTAGCATGTGAGGGTGTAGCCCAAGTAAAAATATGATCAGAAAGTCTTCCAGATGAGTTACATTTACAATCCTATTTAGAAGTCATTACTTTAATTGTTACCTGCTGTGGCTCTCGTCTAATTGTAAGGCAGAATTGGGCAAGCCTTCCCAGAGGTGAGAGGTTTTTTTTTAAAAACTCATCCTTTTTCTTTTTCCTGTTTTAGCCAGAGGCCAGCATGGTGTAGATTTGTTTTTAATGTCAAAGGATCTTTGTAGATTCCCATAGTCCCTCCCCCCGCATTGCCCCATTTTGGTCTTTTACTATGAAAAACACACTCACCTGCATCTTGCCTCATCTATCTAACCCGAGTGAGTTGTTACAGCCCCCCTTGGCAAGTAAGGGCTCCAACGTTTTCTGCTTTAAATACTATACACTTAAAAATTGAAATCTATCTTAATGTAGAATTGATTAATGGGTGGATCCAGACCTTTAAGGCTAACCCCATACCTCATGGGTATCTTGAAAGCAGGGGTGATTTGAGGCATCTGCTATTTTTGTAACCTCATTAATGATGAAGGGGCTCAGGACAAGAAAATGAATCTCAGTGTTTTCCTGAAGGGGGGATTGTTCTGGTAATACAGGGAGGAAACAGAAAATGTAGGCGAAGTATGTCCTCTGTATACTTAGAGAAACTGCTAGTGCATGACGTCAGGAAAATAATGCCTCCTACATTTTATCTGAGGCCAACAGACTTGATTCTAGCTTCTCTGCAGTATTTAGGAATCCCCGGAACGTCCAGCTATAAGGTGGGGGGAGTGTGACTTGGAGTCTGTTCTAATGACAGGAAACATTTTTTATTATGATAAGAAAATAACATCAAAGTAAAATCACATTCTGTTGACACAATAAAGTAGATTCTTCTTCCACTTTCCTCTCCAGTCAGGCACAGTTTTCTCAGCTCTAAAATTGGGGTAATGATAATGCTACCGTCATTGATTGTTGGGGGGGATGAATGAGTTCATAGCTGTATAGCACTCAGAGTACTACCAGCTTCCAGATGCTGAGTAAGTGTTCGTACTAGTATCATAACTGGTAATGAGTAATATAATTTCTGATCAAAGGGCTCAATCAAAAAAATTGACGTTTGAATTGTGTGTTATTTATGGATGGCTTAAGAGTTTAATATAGCACTTTGACACCCATTTTTTTTCTTTCTGAAACTAGAAATTATATCCAGTTTCTACTGTGACATTATGGAATATGAGGACACCATTATAATATTTTGTATTTGAGAAATCTAAGCTAGAGACTTTCTTGAGGAGGCAGAGTTACCAAAAGCATAGTCAGGACTCAAACTCAGGTCTTCTGACAAATAGCTATAAACCACGACAAACTATGATAAGGCCTAAATAATGGAGGGATATGTTCTATGATGCTTCGGATGAAGAAGGGGAGATATTTTATTGGAAGCTGGGATAAGGAAAGGGTGTCTGCTTGAAATTCTGTTCATTTGCTTATATTCTGCCTGGATGTTTCCATAGATTGCACTGAGTTAGTCAGCCTTACTGTTTTGGGGTCCCAAATGACCACAGGAGTTGGCCCTAGAGCCATTTCTTCCTAATCCACTTAGAATTGGCCTCATCCTTTTCACTTACCTGGTAAATCAGGCTTAAGCCTTGCCCCCTGCTTGAAAGGTGGCTGGGAATGAGTTCTAGTTCAGAATAAGACTAACTCACTGCACGTGGGCCACCCAGTTGTGATCCTCTCTGCCGTGGCTGCCAAACCAATTCTGGGTGTATGTCAGGGTATAAGTTACTGGCCCGAAAAACCTAGATCCACCAAATTTTATTTTATTGAAATCCATCTGCCCTCTCTTTGCTACTCTTTGCCCTGTGTCAGAGGCAGACGGGCTAAAAGTGCTTGGGCAATTTTGGGGCAATTTGGGATTATTGTTTCCCTGGCTGTCTTTTGCCAGTAAAGGCTAGTCCTTCATGCTCCATGCTGAGAAGAGTTCTGTGATCACTCCCATTAATAAAATGGTGTATACAGACTTGCTAATTCAAAATGAACATCACAGAACTAGGACCAGGGTGAGGTGACTGAGGCCCTCATCTCGGGCCTGAAACTTAAGCGGGTGCCCCAAAATGCAGTAATCAAAATAAATAATATTTAATGGAATATTAATTTAAAATCAATTTTAATGCAAAAAATCCATGATAGATGCTATATCGAAATTGCAAATGAATATGGAATGCAGTACTACATTTCACAGCCCTTCCTCATTCACCTCACAGCCTGCAGCCTATAGTTTACTGATTCTTTTTTTATTATTGCATTAAAATATTTCTCTTGATTCCTGAGTTTTTTTGGTACCTGTTAAAATTTCGCTGCAGTAGCACATGCCTCAGTTTCCTTACCCTGGTCCAAATTAGGTTCTTAGTAATCTTGCAGTAGATATGCCTAGATAACTAGCTCCAACCCACTGCACATTTTTCATAACTTCTCACAAAACTCGAGTTCCAGAAAAGCCCTGGTGTGGAAAATTCCAGAGAATAGAGAATAATGGTGCGTATTCATTTCATGCTCTTGACAACCAAATGAAGTGGGCACTTTTATTATGACCCCACTTAATGGATGAGAAAGATGGAGCAATAGTGGTTACATCATTTGCCCTGGCTAAGAGAGTAAGGGACAAAGCTGGGTTTCAGACTCGGACGGACTGACTAGAGTATCAGGCGGCAGAAATGAGAGCCCATGTGGTCCCAGAAAGAGAGAGTAAGAGCCATGGGATGTGGGAAGAATGTTTCCTACAGGCGTTCTGGTTCCTAGTTCTATAATATGTGAGGCCAGCTACCCTCCTGCCCTTGGATTCCATGAGACTTTTCTGTATCCTTTAAAGAAATTTCCATCATAAATCTGTGTTAGCAGAGGTAAATTTCTGCCTGCCCCCAGGAGTCTTCAGTAAAAGAATAACTGGGTGAAGTTTGGTTCTTCCAAAACTCTACGCTGACAATAGCCATCTCAGTTTTTCACTTGGATAACTCCATTAGTTTTCACCATTTCAACAGTTATTCCATTTTCATTAAATGTTTACAACTTTGTCAGTAGGCAGTTTTATCATTATTTTTCATTCTTAAAATAAGTGTTTATAGAAGTACACACATATCGTCCTTTTTTTCTCAGCTGGATTGTACTTGTGTTGCACTAGCTTTCTGCCCATGGTATCCAGTTGTGTTGTGTACACAGGTGTCACACAATAAACATTTTAGAAAGTACAAAATCCATCTATTGACTGTTTTTATTTGTACTGAGATACAAGGACAAACATCATCTCCAACACTTTTAATATGCAACCATATAAGCATAAAACGATGTTCGCTTTCTGTGCTGTTAACCCTGGAATAAACAAGTCTGAATTATGAGATGCTGTAATTCCTTAGAGAGTCACCGATGACAACAGAAAACATGAGTGCAAAGCTCAGATGGTTTGTGGGTTGACCAGAAACTCAGTTCGAAATTATGGCTCAATAATTCATCTTTCTCCTATGAAGTTGTTTTATTTTTAATTTGATATCCTACCTAGATCAGAGTACCTAGCACATGGTATGCACAGACAAAATCAAACAGGGCCTAGAAAAATATTAAGTATTCATAAATCCATTATAACTGAGTAGTCTGGGAAATTATTTTATTTTCTTCACCTGTGCAATAGTATGTGAGTCTGAGTTCATTGTGGACCGCATTCCTGAAGTTGTGTTTTGGAGCAAGTGATGGATATGTCCTAAAAATACCAATGACGTTTCCGACCCACTTTGTGAATTTCCTTATCCTCAAGGTTTGCCAAGTCCAAAATAAGCATATTGAAGCCCAGCTGGCAAAAAAACATGATCTTAGGAAGAATTACTGGTGATTCTAATGCAGATCCTAACGGCTAGAAATCATTGAATGGCCACTGCTTGAAAAAATAGTTAAAATTACTGTACTGAGTCATACTTAGAGCCTATGAAGAAGTCTGTTTTCTCTCTATTCATGCAAAATTCCAGGAAAAATCTTAGCTGTCCCTCTGTGATATCACCCATAAAGGTTCAGAAATATATCCTTCTAAAATCTAGCATACCTCCATTAAATTTCTGAGCCTTTTTTTCCTCTGTAAATTGGCAATGACAGTATCAGTTTTGAAAGAGTATTGTGAGGATTTAATCAGTTAATATATAAGGGTGTATTGACTGTGTTATGAATGTACAGTGTTGCTGTTTTTATTATTTGTTATGATTTTACTCTTAGAGTTTATTTTCCTGTCATTAATTTAACTAAATCTTCTCTGAAACTGTATTATGAAACTCTGCTTAACATCTCTGGGGTTAACCAAGGTATCCTCAGGTTTATTACTTGCTATATAAGGAGGACTTTGTTCGAAAATCAGCCTTTTGAGTTACAGAAGGTACATTTTACTCACTGTGTGCTACTGTCTGGCTAAAAATGGGCTTTGTTTTCCTTTATCAGCATTTTGTCATGACTGGGATTTCCTCGGTCATGGTACAGTTGTGTGTCCCTCTAGAAATACTTTTTCTTTGGCTTGATTACTGCAGCCCTTACTTTTTATTTGACTGTGACTTTTCCTTCAAGTTCAAATGTGAGCATCAATCACCTATTTGGAAAGCCGTTTTGCAACATCTTGCCATCTAACTAAGGATTACTGTCTTTTTTTTTTACTCTGCACTCATCTGACCTTCCAACTAGAATCTAAGTTCCTTGATAACTGCCCTATTTCATTCAATTTTGTAACCCTTAGCATGGGTCAATGCCCAGATTGTATTATGTTTTAAATGAATGAATGAAAAAAATGTGTGAGATATGTAAAAAAAAAAAAAAAAGTACCAGAGTGCTTAATTTTCACAGTCCCTTGGCTACTCCCTTATTTAAAATAGAACATTTTGGGGGACTTCCCTGGCAGTCCAGTGCAGATTTGCCTTGCAATGCAGGGGACACCGGTTTGATCCCTGGTTGGGGAACTAAGATCCCACATGTCACAGGGCAATTAAGCCCATGCGCCGCAAGGAAAGATCCTGTGCGCCACAACTAAGACCCGACGCAGCTAACAAATAAATAAATATTAAAAATAAAATAAAATAGAACAATTTGGAAGATTCTATCATGCAGACACTTTTCACTTAGTGGCTCTGTTTACTGAATGGGATCCTGATTGCATAAAAAAAAAATGAATGTAAAAGCCAGAGGTGCCAATGGGATTCTAGGAACTAGGAGAATCTGACTTAACCCTGTTATCAATAATAACAGCAACTACAGGAACGAAGCACAAACAAAAATTATTTAATATTGTCAATTTCTAAAAAAAAATAAGCAGATGACAAAATCCTTCTAGGTGTTTATCAATTCTGTTTTGTTGTAATGAATTTGGATATGTTTCAAGTGGACATGTTCAGCAATTTTAGATATTGGCTAAATGTTAGAATGACAGATAGCATGTGGATGAGCTTGAGATACATTCTTATGTCAACCAGTAACTTCAATTTATGTAAAACTGTAGAAAATTTTCGTTCACATTAGGGAGCTCTATCAAAACAAAAACATAATGTGAAATTTCAGAGTATGTGATGCACACATATTTTTCTAGCGTCTCTCTTACGAACTTTTCTTAGATGAAGATTGTTTTTCCTAAAACAAATTCAAAACACAAAGGCTGTATTCACTGGAAATGTTGGTGCTATGTGTAATGAACAACGTCATGTTTGACACTAACAAGCTGGGGCAGCTTTGTATTTATTTCTAATCTAATTTGTTGTGTTTGCATAGACATAACTTATGCAAAAATTATATAATTAAAATGCTAAAATTGTGCCAGCTATATTTAATACTAGTGTTTTATGATCATACTTTTTTTTTTTTTTTTTTTTTGTGGCACGCGGGCCTCTCACTGTTGTGGCCTCTCCCGTTGCGGAGCACAGGCTCCAGATGCGCAGACCCAGCGGCCATGGCTCACGGGCCCAGCAGCTCCGCAGCATGTGGGATCTTCCCGGACCGGGGCACAAACCCGTGTCCCCTGAATCGGCAGGCAGACTCTCAACCACTGCGCCACCAGGGAAGCCCTATGATCATACTTCTTGATCAGTTATGAGTTTACCAAAATATGAAAAGAACCAACAGCATCATCTTCTTTCTTGATGTACTTTGGGCATGTGTCTATGATATTAATCACCTGAGACGTCATGGACGAAAGTCTAAAAAATGACTGCCAACTTTCTAAGATTTAAAAAACTGAAATTTCTAGAGGTGATAACTTGGTTTACAGCATAATTTGTCATTCTGTGTACCTAATTGTGGTTTTTACTTATTTCTCATATTATCTAATAGTTGGCAAATGACAACTAGAAGTCATTTGGCATTTTTTTTTTAATTGTATGATATTTATAACCCACCTTAATATAGATGGAAGACACTTCTGGATAGTCTTTTATCTACTCACTCAGTTAATCTGAAGAATATTTTTTCTTCTGTATATATAGTCTATTACTTAGTGATTCCAGAGGAATGTTATGCATTGTATTTTTAAAGTTTGTGTATTTAAATTAGGAAATGACCAAGTTACTGCCTTTATTATCTAATTTTTATAGTTAATAACATCCAATAAATATGATGGACCACCAATGCTCAAGAAAGCACTCAAAAGTGGAGTATCAAATCTAGAATAAGGGAATTTGTGCTTCTTCATTAATCATAATCATAATTGAACTAGCTTGACAGATCAGGAATTGAGTTTAATTGTAAAATTTAGGAGCATGGAAGTCAGCTTTGAATATTTTCCAAACATCCCCAAGACCATAGATTTGTAGAATGGAAATGCTATTCCTTTTGAGTTCCAGTCATGCTTATCTTTAAGAAAAAAACCATCCCAGTCATTTAGAACCTGAAACAACTTACAGTGGGAAATTTCGTAACTTCAACACAAGCCTAATCAGCAAATCCCCAGCCACGAATAAATAGTTCTGGTGTAACACCTTGAAAATGAAACCATCGCCCAGAACATTTTATTTCCCATTGTCCATTTGCAGTCTCATTCCAGTCAAAGTTACAAGATTTGGGTGTGCACATTTTTAGAGTCTAGGAAGGTATTTACATGTTCTGTAGTTCATTGTAGTAGAACATTTTTGTGTTTGTCTAAAAATTATGTACACGATCTTTAAGACCATTTTGGAAAAAGCAGGAACCTCAAACACACATGTATTTTTCATCACTTTCCAGCTGCTATTTCTTAGATTGTCAGAAATGGGAAAATAACCTGAAGACTATCATTCTGCGATTTGCTGAACGGGAAGATGGGGTTGCCACCAAATCCCTAATTGAGACCAAATTAGAATAAATGGTTGTTACTCTCTCCAGCCTAATTGTGGATGGTGTGTACTTGACATTCACTAAGATATAAATTAAAATAAAAAGAGCATTTTCAGAGTCATTGGAGAAGCTTTGCATTAATGATGGCCTCCCTTGTACTGCTAAAGGTTTGCATTATTCATAATGTCATTATCAGGACTATTCAGTGCTGAATGATTTGTGCACCCAGAAATTGTATGGCCTGAGCAGACAAATAATATCTGTAGTTTGTATTTATTCTTATGACTGCTTAACCGGGTATGGCTTCTTTTATCTCTGTTGTGAGCTTACTTACTGCTGTTCAGCGGGATGTACCATCAATGACATAAGCTTTATTCATTTACAGATGCAGAGGGCTGCAACAAAGTATTAAATCCTGCAAACGTGGGGGAAAACTCAAAGGCTTTAATCCTTGGACTGGTAATCGCCATTGTACCGCTGCCATATGTCAACGCTGAAGTTAAGTTTCTAGTCTGCGCGCAGTCAGGCAGGCATGCGGGCATGTGCTGCCTGCTTGTTTGTTTAAGATAGAGTCTTCGCCGCCACCACAGTAACTTTGCCATTCAAGCCCCTTTCATCTGCACAAAATGTAGTACTGGGAGTCACACAATGAAATGCCAACGGGTCCTTTCAGAATTGATTGGTCTATTTCATAACTGCTTTCTTATTCTAATTAAACTTAGGGGAGAACTATGTTTTAGCATCTTGGGCTATGGAAAGACAAGGAATGGCAGGAGGGAATCAGAGCATTTAGAAAGCTCTCTGCTGTGAAAGCAAGCTTTAAAGGTCTACAGGGTTTTCTTTTTTTTCCCCAGCAAAGAGATCATCTTTTGAAATCTTCTCCATCAGCTCCCCTCTACACATACCAATTTCAGTTTTATAACACCCCTTGCTGTGCATCTCTTGGCAGGAAACTTGCCCATCTTGCAGAGTCTTGCATGAATAATTCATTTAAGTGTCGTGCTGTCTCTCAAAAGCCTGGATTACTGCTTTGGAGGAAATGTTTAATAGGATTCTTCCAAACAATCCAAAATATAGTTCCAAGTTCTTTGAGTCCTATCTCTTAGAAGGTCTGAGTGCAATGAAAGAGTGAATGTGCTGAAAGCCCAAACACATCTAGGCCGTTCAACCTCTGTCTAGTTGGATGGGGACCTCACAGTGAGGTTAGTGTTTTAAATTGGGGTCACTGCTTTTCAGACACATGATTCTTAAGTACAGGGTTTCAGATGAAGACATTGGCACAATTACTTTTTGTGAATCTTGAGTGTTTCAGCCACTCTTAGAGAATAACAAAGGATCTTGGAGAACCAGGCAGACAAGCAGCTGAGAGAAGTACTGAGTTGGATGTGGGCAAAAAAAACCCTACATACAGCAGCCATTGTGATCTCCTGCTGTTACCCATTGACATTGTTCTTCAAACAGTTGTCCTAATCTGGCTGTTGGCCCAACTAGAGTATTCAAAGATTTTCTTTAGACTCAGAAACTTACCTCTTTTAATCCCTGTCTGGTCATTTCATTGTATCTCTTCACCTTTACCTCCTCTTCCTTTCTCCACAAAGCCTTCCTTTAGCAATTCCATCAAAGCCTACCTTCAACAAAGTCTTTAAAAATATTCCTATCGCCCTGTGAAGGACTGATGGCCTAAATTTTAGGCTACTCACCCTCTCCCAGGATGATTTACATTATAAATCAAGAAGAGCATCACAAACTTGAAAAACAGTCTCTGTTGAGGCTTTTTTTTGCTTAATGGGTTTGAGAATGACAAAACTAGTACTTGCTCATTGTAGATAAACAAAACAGATAAAGCAAAAGAAAGAAAAATTTTTAAATGATTTGACACTATGCTATATTAATCTGTATTCAAATTTTATATCTATATATTGATCTATCTGTAGGTCTATAGATCTATATGTCCATGTATATCACTTTACCAAGGTGAAGTAATCTACAGCAGAATTTTAAACAGTTGTGGAATTCCAGAGGAGTGTCTACTCCATAGGTGTGCCCTGTCTAGGTCATTGGGTTTTAAATTGTTTCACAGAGCCCTGCAGGTTAGTTGAAGGGGTTTGAGTTAGATATCACTTTTTGTTTGTTTGTTTGTTTTGCCCTCAAGGTCTGTGACACTTGTTTCCACTGTTCTTTGTCGCTTGAGGCTAACTTGAATGGATTATATTAAGAGGCACCCTTACCCTCCGGCTTCCCATTGGGTTCAGCCAATGAGAGAATCAGCAGGAGCTCATCAGGAGGGAATATAGTGGGTTTGGGGGTATTTATTCTCCCAGTTTCCTCTCTTGGGAGGGGCCATTAATAGCACACACTTCTTTCTTCTTCTTGGTTTTAGTAACCAAAACCTCCCCTTTCTTCTTCAGGCCTAAGGGTAGTAGCAACTTCTCAATATAGTTATTATTAATGCAAAGCAGGCTATCCCAAAACATAGTGATTTAAAACTCAAATCATTTATTTGTTCCAAGATTCTGCAGTTTTCGCAGGGCTTGGTAGAGATTCTGCAATTTTTGCAGGGCTCATTTCTGTCTCTTACCTGTAGAGGGTCTACTTCCAAGAAGGCTCCCTAACATGGACGGCAAGTTGGTACTGACTCTACGCTTGGAATTCAGCTTTGACTGAGAGTCAGGAGGCCTTGGTTCTATTTCACACAGGCCTCTTCAAGGCTGTACTGCTTGAATTTCCAAAATTCCCAACATAGTGGTGGGGTTCCAAGAGCAAGCTTCTCAAAGAAAACCAGCATGTAAATGGCATCACCTTTCATGATGCAGCCATGGACATTGCATAGCATCATTTTCTACTATAGTCACAAATGTTCCCAGATTCAAGGGAAGGGAACAGAGATACCACCTCTCAGTCAGAAGAATCAAAGGGATACTGTACAAAGGACACCTGGGATGAGATATAGCCATTTTTTTTTTTTAATGCAAAGAGACTGCTTTAGACAATTAATAACTCTAGGGTGTTGTGCTCTTTTGGGTTTCTTTACACCCTGTCTATACCTTTGTAAATAATCTCTGCTAAATTATCTTCAAATTATCAAATTTGAAGATGCCATATTTTCCTGCTGGGACAGTACCCAGTAAAGGCTGAAAGTGGATGAGTGCAAGGAAGATAGAGGAAGATGGCTGCATTTAGCAAGGTGCCAGGAACCAACCTCAACCTCAACTACTGCACTACTATCTTTAATTTTAATATACATTTTGTACTTCATAAGATCTCATTTGTATGAAGTGCCCTTCTGCTTAAAAAAAAAATTGTGTTTTACACAACTGTTCAGGTCCTTGAGCACATTGTTAACAGTTTTCAAAGTTGTTTCCTGCCTACTCTAATAAGTCTTAATCAAAGCCTTTACAAGTCTGTGCTTCTTACCATGAAAGTTCATTCTTTGTGCTTGGTTAATCACCAGATATGTACAAAGCATGTGCAATATTCAACGCACTGTCAGATGCTTGAACAAAACATTATCATCACTAAATTCCTGGACTTCTCCAGACTGACAGTCATGGTGTCATTAACCTCAAACTTGAATGTTCTGTTCAAACAGTGGACTCATATAGGAATAGTTTTTTAAAAAAGGTTCAACGAGACTTTTTCACTTTTGTACTGTACGTCTCTTCTCAGGTGAAACCCTCCAAATGCCTATTGAACCCACAAAAGGAAATAAGAGGCAGGAGCTAGGATATATTCTACTTGTGACAACAAGCAGAATAGAAGGGAGTTGCTGCCCTTTTCAGCTGGTGGAATTAAATTCTCCTGTAAAATAAAAATAGAAAAAAATCAGTATTTTGGCTAGTAGGGAATCAGGTAAAGGTTATACCTTTTTTATTTCTTTTTTTCTCCTGGCTTTCTAAGCTTTTTCCTACGTGAAACAGAAAGCAGTAGAATTGCTAAACACAATGAAGCAGAAATAAATGAAGAGCTGTAAGTCATTGGAAAATTTAAACCTCAGGTAATTGTTCATGGATTTGTCTATTTTGAAGTGCACAGTAGAGACACAGTCACAATAAATTATAATACAGAACAATAATCTATTGATACATACTCCCTTCAATTAAAAAAATGCCAATTTTAACTTAATCATTAATGTTCTGGGTTAGAAAGACCAATACCCTTTTCCCATTGTCCCCTGTGATATTAGGGTAGAGTTGGCCCTTAGGTCATTGTGTTTTTCAGGGTCCAGTTGAGAGACAAAAACTACACCAGTTTTTTTAATAGAATGTGATATAAAGAAATGTTAACCATGTATAAAGTTGTAACTAGGTAACTGAAGAGGCAAAAAGGGAAACTAAGGTATAATGGAGATGGTAACTGCAGGAAGCAGCTGTCACCCAGTAGGGCTGGGGAAACAGGGAGAAGCTTGGAATCATTGCAACTTAGAAGCTTGGAAGAAAAGCCCTGTGGAACGGACACACAGACTTCTGAGCAGGGATACTGAACAGCTGGCACTGGTCGTCTCAAGGGGGACACAGTGAGAATGGTTCTACAGGTGCTGAAACACCCCTATGACAAACACAGATGTTCCAGGGTGGAGAAGCACAGCTAAGGTGCGGGTCACAAGAATAGGAAGCCCACATGAAGCAAGCAGGAAGGAACAAGTCCATTTTTCCTCCTCTAGCCTTTCATCACTCTCTATCACCTTCCCCCCGCCCCGAGATGGAAGAGCCAGTGAGCACCTGGCAAAGAGGAAATAGGGTTTGCAGAGTCCCAGCCCTGCATCACAAAGCTGAGTATAAAAGGATGGGTTTCGACAACAGCTAAATAATTGGCAAAACCATTCCTTATAAAAATCAGTGTCCATATTAGTTATTTACTGCTGCATAAAAATTAACCAAAAAATTAGTGACATACAAAAATCCCCAAACATTTATTAACTCAGTTTGAATCAGGTAAAGGAATCCAGGTATAACTCAACTGGCTGCTTCTGTATTGGGGTCTCTCACAAGACTGTAATCAAGATGTTGACTGTGTCTCCATGGTCCTCTCAAAGCTCAGCCTAGCACATCCTATTCCAAGCTATTTGCAGGGCTATTAGCCAGCCTCAGGAGATCTACTTCCAAGCTCACTCATACGGGTGTTGGCAGGCCTCATGTCCTTGCTGGCTGTTGGCTGAAGACTGTAGAGAAATAGTTTCCCTTTCCACTGGGGAAGTGTTTCTGTCCTGCTGTCTCTAGTCTTGATGCAGATGTACTTCCAGGTGATGGCCTTCTGATACAGAAGACTGATGTACCAGTCTACTCTCCCTGCTCCAGTTCCTGCCATAAAAATTACTGAAACAAAGCTTGCCAAGCTGTTTCTTGGAAGTTGAATCTTGAGTAAATGAGAAAGAGATAAGAGCAAATGATTTCAGATGATTCATTGCAGTGTTGACAGTGACAATCAAGGCAGTGTCATGACTGCCCTCCTTAGTTCCCTTCATAGCTCCCAGAAATCCCTTGGCTACTACTTCTAGTAGATTCAGCGAGAAGTATCTCTTGTCCAGCTCACTCCTAGAGTTATTCTTCTATTAGATCCACTTCACTAAAGATAATAATTTTCGGTACTCATTGCTCTCCTTAAGAACTCTAAATAATAAACCAGAGCATAATTTTAGTCTTTCTTTTCCATTTTTCCTCACATATGAGATTAATTGCTGCTAGTGCAGGTAGATTTATTACAAGAAGATGTTTTTTCTCTCTAAGTATTTTATCCTCTCCTATAGATTATTTGGAGTTTCTTGGAGCATATGTGGTATTGATAAAGACATCTTTAATTAAGAGTATTCAGTTCTTGGTAAGCCATGTAAATTGTTTTCCCTATTCATGTTAGTTGAATAAATCTAGTAATTAGATATCAAGTGAGAAGTTGTTTTATTTATTTATTGGAAATTTATTATGCTTATTATATGATAGGGGAATAATATAGCCTAGTCTCAGTCTCATATCTATACAAGAAAGCCTTTGGCAGGCTGGCAGTTTCCTCCATAAACAGCCTTTAATTGTGCCTAAACTCAAACTGGTATAATGGAGACAGGAAAATCGAATTCGTTCAGTATTTACTATGTAACAGCCTGTTGAGGTTGGTGCTTTTCAAAAATTATCTCATATGGGACTTCCCTGGTGGCACAGTGGTTAAGAATCTGCCTGCCAATGCAGGGGACACAGGTTCGAGCCCTGGTCTGGGAAGATCCCACATGCTGCGGAGCAACTAAGCCCATGTGCCACAACTACCGAGCCTGCGCTCTAGAGCCCCCGAGCCACAACCACTGAGCCCGCGTCCCGCAACTACTGAGCCCATGCTGTGCAACAAGAGAAGCCACCACATTGAGAAGCCTGCGCACCGCAGCAAAGAGTAGCCCCCGCTCGCTGCAACTAGAGAAAGCTCGCGCACAGCAACAAAGACCCAATGCAGCCACAAATAAATAAATAAAATTTATCTCATATGATTTTTCCCTGTAATGCAATCACATAGATGATATTGTTCTTATTTCTCATTTTAACAATGAGAAAACTGACATTATAAAACTTATGGAAAGGTGCAAATAAGTAAGGTAGGCCAGATTTGAAGCTAGAAAAAACTCTTTCAAAAAGTTTAAATCCCAGAGCCCCGACCAACGTTGGAACCACTGTCAGCCCATTTTTTATCTTTGTGCTTAGAAGGAAAAGATGCCTCCTCCAGGTAGACAAACCTTGCAGATACATGTCTTGGCAAGAGGACTAAACATTTGCATGAATTAGCGAAAGGCACCTTTTCTTCTGAGTAGATGCAACTCTGAGCCAGGCCACAAAGCTTGGAGAACAGAGCATGATTTGAACCTCCAGGCATGTCTTTGGTTCAGTCCCCTTGGGTGGAGTACAACCTATGCAATGGAATATAATGATCTTTTCTCAAAGACACCTCTGCCAAAAAATAAAAAGTCCGTGTCTAAGATCTCTCCTTTATTCAGATTTCAGCGTGAAGTACTACATAATTTTTTGCCCTAAAATGTTTATTTTTCTCTTCATTTCTCTATTATATAATAATGCCAATTAAATAGTAAGTTAGTGGGCTCTTGCTGCATTAAAAAATTATCTCAAAACTTAGCTTCCTAAAATAACAAGCATTTATTATGTCCTACGGATTCTTAGCGTCCGGAATCCAGGAGAAGCTTAGCTGGGTAGTTCTGGCTTAGCATCTTTTATGAGGTTGTAATCCAGCTGCCAGTCGGGGAATCGGTCATCTGGAGTTTTACTCTAGCTGAAGGATCTGAGCTCACTCCAGTGGCCACTGTCAGGGCTTCAGTTCCTCACCACAGGCACCTCTCCCTAGGACTACTCATGATGTGGCTTCCCCCAGAGTGAGTGACTAAAATGAAGAAGAAAGATAGCAACCGTAATGGAAGCTGCAGCGACTATTATAATATGATCTCAGAAATAATTAACGCACCCTCCCTTCTACTGTATTCTTTCTATTGGTCACACAAACCAACCCAGGTGCAAAGTAGGAATCGTTGGGGGCCATCTTGAGGGGTAGCTACCACATAAAGCTAAGACGGCCTCCTCGTATGTGTCAACAATCTGCGGAAATGAAACTGGCTGAGATTCTGGTTGATCATCAGCAATATGTTTGTTGACCGGCATTTATTTTGACCAAATGGATTTTGTTCTGATTTTTCTAGGTTTGGGTTCAACCAGTTGTTAAATATTTTGAATATCTTTCCTAGAAATAGGTATTATTATTATTCTCATTTCACAGATACTGAATGTGAGGTTTGTAGAGCTCAATTTCTCCCTCGAATAAATGCAGTAGCAGAGGTTGGAACTGCAAAATTTCAATAACCATACATTATGCCCTTTACCATATTCAGTTTTAACTTTGGGTCACGACTTCTGGAAGTAAGCTGGCACCACAGCGATATCACACGTGTTTCTACATGGATACGTTTCAGTAACATATTAAATATAAAAGGCTCTTTTAAAGCTAAGATGCTAAAAATCCAAGGAAGAGATTTTATCATTAGACAGGTCAGAGGCTCATTTTACCCTTGTGTTCAAAGAGCAGAGCCCATGTTTCAGATAAAGAGCTTGTCTCATTTTGAAGAAGACGTCCTACGTTACTGTTTTCTTTCTGGCTTATATGATTTTTGAAGTTACGTTTTAAGGAAATAAACCTCTCCCCAAATATTTAGCTTCTGAGTGTCATTTCAATAGGGATGCATTGAGAGCGTTGTGGGGTGGGGTCCGCATGTTTGTATCCCCCTCCAACAACAGAAAGACTCAGTTCTATTTGTTAAAGTTATCAGATAAAACTGGTGGAGAGAAAAGAAAAAATGGCAACCTGACTGAACCTTGCTATTTTCAAATAGATACTAACCATGTTATATGAGTGCTTCCTGAAGGCTGAGTTTGAGTTTATCAAAGAGCAGTAAATGACAGAAGACATACTGTGTAAGGAAATAATGAATTTATGCTTAAGAAGAATAAATGCAAGTTATTAATAGCCACCATTTTATCTAGTCCCTAATTTAGGCAATATTTAGAAAGGCCAAGTGTAATTGAAGCTAAGGTTATTACCCAGGTATGAGCTCAGGGAGAACCCCCAACATTTTGCTGTTGTTTGTCAGAACTAACTATGCTCAGCCCCCCAATATATCAGGATCTCTTTGGCTCTAGAGTAATGTAAACTAAGACAAAACCTATTTGGTTTGCATAAGCTTTGGATATCTTATTAGCCATGTGGCATTCCCCAAGCTATGGAAATAGAGCTCTGTCCAGGGCCAGGTCTAAGAAAAATAGACTATCACACTATTTTAATAAGCTCACACATTTTAATATCATCTCAAATCTGCTTTCATTTTCCCCATTTCCCACCTAATAACCACTCCCACACTGAAAAGCATGGGATTTGGGGCCCAAAACCTCCCTCCTTTTTTTAGGAGAAATCTTATTCAATTAGTCCATAAGTAAACACTATGGCCCATGCCATACCACAACAAGCTAAAACAAATATCTAATATATTTTTCCCGTTTCCACCTAGCAGCATTTCCTGGATGCATGGGCCAGAGGCTTCCTATACCACAAAAGTCCTATAATTCAATTATTTGTGAAGGAAAATATCAAAGGAAAGTCTTTGTGGAGATGTCAAGTTAGAAGTGTAGATGCTGAAGTTTTCTGACTGAATTCAATTTCAATTAGATTTTAATATCAGATTTCCCTCTGATTATTATTTCACACATTAAAAAAAATTAATTCATCCTGCATTACCCTTGCTAGCTCTGTACGTCCATCGTCAAATTTGCAGTCATGCCATATTCTTTATTGTCTTTGTAGATAAGCTCTTAATCAAAATCTTATTCCACCCTTAAAAGTGTAACTTTCCTAAACTAAGTTTATAAAATGAGAAATTTCCTCATGCAAGCTTTGTAAATCAGAATCTTCTTAACCTCAGTGTATTCTGTAGAATGAAGGAAAGATGGAAAGGGAGGTGTGAAATTTTTAATAACCCCCTCCCTTTGCTGCTTCTAATGATTTAAGATTATATGTTACTTAATGAGACAGTTTTCTGTTGACTTCTATGAAATATTTTCTGGATAACATATAAAGTGGGCCTCTCTTGGGGAAAAAGAAGGTACATAGTTTTTTATATTTAAATCAGCATATGACATTAAGAAATTAATCAATTTACAAACCATAAGTGGAATAACTATGGTATGAATGCATGTTGCTGCTTCTTAAGTTTTGACCATCTTTATAGTAATTGAATGAACTTAGTCTCTTTTTCTTTTTAGGGCAAATAGGTTTGAATTTTTTCCCCCAACTTGAGCTGCTAGTAGCCACCAATAGTGCCGTAATGAGGATTTTGAAACTGTCTGAAGTTATTGGAAACATTATCATGACCAACTAAGGATGTCTGTCATGAGTTTGAGAGGGAGAAGTGGTAGCATGTATTTTGCAAGACATTTTGCCTTCCTCGTGTATATAAAGTCAAAGGGCAAGACTGACTAATTTTTCCTATTATTTAACTTCAGGACTCAGGGGAAATATTTCCCATACTTATGGAATTAAAACTCTCTGTGCTGGTGTTTGGGAATGCAAACTTTCCAAAACTTCCCCAAGTGATTCTAATGAGGGACCAAGTTTGGGTGCCATTATCTTAAGAACCAGAGTTAAATCAAACGTGTTCTGCAGTTCAGAGGTAAGTGGTAAGCAGTGAGCTGAGCATGTGCATGTATGTGGCGGGTGAGGGGGGGTGGTATAGGAAAGCAAGCAATCAAATTCTTGTTTTATAATAGACTCACAGGATCACTTTTGTGCTTTGTAATTTTTTCTACGTGTGTGTTTTTGTTATTCTGAAGACAAATTCAGGGGAAAACAAAAAATAAGTATAGACTTGTCCAGGAAAATAAGAACGAGGTAGAGTATAATCTCCATTAGGGACATAGGATCCCTCTTGTTTCTCTCTTATTTAGAATGGCTCACCTGCCTTTAGATACAGTGGAAGTGGAGAACTCTGGCAATTGTTTTGAAATTCATTGAATTACCTGATAATTGCTTCCAGTTTCCATCTCAATCAGACTGTGAAGACCTCACCATAATTTACTTCCTGGTTGGTTGAGTGATTCCCAACAATACTTGCACTGCTTTCTCTTAATACTGTACAATGTTATCACAGACCATAGTGACATAAATAAGGAAACACATGAATTCCCTTACCTCTTCTCATATATTTAAAGAATTTATTAGCTTCTAAATCCATGGGGCAATAAATATCTAAATGTTTTCACAAACATGTTTCTCTCTCTCTCTCCCTCTCCCCTTTCCCTCTCACACACACACATGCTATATAGCTATTTTTGTTAATGCATTCTAATAAAGAAAAACTTTGAAAAATTCCACAGTCATTAATTCCACAGTCATTAAAGTTTCTCAAGATGAGTCACTATCTAACGATTAAAAATAACAATGTTTTGTAACATGCAAAATTATAACATATTGCAAAAGATAATTAAAATTCCTGCATATGCCTAGGATATTAATATTTTTGCCTGCTTTTTTCTAATTAGAGATATGTGGGTATTTAAAAATCTGCTCCCTACATGTGCTGAAGCATGCCAGGTTTTTCCTGAGTCATTCTGCCAACCTAGATACTGTGTTTGAATGTGTCTTCTATTTCAGTGATAGTATATACACATGTGATATTTTAACATCACTGGAACATACTGGTGTGCTGGGAATGTCAGCACAGATGTAGAAACATGCTATCATTTACTGGGCATATTCATCTTTCTATTGATAGTGGTGGCCCTTACAATCCAATGTGATTTACAGCCTCAACATTTACCTGCCAAAACTGATAGGCTTCCAGAACATGGAAAAGTTTTGAGGTGCTGCTATGGACTGAATATTTGTGTCCCTCAAATTTGTATGTTAAAACCTAACCACAACACGATGGTGTTTTGAGCTGGGGGCTGAGTCCTCATGCACTAGGTTAGTGCCCTTATGAAAGATGGCCCAGAGAGCTGCCTTGCTTCTAACACCATGTGAGGATGCAGTGACCAGATGGCCGTCTATGAACCAGAATGTGGGCCCTGACCAGATGCTGAATCTGCTGCCACCTTGATCTTGAACTTGCCAGTCTTCAGTAACGTAAAAAATAAATTTCTGGTATTTAAGCCACGCAGTCTGTGGTTGTCTGTTATAATAACTGGAACAGATTAAGAGAAGGGAAGACCTTCTTTTAGAGCCGGTCCTCTAGTAGCAGAACCTGACCAGGATTCCTGGTCCTCTAGAACCAGGGGTTTGGATGCACTTGACTAATTAAGGGAGGGTGCTCAAGAGGAAAGAAGTGAGGGAAGCGAGATAGGAGGGGGATGGGATCAGCAAGAGGTGGCTCCACCTTGAGGCAAGAGGGCCAGCATTTTGTGCCCCCATTTTACTAGTTTGCTAGAACTGCCTTCACAAAATGCCACAGGTTGGGTGCCTTAAATGAGAGAAATGTATTGTCTCATAATTCTGGAGGCTGGAAGTCCAAGATCGAGGTGCTGACAGGGTTGGTTTCCTCTGAGGACCATAAGGGAAGGATCTGGTCCAGGCCTCTGTCCTTGGTTTGCAGATGGCTGCCCTCTTGCTGCCTCTTCACATGGCCATCTCTCTGCACACTTGAGTCACTGGTGTCTGTCTTTTTTTTTTTAATTTTTTATTATTTATTTTTGACTGTGTTGGGTGTTCGTTGCTGCGCGCGGGCTTCTCATTGTGGTGGCTTCTCTTGTTGCGGAGCACGGGCTCTGTAGTTGTGGCTCGCAGGCTCTAGAGCACAGGCTCAGTAGTTGTGGCGCATGGGCTTAGTTGCTCCGCGGCATGTGGGATCTTCCCGGACCCGGGCTCGAACCTGTGTCCCAGGCATTGGCAGGTGGATTCTTAATCACCGTGCCACCAGGGAAGCCCTGGTGTCTCTTTTTATGTCCAAACATCCTCGTAGGAGCTTCCCTGGTGGCGCAATGGTTGAGAGTCCGCCTGCCGATGCAGGGGACACGGGTTCATGCCCAGGTCCGGGAAGATCCCACATGCCGCGGAGCGGCTGGCCCGCGATCCATGGCCGTGGAGCCTGTGCTCCACAACAGGAGAGGCCACAACGGTGAGAGGCCCGCGTACCGCAAAAAAAAAAAATTCCTCGTATTTTAAGGACACCAGTCAGATTGGATGAGGGCCTCCCCTAAGGGTCTCATTTTAATGAATCACCTAATTAAAGGCCCAGTCTACAAATATAATCATATTCTGAGGTACTGGGATTAGGGCTTCACTGTATGAATTTGGAGGGTGGTGAACAATTCAGCCCATAACATACATTGATCTGCCAGTCAGTGGCTGAAGGCCACCCCTGGGGCCACCTTCTGGGTGTGTCTGGAAAACACTTAAACCAGGTAGGGGCTGGGGAAGGGAGTCTGGCCAGAGCCCCACAGGGTCCACTGCAGAAATGATTATAAATAACAATAGCTAATATTTCCTGAGCTTTAATAACATAGTTCATCAAATTTAGGGCCCCACCAATTATAAAATGCACTATTATTTTAAGTACTATAAAGAAAGGAAAAAATGCCCAAGGCAAGGGTTTAATAGAAAAAAAAACCTTCACGTAAAGCTGCGACACCCAAGAGCTAAATCTGCAGTGTCAGAGCAAATGAGTAAAAAAAACACCAGGCAGGAAAGGGCAGTAATGAGCTTTCATATTTCAACGTTGGCACAGGATGGAAGGAGGAAAAAGACAACTCCCATTAGAGTTAGAACCACAAGCTCTTAGTACCATGGATATTTTACTTGCATTCACACCACCAAGATGGTCCCAAAACCTTGCGCGACACTTTAAAGTGCTCTCAGGTATGTGGTGCTCCCAAATGACTGGCAGAAACAAATACAAATCTGGATAAACAGTCAAGTAAGATGTTATTGATTATAAAACATTTCCTCCAAAAATATAAAATAATGAGAAAGATAAATTTTGGTATATTCCAGGGCTTGTTCTCTAGGGGTTAACAAGTTATAGTCCATGGCCCAGATGTAGCTGCCACCTTTTTTTTGTAAATAAATTTTATTGGAACATAGCCACACTCGTTCATTTGTATAGTTAGTCTGCGGCTGCTCTTGTGTAGCTGATTCATTGCCACAGAGACCATATGGTTTACAAAACCAGAAAGAGACACTATCTGATCCCTGACAGAAAAGGTATGCTGACCCTGATGAACTTCCACCTATTAACTCTTTAATTTTCATAATAATCTTATATGGTAGGTAGTGTTATACCCCCATTTTATAGACAAGGAAATAGAGGCACCAAGAAAGTAAAGGAATTACCCAAAGTCGTATGGCCTGGTAAGTAGTATAAGAAAGATGTGATCATAGGTGTGCCATTCTTATGTCCAATAGTTACCTATAGAGAAGTCAAGATGTACAAAGAAAGGGATTGGCTGATAATAGGAGCGTCATAGATAATTTGTGGCCTGAGTGAGTGAATATACTTGAACCCAGGTCACTCTGAATCCAAATGCCATTATCTCTGGGAAACTAGATTTTTTTTTTTTTTTTTTTGCGGTACGTGGGCCTCTCACTGTTGTGGCCTCTCCTGTTGCGGAGCACAGGCTCCGGACGCGCAGGCTCAGCGGCCATGGCTCACGGGCCCAGCCGCTCCGCGGCATGTGGGATCTTCCCAGACCGGGACACGAACCCGTGTCCCCTGCATCATTAGGCAGACTCTCAACCACTGCGCCACCAGGGAAGCCCGGAAACTAGATTTTTAAATGTAATTAAGAACAGACTCTTTTAACCTCTCCACTTAACTAACTTGCCAGAGTAATTCATACCACTGCCTCTGATAAAAATATGCTGACTAATGCATCTAATAGGCTACGCTCAAGTACTTTTGCTCCTAGCAGTTGAGGTGGATGATTCTTACTTGAATTAGTATTTTAATCAGGTTGACCTACTATCAACCTGATTTCACTGAGGAAGTGGTCATCCATTGTACCAGATATAGAACTTTTTGTGAGTTAATAGAGATTCTAAAGACAGAAAATGTTTTTCCTTGACAAATTATTTATTTCTTGCCTAATGCTTATAAAGAATAATTATTTTTAACAAGTAAAATTAAATTATTGAAAGTCCTAGCTGTTTGAATTTAATACCCAGTATAAATCTTAAAATCATTAGAAATTGTGGTAGTTATATGTGTGTATATAAATCTTCCTAAAAATATTCCACATAAACTCTTTTTGAAAGGATTATTTTTAAATAATGGGAAAATAGGAAATAATATTAGGAAATATTAAGAAAATAATTGAAAAATATTTTTTCAACTATTAAAACCTTTAAAAATATATTAGAAGGACTTGATACGAACAAGAAGAAGGCAAGGTCTTCTGTCCAGTGGGCGAGCCTGTGTGGAACTCAATCGGTTTTGGCTCCAGTGTACTTGCTTTTAACCACTACCTTTTATTTGCCTTTTTCTGGGAAATGCTACTCTGTACGAGTTCTGTACAAAGGGCTTAAGGAGCTTTCTGACTGAAGCAGCGAGGAGAAGACATCCGAGCTGAGTTTTGAATGGCTCATGGGAGCTCAGCAAAAGAACAAGGAAGAGAGAAGGGTTGGGGGAGCAGATTAGTAAAAGGAAAACCTATGCAGAGACCAGACGCACGGAGATGCACAGCAAGTACAGAGAGTTTAAAGCAGTTCAGTACTAGCAGAGGGTCGGGTAAATGCTGGCCCCCGGTGAAGGATGAAACCAGGGAAACATACATGCCGTGTCTGGAGTGGGAAGGCTTTAAATGCCAAGCTTAGTCTTCAGCCAAGGAGCCGTGCGGAGCCACCGAAGAATTTAAACAGTGGGCCAGGGATCTCATATTTCCATTACTGAGCAGTCTTCGTGGCAGGGGTGTATAATGATCTGGAATGCGGACAGATGGGGTCTCTCTGAACCTTCCTTATCAGTGTTTGCTGACTTCTCCGCTGTCTACGCTTCCCGTGCGGCCGTGATGCAAGAGCCAGTCCTTGGCCCCTTCTTCTTACTCTCCACACTCCCTTGTTCAAACTTATCCAGTCCCATGACTCACAAGTTGCTGCAAGCCAACTGGGTCCCTCTGATGAGGAAGAGCCCGTCACTGCCCACTAACAGCTGCTTGAAGCTGAGGAATCTCAAACTCCATGCATCCAAATCTGACTCATAATCCTCCAAACTGTATCACGACCTCAGATCAGTAATGACCTCCCTATTCCATCAGATAGGCAAGTCTATCAGAAAATCAGAAAATCAGATTTCCTAAATCCCTCCCTATTTTTCCTTTTTTTAAAATTGTGATAAGGACACTTAACACGAGATCTACCCTTTGAAAATTTAAAGTGCAGAATACAGTACTGTTAACTGTAGGCGCAGTGTTATACAGCAGATCTCTAAAGCTTATTCCCCTCACATAACTGAAACGTTATACTTGTTGAAGATCAACTTCCTATTTCTCCTCCCCCCCAGTCCCTGGCAACCATCATTCCACTCTGTTTCTATGAGTTGGATTAGTTTAGATACCTCATATAAGTGGAATCATGCAATATTCATCCTGTCTAAATTCCTCTTTTTCTCTCATCACTTCTTCCGTTTTACTCAATTTCAAAATGATACTTGAATCATGTTAACCTATTAACAGCCCCATCCTTGCTCTTGCTGTGGGTCTTCAATATCTCTCCCCTGAGGTGTGTTCCCTGGTCATCTCCTAATAGAATGCGGCCCTTTGTGTCCAGTGTTGCCCATCTTCCATCTGTTTTCCACCCTCTGATGATCACAGTCCTAAAATATCAGGCTGCCCCTTGCTTAAATCTCTTCTCTGTTTCCCTGTTGCCTACAAGATAAAGTCAGCACAGTTCTCAACTCTAACTGTGAACTGGAATCTCATGAGGAGCTTTCAAAATGCATAGATGTCAGAATCCCACGCCCAGAGTCAGTTACATGCTCTGGCGTGAGGCTCAGAAGGGCTAGTTTGTCACAGCTCCCAGGTGATTCTGATGTGCAGCCATGAGTGAGAATTACCGCCATGAGCCACAGAAGCTGTCATTGATTTGCCCATGCTGACGTCTCCCCTTTCTCTCCCAACCTTACCCGACTTTCAGCCCATGGCTTGTCCTTCATCCATGTTGAAAGAATGGTAAATTCTCAAATATGTCAATCTATTTCAAGCCCTCCGGCTTAACGTATGCTATTCTCTGTGTCTGCATGGCTTACCTTCCCTCCTATCTGCCTGATTCTTCTCACCTCAAACAGAACTGACTACTCCCTCCCTGGGCACCCAAGCCTTCAGGTTCTTCCTCATATTTTAGAACATCTATCGCTTTATTGCATTTGCTCTTTACCTGCCTGTCTTCCCCCATAAGAAATAACTCCCTGAGTTGAGAGTTCAGGTCCAGTTTTGTTCCTTGTGTTATCCCAGGATCTTACATCTAGAACAGAGTCTCTCAGCTTTGGCACTGTTGATGTTTTGCACTAGATAATCCTATTGTGGGGCTGTCCTGCACACTGTAGGAAGTCTAGCATCCCTGCTCTGCCCACTAGATGCTAGTAGCACACCTCCTGCACTCGGGATGATCAGAAGTGTCTCCTCTGAGTGGGGGAAGGGGGGCAAGATCAGCCCAGATTGAAGACAGCTGAGATGCTAAGCTGATTGGAGGAGGGAATTCATCTGAGGTATGGCAAACTGCTACATTGATGGCCTCTGTGAGTCAAGCCTCCTTATATCCACACCTGTGGAGTTCCCCTCCCCATACTGATGCAGGGCTTGGTCATGTGACTTTCTTTGGCCAATAGTCAACAAGCGTGATGCCTGTGGAGGCTTAAAAACCGCTTGTTGAACGGGGGCTTGCTTCTTGCAGTTTAGCCGCCATGTGAGAAGTTCAGGCTAGCCTCCATCAAGATGAGAGGCCAGGTGAAAATAGAGACACCCAGACATTAAGGAGAAAGGTGTCTTTCCCAACATCCCAGCGAAGACAAGCTTCCAGCTTACCTGCCACATGGATATGCTCAGGTAAGACCAGAGTCGGAACTGCCCTGCCAGACCACAGAATCATGAGAAATAATAAATTATTGTTTTAAGCCACTGGCTTTGGGGTGGCTTCTTAGGCAGCAGCGCAGAATGTGGAGCTTATTGTCCAGGTCCAGTGGAAGAAATGGGGAGTCTGAACAAGGGCAGTGGTAGACGGAATAGAAAACATGGGACTTAATTTGCTTTTTTATGTTTTCTTCTGGAAAATCTAAGTCTCCTGAAGGATTTGACTTTGTGAATAATGGATGATTTATACTTGCACACATCTTTAAGGATTTGAAATCTCTTATATATCTTGGTACTTTTTTCTTAAGTGTTTGCCATGCATTGGACTCTTTAAAGCGTATTTCATTTAACTCTAATAACACTGTGAGGCCAGTCATGATATCATACTGTTTCATAGATGAGGGAGCCGAGGTTCATAAAGACTTGGCCCCATCAAATAGCTAGTGAGTGCTGGAACTAGAATTCAGGTCGAGCTACGTGTGGCTCCCAAGAGCGTTACTTTCAAACGCTCTACCATGTTTTCCACAAAAGCCTTTGGTGTAATTTAAGATCTTCTTTATTTTTTTGCGGTACGCGGGCCTCTCACTGTTGTAGCCTCTCCCGCTGCGGAGCACAGGCTCTGGACGCGCAGGCTCAGCGGCCATGGCTCACGGGTCCAGCCGCTCCGCGGCATGAACCCGTTTTCCCCTGCATCGGCAGGCGGACCCCCAACCACTGTGCCACCAGGGAAGCCCTGATCTTCTTTATTCTTGATGGCAGGAAAGATAAGGTATTTATCATGCCCTTCATTCTCAACAACTCCTTTCCCTGGTACATCTTCACTTCCTGAACCGTAAAAGCTATAGGAGGTTGGATGTGGATATGGGCTTGCAGCCTATCGTAGGAGCCAGGAAAGATTATTTGCTTTCAATTGATCAGCCACTTAGTTCTCTCCCCTCCTTCCATATCTAAGGGGAATTCAGTCTTTACCAGCTGATCCCAAGGCTCTTTGTGATGCAGAATTAAGAGCTCAGGTAGAAAGTCATCTTGGGTGGACAGAGCCACAGGTGTGCTTCTACTAGAGGCAGGGATTTGAGGGGCAAGACAGAGGGATCAGCTCCAAGAGGGAACAAGTTCACTTGTGGCCTTTTGATAAGTCAAGGTCACGCATTCCCTTGTGAATGTTCCCATTCACAAGGGAAAAAGTGGCTTCATCTGAAGCCACTTAACCAAGGAATATAAACTTTCTTGGGAAAAAGTCAAGAAAAGAAAACTTTTCTCCAAACTTAGTAAAAGCCGGGCCCATGCTTAGTCATCCTTATCATTCCTGCAGCTGTGTGACCTTCTATTGAGATTGTCTCCTCCCCTTCACCAAAAGCAGGGTCAGGAAATCCCACCTGAGAAGCTGTCATTGATGAGCTGTCAATTGAAACATGGATTTGGTGATTTCAATCTAAATTAACAGCAGCCGGCAGTCTTGACTGCTTCTGGTGACAAAGGTGCATTAAAAGTCCAGTCATCTTTTAGTCTAAGTGTTCCTTTTCATGTTTAAAGTTCTTACAGTCAAACAGACGTTAGGAGTGCCCATTTGGATTTGCTGAGTTGGAAATAGTTGTGTATCCATTTGTTTGCCAAGGTGAGAAGGGACTAACATTCTTAGGACAGTGCAACGTTTGGTATAGTCAAGTGCTAGTTAACTGCATATATCTAAGTTGATCGTTTTCTGGAAAATACAATAAAAATTACTTGGTGCTCAAGTCTAGGCCAGTGTCAAGTGTGACAGAACTTTTCTTTCTTTACTATTTAATCCGGCACATACCCAGCAGGGGGCACTGGTTTAAAACCAGAAGGCTCGCTCACTGAATGGTTTCAGTGCGATTAGATTATTTTTCTTTTCAAGCCATTTTCTAACTGGAACAAGTGTTTGAAAATGATGTGTACATTGGTTTTGGTAAATGGTTTATGAATTTAATCATTTTCAACACAACTGCAAACTGGATTCTATACCAAGTCTATCAATACAGTAGCCACTTGCCACGTGTGCTATTGAGCACGTAAAACATGGGTATTTTTAATTGAGATGTGCTGTAAGTGTAAAATGCAAACTAGGTTTTGAAGATTAAGTACCAAAAAGTAATGTCAAATGCTTCACTGGTTTTTATATTAATTACCCATTGAAATAATATTTTGGATATATCAGATTAAACAAAATAAAATTTTAGCTGGTCTCAGTTTTTCAAAAATATGGCTGCTAGAAAATTTGAAATTACAGGTGTTGCTTGTATTGTATTTCTATTAGACAGCACTACATTTTCTTGTATGAGGAAGTATTTTCCCATTATACTGTCTTTTTTTCCGTTTAGTCTGTATTCTTGCTTTCTCTCAGTGTTTCTCATTTTCTCAGATGATTCCAGAAACCATGAGGCCCAAATGGGACTGTGGCATTAAGGGAATTATCTGAAAACTATTTTTAAAAAACATAAGGCGCCTCTCAGAGCTCTTATTATCACCTTGGGAGTGTGTTTTGAGCTCAGAGAAGGAGTCTTCTGAACCCAGAAGTATACAACAGCAAACAGGAAAGTTCTATTTGACTAAAAAAAAAAGACTGTTCTTGGTTAAATGCTGAGGGTTTTGTTTTTTTTTAATGCTGAGGTTTTTGAATCAAAACTAAGCCCCTAGTTTATGCCAGAGGCTTTTACATAATTACCTCACTTAATTCTTGCAGAGAAGCTTAGCAAGATTCAGAATTAGTCCTGTGCTACAGATGAAAACTTGAGACTCAGAGAGGTTAAGCAACTTCACTGAGATCACACAGCTGGGAAGTGACAGAAGGAACTTTGGAACTCTTATTTGTTGAGTCTGTTAGGTCCTCTCTCTGTAAGTCTCTGGCAGATGAAGAGCACCCTGGGTTTGGGGTCGGGGACTGGCAGGTGATGAGTGGGTGGGCTCTGCTTGCTTCCAGGTGGTCTTCTGAATCAACAAGAAAGGAGGGAGCTGGCTAGTTGAGAGCAGTGATATCACCATCGACAGGTGTAGGATGCTGAATAGATCAGTTACCGCACTCAGCATGTGCGCAGAACAGAAAGCAGTGCCGCCTTCTGTGATCTCAACATAAATGTTTCACTGTTCTCACCTCTGGCTGGGGCCCATTTTCAGCAACAAAAGAACTGCTTTAGAACTATAAATATTCTGCTGATTAGACAAACTGGATTCATTAGAAAGATCAGGCAGAAAAGAAAAGTTAGAGGGAAAGCAGAATTTATCAGCGCAGTTCAGACTCTTGGGCTTAGTGAGGTGTCATTTTCTCCACAGTTGGATTCCTGAGAACAGCAGAGCCATCTCTTCTGTCATCACCCCTAGTGTTCTCTCTTGTAAAAATCAGGGAAGTGTCACGGTAATTGTATTCATGGCATCTTTGTCATTTTCTAGGCTTTAAATGAGCCAGCACTAAAACAGTGCACATCAAGCTGGATTAGGCAAAGTGAAACTTAGTCTGCCAGGAAGAGTACATATTTGTGTAACGGCTGAGCTGATGCTAATATTGATTGAGCATGGACTATTTGATAGATGGCTTACCAGCACTATTTCACTTAGTCCTAATTCATATTAAGAGAGCAGCACGGTAATCAGCCTTATTTTACTGAAGAAAACACAGAGGCTCAAAGTTGATGTAACCTGTTCAGAGTCATGGGGCTGTCTAGGCCAGGATTTCAACCACTGACTCACCATGATACCGTTCTGCCTTACTCAGAATATCTTACTTTCATGAAAAAAGTTACTTTCTTTCTCTGGTCACTTTCTTGAAAAAAAAAAAAAAACATGCAAAAACCTATATCGAAGGCATTTGCAACACACTGTATCCTCTTCTCCATTTTCATTCTCTAACACAAAATTGATATCAAATGTCAGTCCATGTATTTACAAAGGTAGTTGCTTCCTACTCACCTCATTTTGCCATTTGCTTTGATTCGAAGAAAGGAATAACTAAGAGCAACCTTTACAGCTGTAATGGGATTTTTGCCATCGGGAATGGCTTGGCCCAATTGGATCCTAGAAGAAATAACACACATTTTAGGTTTAGTTTTATAGAACCTATTTACTGTAACCTTAGAGGTCTCAGATTTTATCTAGGAATGCATTATGTTCAAGATTTGCAACTTGGTTGTAACCCACTAGGAAAAAAAAGGCTAATTTAAGAAGATGTTTCTAATCTTGTCTTCCAACCTTCACAGTGGACATACCCATCTGAAATTTACATTTGTAGTCATCTTGAACTCTGCATAAAACTTCTAAAAATGGTCTTATCTACCAACTGCAGGAACCATAAGGATAATCTGGTCTCCAAACTCATTACTGAAGCTTTTTGGTTTCCTTTGTGTTGTTGAGAGATTTTGTTATTTCTTCATTATGTGGTTTTTATAGAAAATCGTTGTTTAAGACATTATGTATCATACGTACAGTATTAGATGAAAGGGGAACATTTGGGTAAACTATTTTTATTAGTACTAACAACATGGAGCTTGCATTTTTAAGAGAAACCGTTTAATTGGCCACAGTTGAGGAATTAAGAGTTTTCAACTTGTGTTGGAAAGCATAAGGGATATTGAGTATGGTTTGGGAATTAAAACGGGCAAGGGTAAGGGGCCATTTTGCTGCTGGTTTACCACTTCCTAGTGAAAATGGAATACATCTCCTAACTATAGAAACATAACAGTTATTTGGAGCCTTAGGAAATTATACTATGTTCTTCTATTAGAAATAACCCAAAACAGAACATGCAATTCAAGATCAAGATTCTGAATATACTTTTTCAGGAAAAGCTAAGTCCTTTAAAAAACAAAATGAGTGACAGATAATCCCCAAAAGGCATTATGGTAGATTAATCTCGCAATAGAGAATACTATTTCTATTTTGTGGATTTTGTACTATCTGAAGAATTTGAATAAAAGCCTGTTTTCTTTTCCTTATTTCTTTTTTAACATCTTTATTGGAGTATAATTGCTTTACAATGGTGTTTCAGTTTCTGCTTTATAACAAAATGAATCAACTATACATATGCATATGTCCCCATATCCCCTCCCTCTTGCATCTCCCATCCACCCTCCCTATACCACCTCTCTAGGTCATCACAAAGCACTGAGCTGATCTCCCTATGCTATGCCACTGCTTCCCGCTATCTATTTTACATTTCGTAATATGTGTAAGTCCGTGCCACTCTCTCACTTCGTCCCAGCTTACCCTTCCCCCTGCCCGTGTCCTCAAGTCCATTCTCTATGTCTGCATCTTTATTCCTGTCCTGCCCCTAGGTTCTTCAGAGCCATTTTTGTTGTTGTTAGATTCCATATATGTGTTAGCATACGGTATTTGTTTTTCTCTTTCTGACTTACTTCACTCTGTATGACAGACTCTAGGTCCATCCACCTCAGTACAAATAACTGAATTTTGTTTCTTTTTATGGCTGAGTAATATTCCATTGTATATATATGCAATATCTTCCTTATCCATCCATCTGTCAGTGGACACTGAAGTTGCTTCCATGTATACATATATATATGTATATGTATACATATATATACACACAATTATATATATAATTCCAGCAGATGCAAGGCATGGTATAATTTGAAGAAAATGTAAGTAAATAAAATATTGATACATAAATATAGCCGAGTAGAATGTGAGGTTGTAATTATAGTCTTTGATGTGCAGATGAAGAATTTAAATGAAGAATTAAAACTTGAAAAGTTGTGTGATTTTCCTCAAGGATACAAATTTAGCACAAGGATTTAGCTTTTACTTGCCTCTTCTAGTTTGGCTGGGTCTCATCCCATGTACAGGAAAGACAGAAATTACAATAGAGAAGCGAGTACTACTTTCTCTCTCTTACTTCTCCGGTTATTTGCTTGAACTCATTTTTTCTTCATTGTGAATTTTCAGAATGTTTCCCACCAGCCAGGGAGTAAAACTCATTAATTTATTAAGTAGTAAAGGAACTAGAACTCATTGTAATAATACTTGAATCAGCAGCATAATGGATTCCATTTGGAAGTGCCTACTAGGATCACTGTCATTATCATCAAAACACATATAATTTGCTTCCTTAGGCAGTGTTGACCTCTAGGAGTCTACCTCTACTCATATTTAAAGAGAACCTGACAAGATTATTTGTACAGAGAATGACATCCTTTTTTTTACTTCCCTCTTTTTGCTTCCCTTTCAAATTGTTATTTCATTTGGAAATATCTAAAAGTAAGACATTGAATCCTGTCATCTACTCTATAGAGATTAGGATTAATACTGCTCTACTGTTTTTAGAAAGTGAACTATGAGATAGAGTCAGCTCTCTGTGATTTTCTGAGTCTTTGATGTTATTAACAGCATTAGTAATTATAGCTAACACCTTCTAGAATGTAAGTTCCAAATGAGCAGTGGTTTTGGCTTGGTTTTTGAAGTGTTTTAATACATAACAGGCACTCAATAAATAATTGTCAATAGATAAATAAATTGATTATACCTTCCTAAAAAAAAAAAAAAATGATGTGTCTTGGCATGTTTCTCCTTGGATTTATCCTGAATGGGACTCTCTGCACTTCCTGGACTTGAATAACTATTTCCTTTCCCATGTTAGGGAAATTTTCAACTGTAACCTCTTCAAATGTTTTCTCAGACCCTTTCTTTTTCTCTTTTTATTCTGGGGCCCCTATAATTCAAATGTTGGTGCGTTTAGTGTTGTCCCAGAGGTCTCTGAGACTGTCCTCAATTCTTTTCATTCTTTTTTCTTTCTTCTGCTCTGTGGTAGTTATTTCCATTATTTTATCTTCCAGGTCACTTACCCATTCTTCTGCCTCAGTTATTCTGCTATTGATTCCTTCTAGGGTATTTTTAACTTTGTTTATTGTGTTGTTCATCATTGTTTGTTTGCTCTTTAATTCTTCTAGGTCCTGGTTAAACGTTTCTTGTATTTTCTCCATTTTCTGAGATTTTGGATAATCTTTACTATCATTACTCTGATTTCTTTATCAAGTAGACTGCCTATTTCCTCTTCATTTGTCTGGTCTGGTGGGTTTTTACCTTACTCCTTCATCTGCTGCATATTTCTCTGCCTTCTCATCTTGTTTAACTTACCATGTCTGGGGTCTCCTTTTCACAGGCTGTAGGTTCGTAGTTTCTGTTATTTTTGGTGTCTGGCCCCTGTGGGTGAGGTTGGTTCTGTGGCTTGTGGAGGGTACTGGTGCCTGTGTTCTGGAGGTTGGGGCTGTATCTTGTCCTTCTGGTGGGCAGGGCCACAACTGGTGTGTGTTTTGGAGTGTCTGTGAACTTAGTATGATTTTAGGCAGCCTCTCTGCTAATGAGTGGGGTTGTGTTCTTGTCTTGCTAGTTGTTTGACACGGCACTTCCATCACTGGAGCTTGCTGGTCGTTGAGTGGAGCTGGGTCTTATTGTTGTGACGGAGATCTCTGGGAGAGCTCTTGCCGATTGATATTACGTGGGGCCGGGAGGTTTCTAGTGGTCCAGTGTCCTGGACTCGGCCCTCCTACCTCAGAGGCTTAGGCCCACCACCCAGCCAGAGCATTAAGACCCTGCCAGCCACATGGCTCAGAAGAAGAGGAAGAAAGACAAAAAAATGACAGACAGAACCCTAGGACACATGGTAAAAGCAAAGCTGTACAGACAAAATTACAAAAAAAGAGGTATACACACACACACTCAGAAAAAGAGAAAAAGAAAAGATAATATATATATATATATATAAAAAAGGAAGAGAGCAAGCAAACCAATAAACAAATCCACCAGTGATAATAAGCTCTAAATAGTAAACTAAGATAAACATAAAATCAGAAACAAATTAGATGCAGAAAGCAAACCCCAAGTCTACAGTTGCTCCCAAAGTCCACCACCTCAATTTTGGGAACATTCGTTGTCTGTTCAGGTGTTCCACAGATGCAGAGTTCATCAAGTTGATTGTGGAGATTTAATTCGCTGCTCCTGAAGCTGCTGGAAGAGATTTCCCTTCTCTTCTTTATTCGCACAGCTCCTGGGGTTCAGCTTTGGATTTGGACCCGCCTCTGCGTGTAGGCTGCCCTCAGGAGTCTGTTTCCCACCCAGACAGGAGGGAGTTAAAGCAGCAGCTGATTAGTGCTCTCTTGCTCACTCAGGCCAGGGTGGAGGGAGGGGTAGGAGTGCTGGACAAGCCTGAGGCAGCAGAGGCCTGCTTGATGTTGCAACAGCCTGAGGCGCGCCGTGCGTTCTCCCAGGGATGTTGTCCCTGGACCACGGGACCCTGGCAGTGGCGGGCTGCACAGGCTCCCGGGAGGGGAGATGTGGATAGTGACCTGTGCTTGCACACAGGCTTCTTGGTGGCTGCAGCAGCATTAGTGGTTCATGCCTGCCTCTGGGGTCTGAGCTGATAGCCGTGGCTCGCACCCATCTCTGGAGCTCACTTAGGCAGTGCTCTGCCTTCTGTGGGCACATTGGGAAGGAATCACCTCTCCTCTTGCACCCCGAAACAAAGGTCTCTTGGCTCTCTGGCAGGTCCAGACTTTTACCCGGACTCCCTCCTGGCTAGCTGTGGCGCACTAGCCCCCTTTGGGCTGTGTTCACGAAGCCAGCCCCAGTCCTCTCCCTGGGATCCAACCTCCGAAGCCCGAGCCTCAGCTCCCAGCCCCCGCTCGCCCTGGCGGGTGAGCAGACAAGCCTCTCGGGCTGGTGAGTGCTGGTCAGCACCGATCCTCTGTGCTGGAATCTCTCTGCTTTGCTCTCCGCACCCCTGTTGCTACGCTCTCCTCCGTGGTTCCAAAGCTTCCCCCCGCACCCCCATCTCTGACAGTGAGGGGGCTTCCTAGTGTGTGGAAACTTTTCCTCCTTCACAGCTCCCTCCCAGAGGTGCAGGCCCCGTCCCTATTCTTTTGTCTCTGTTTTTTGTTTTTTCTTTTGCCCTACCCAGGTACATGGGGATTTTCTTACCTTTTGGGAAGTCTGAGGACTTCTGCCAGTGTTCAGTAGCTGTTCTGTAGGAGTTGTTCCACGTGTAGATGTATTTTTTATGTATTTATGGGGAGGAAGGTCATCTCCACATCCTCTCCACCATCTTGAAGGTCTTGCTTCCTTATTTTCTTAAACAAATGTCCAGTCCTGCCTGATCCTTTTAGGGTCAGACTTTAAGAATCAGCATCTTACTTGACATATCCATGTCTTGAAAACAATGCTTTTTTACATGTGAATTATATGAGCATATTGTGAAAAAGCAGATTCTGATTTAATGGGACTAGGATGGGACCTGAGATTGATCATTTCCAACAAGCTCTTCACTGCCGCCCATGCCACTGGCTAGCTGACTACACTTGTTGCAGGAAGGAAGGAGAGCCCTGCCACACGGAGCCTCACTTTCTGTCTGTCTTCTCATTCAATCCAACTGCAAGTCTGTTGATTCTACAGTCAGACACTATGCCTCATAGGACCACATCTCCCCGAATTGCATAGATAAGACCCTAAACCAAGGCACTGTCTCAGCCTTCCTGATTACTGTCCTTGCTTCCTAGGTTCCTGACTTCTGTCTTTGACTCTTGCCCTCGCTCCAGAATATTCTTCCTACAAGTGTCAGAGAGATCATGTTTCACACATAAATTAAATGATATCAAACTTAATTGTTATTATCTTCCAGCCCATTGTTTGCCAGCCCATTAAAAACAAAATCTGAACTCTGCCAACAGTAAGACCCTCCATTATCTGCCCCAATTTCCTCTTCCACCTTGTCTCCTATTTTTCTCTTCCTTTTACTCCATGCCAGCCATACTGGCTGTCTTGTTACTCCTTCAAAATACCAAGTGCATTCTTACCTCAGGGTCTTTGCACTTGTTTTCTCTTCCTGGGAAGTTTGTCTTCCAAATCTTTGAATGGATCATTACCTTACATTATTCAGTTATCTGTTCTAATATCTGCTCTTCAAATAAACCTCCTACATACCTTATTTTTTAACTTCTTCTGTTCCAGTTATTATGGGTGCTTCAATAATCACCAAAAATTACGTGGCTTCAAAAAAAAACAATTTTGTTCTCTAATCTACAGTCTGGTCAGAGTTTGGTGGGAATAGCTCATTTCTGTTCCTCTCAACTTTGGTGGGAGTGCCTGAAAGCCTGGGCGCTAGAACAATCTGAAGACTCATTCACACATATGCCTGACAACTGGCCTGAAAAGACTGAGCAGCTGGGCCCAGGCATCTGTCTGTATCTCTTGTGGTATCACCACATGGTCTCTTTCTCTTAGCTGCTTCACGGTAGCCAGACTGTAAAACCCCAGGGAGTAGGGGGAGCTGTGTGGAAGCCAAATGGCCATTTGTGACCTAGCTTCAGCAGATATGTACACACTGTCACTTCTGCTTGATTCACATCTGCCAAATTCTGTTTGTTGGAAGCAAGTTACTAAGGATGGCCCATATGCGAGGGGAGAGAAATTAAATTCCACCTTTTGGAGGAGGAATGTCAAAGACTGTTAAACATTTTGTAAAAACCGTCACGTATTCCACCTGCTCACCCAGTATCTTTCCTAGCCGTGCTCACAAGGTGAAATCACTCTTCTTGGTTCCTCTTACTAGAATGTAAGTCTCATGAGAGAAGGGACTTGGTCCTCTTTACTGCTGTATCTCCAGCAACTGAAACTGCTGGACCAAGAGTCGGCTGTTACAAGTACGTGATGATTTGTTTATTTAATAAACCTATTTCCTCTGCAGAACTCACTTGAATTCCCACTTACTGCTGTTACTAATTGAGTGTACACAGGAAATCCTTAGAATAGTGCAGCTCACATGGTTTATGCTTAATTAATACTAGGTGACATTCCTAATAGTAGCTAACATTGATGGTATACTTCATACACACCTAATTCTTCACATGGATTACTTTATTTACTTTCCTAAGAAATCTACAAGATGGTACTGTTATTACACATCTACTTAGTGGCAGAAGTGAAATTCAAAACCAATCCTGCCTAATTCCAAAGGAGACTTGCCCTGGCTTTCACTTTTTTGTCTTTTTTTAAGGGGGGGTGGGGGGGTACTGTAAGCTTCAAGTGAGTTATCTGTGAGAGTGGCTTGCCAGAAGTACACTGCTAAAGGAGTGTGATATAATCCTTTATTTGCTTTATGTGTCTCAATCATTGTGATAGACATTTGTGTGTGTATTTCATCCTCATTTGTAAGTTTTTATTTTCAGGCAATGACTGACGGTACTTGTCTATCCCACAGTACCTTAGATAGACCAAGAGTTTGATACCTATCTGAGGAATTAATGCATAGGGTCTAGAAGTCCTGATAGGAAGAATGATCTTAAAATTTTAAAATGCCTATTATTTATATGCATCATATGCATAGTTCACTATTTGGAACTAAAATGCCTCACATTCTTTGAGAAGTAGATAAGACAATTGTCATAAAATAGCCACTTGACTTACGATGCGTGGAATCATGAAAGTGGAAAGATGGAAAGAGTGGAAGATAAGGTTCAAAATTCCGATGTACCTCTTAGTAGCAGGAGCAAACTCCTAAATGTTTCTGTTTTAAGCTTTAAAGATGCGTTTAATTATTGCAATTGGATTGCCATTGTAGCATTAGCTAACAACTCAGGCATGTCACATAATTATCATTTCTATTTTGTGTTGAGGGTAATTAAGATCTAGTCTCAGAACCTTTGAAATGTATAATACAATATTGCTGACTGTAATCATTAGGCTGTGCATTAAGTCTCTAGTTGCAAATTTGTACCATTAAACCACGTACACCCAATTCCTTGGGCCCCTGGTGACCACCACTCTGCTGTTTTCCGAGTTTGGCTTTTGGAGCTTCCACGTGTGAGTGATACCACATATATTTGTCTTTGACTTATCTCATTTAGTATAATGCCCTAAAGGTCCATCCATTACAGACGGCAGGATTTCCTTTTTTCTGGCTGAGTGATATTCCATTGTATATATAAACCACTTCTTCTTGATCCATTCATCCATTGATGGACACTTAGGTTGTTTTCATGTCTGTGCTATTATGTTTATTGCAGCGTTATTCACAAGATGGCAGATAACTTTTAATATCCTGTTTTCATTTCCTTTGGATATAGGCCCAGAAGCAGGATTGATGGATCATTTGGTAGTTCTATTTTTAACTTTTTTGAGGAACCTCCGTAAGGTGTTCCATAGTGACTGAACCAATTTATATACACACAGGTTTCCTTTTCTCTACATCTTTGCCAACACTTGTCTTCTTGATGATAGCCGTTCTAACAGATCTGAGGAGATATGTATATTTCTTATCTGTGTTTCCCTGATTATTAGTGACTTTGAGTATTTTTTTCATGTACCTGTTGGTCTTTTAGAAATTATTAAAAACTTGTATTTTAAAATTATGAAAGTTTATTATGGAACACAAATTGTTGTCTTTTATTACATAGAAAATTGTTCTTAAATGACTGTGTTACCCACAAATGTTTTAATGGAGGCATTCCAAACCCTTGATAATTGTTACCAGGGAGAAATAGGGCATGGCCTGTGATGAGTCCTCTGTCTCCCAAGTGTCACCCTTCAATTGCTTCCTTTTTAAAAGGTGTTTGATTTTGTTTGGAGTAGCAATATGACCAGCCCCAAGGGGAAATTCACAATGGATTTTAGACCATTGTGTCTATTCTATTTTCCTCTGCTAGATATGTGCCCAATCATGTGTCATTAGAATTATCCATGTAATAAAATTATGTTCAGTGAAATGTAGTGGAGTCTACTGCAGGACTTCTAGGGAGGGGATGCTTTCTCATAAGCTGAAATTGCACTGTTGCATTTTTTTCCATCCCTTTCTGCTTGAGCCATTGATGACTTCCTCATATTTGCAACAACACAAGAGACCAATAAAATTGAAATACACCCTCATCTAATAGAATCCTGAAAAAATTGAGCCTCTCGATAACCCTTGTACAGTCTACCTACAGATTTCTTAAGCAAACAATCAAAATTCTATGAGTACAGCCACTCCTCATTTGGTTATTGTTGAGATTACTCACAGTTTACTGTACCCTAATTTACCCACATTAGACAATCTCAAAAATCTAGAATGGTTGCAAAGCAAGGGTTTCATTTACTGTGTTGAAACAGTAGCATCTTGAAAGAAGCAGTTCTGATTCTAGCAAAAACAGAAACAGAAAAAGCCAGAAGCAAAAAACACGCCCAACAAAAACAGTTCTAATTTTCTCAGTCTTGAGCCAGCCAAACATCCAGAACTGATCCTTCTCATAAGCCATCAATAAAATTTCACTTAAATTCAGCTAAATGTAGCGTGACCAGTTGAGCAAAAGGACGATGAAGAGTTCTCATACTACTCTTCATCAGTCCTACTAAAAATGTTTTACTCTTTTATATAGAGACCTTTTATTTTGTACGGACTGACCCCTTGAAATTCTGTGAAGGAACTGAAAACCTTGTAAAGGAACTGAAAGAAGTTCAGGGCATCGGGATCCAAGACTGAAAAGTCAGGTGGCAAAGCCACCCAGCAGAAGTGAAAACAAGAGTAAGACCACGTGAGGCCAACTTAGAGAGTTAGGACTCTGTCATAGCAACAAGGAGCAATTGCTCTCCTAATGAGAGTTACTTTTTCTGACTGCAGCATCAAGAAGAAGTTAGATGGGGCAAGATGGAAGAAGATGGGGGAGAGTGACCACTCGGTGGTTGATGTTATTTAGACAAAAATAATGGTAGCCTAAGGATGGGGCTGGATAGAAGGGACCATGTGTGAAGGTAGTTTAGGAAAGTATATTAAAACAGAACAGGAGTTGGTGTTAGGTTAGATAGAGACATGGAAGGAATATGAGTAGGTACAATGACATCAACATTTGGGTTTCAGATTTAAGAAAAGCAGACAAAAGATAGAGGAACTGTTTGCTGGGAATGGCAAATTAGGCCAGATTCTGCAGAGAAATAACATTAAAAGAGAAACGTATAGAAGACATTGGTGAATAGGTTAAGAATACGGTCAGTGTGCGGGAAGCCAGACAGTTGTGGATTGAAGAGGAGGGTGGGCAGTGAGTTGTCAGAGATGGTGAAGGCGGATGAATATCGAAGGGGTGGACAAGAGAGGAGCTGACTGGAGGGAAATGGGAATGGAAGGTGGAAGGAAAATCTTTGTTTGAATAGGAGGGAGCTGAGGATGTTGCTGGGATGCATCCTGAACAGTTATTACCTTTATTCTCATCTCTTACAAATCATACACTAAAACAAACAGATTTCTGTTGTTTTCCCCTCTGTGGCAATGCGGGCAATACACAGAAAATAGTCAGACTCTGAGAATGTAATTGCCAGAGGTAGTGTTGTCACACAGAAACCAAAAGGGACTATTTTAAATTTGAAAACAACAATAAAAGTGCAACCTCACTGGGACTACAATGCTTCTAGCCTCCTCTTCCACAGCAGAGATTGCTTAGAGGCTGCTGCTTGCTACCTGGGTGCTTTCCTCTTAGGGTCCTCCTGGAGGAAAGCAGAATCTCCAGTGTGCAGCCTCCCTTCTCACGGGGCCTCCTATTTCTATTCTGTTCTCACAGAAAGCCATTTCAGCTTTCATTTAACTTCCTCTTGTTGAGCACAAGTCCATTTCTACAGACAAGGTGCCAGATAGCTCATGTGTAGAATTGTATATCAGCCTTGGAAAACCGACTATGTTTGTGGTAGAGATGCCTTCCTGTTCCCAAAATGTATTTCCTCTGAGTCCTGGGTACTTAATGAGACTCCATTTCCCAGCCTCCATCGCAGTTACAGGCAGTCACGTACAATGTGCAGTGTGGGCTGAAATGATACCTGTCACTTACAACCTTCAAGTGTTTTCACACATCCTTTTTCTTTTCAACTACCTAGAATGGATACAAAGTCCAGGACAAACTTGTAAGCTACTTATTGAAGATAATGGTGTCAAAATGTAGAAGTCTGTGTCCCTGATTTAGCACCTGGAGGAGAGTCATCTGACAATCAGAAATTTTTATCAGTGAGACATAAACCTCTCTGGTATTAAGCTTTTGAAATTCCAGAGTTTAATCCCTAAAAACAGCCACGATAGTAACAAATACATTATTTATTCATGGTAATAATGTGCCTTTTATTGATTTATATACCACTCTCTATAAAACTATTATATTTAATTCTTTTATCAACTCCATGAAGTAAGTATCATTATCACCATTTTACAGGTGAGTTTAGGTTTCAGAGCAATTACCAAATGGTCCCAATAGTTTCTACAATAACTTTCTAAAAGCCATGTAGAGACTTATATAGTATCTTCACCTGAAACATTATTATGGAACAAATTCCGGGAATGTTTGCCTATTTATAACTTCTGCTTCAGAGCAAAAGTAAGCTCTTAATTCATTTTTAAATATATAGGTATAAAACATGTGAAGAATGCAGAGCTAAACTATTTTTTACAGTATTATCATTCACAGTAACATTTTAATTACCTCAAGTCAGATTTTCTACCATGCATATGCAAGGTCAAATTCTAGAGTCCCTTTTAAAATAATAAAAAAAGGGAAAGGTGTTCTCCTGTTAAAGTCCAAGATACAGGAGTACATCATAATAAAAATTTGCCGGCCATTCCTTTCACTTGGTATAACCTATTTAAAATGAATAGCTCAAAACCGGCCTGGCTTGACCTAAGTATAGATGCAAAATCTTGAATCTTCACACTATGGCTCATTGAAAAGGCAGTGGGCTTTACAACAAGATTGACAACGAAAGGAAAAGTGATGAGGAAAATGCCTTATCTGCTACAGTACTCGTGATTGCCAGCTGTAATTTTACGGTTCATTATAAGAGGGGGAAAAGTTTGACAGTCAACTTGAGTACATGTATATCATATTGATAAAAAGAATAAGTTTGCTTGAAACACTCTTAATGAAGCCACTATAGTTGTGTGTTTTTGAAGCATCAGTTTTCATCGTTTTACCCCTAATGGAATTATGTGGGTAAAATATTTAAAGGTCATCAAACACTGTGGGATGTGAGTCAACTGTAGGAAAGTGAAGATATTAAAATTACACAGGGGTGACACAAGCTATTTTCTGAGTTATCGCTTGATATAGCCTAAGATTTGACTGAGTAATTGATGTAAATAGCATTGCTTTCATACATGTCAGGATAGATCAAATAGGGGTCAGAAAACTTAACAACTTTAATCACCCTTTAACATAAGAGAATGCCACTCTGCAGTACTGTGGGGATGCCCCCATTTAAAATCTTATTTCCCCATTCTAATAGTACTAAATTTCACTTTTTCAAAGAACACTTCCTTACTCAAAACACCTGACTACCTTCTCATTATCTAGACAGTGCTATTCAATACTACAGCCACTAGACATGTGTGGTTATTTAAATTTAAAGTAAAAATAAAAATTCAGATCTCAGTTACAATAACCACATTTCAAGTATTCAGTGCCTTCAGGGGGCTTGTGACTACTGCCTTAGACAATGCAACTCTACAACATTCCCATCAACTCTGAAAGTTGCATTTGATAACTCGGATCTAGAGCTGGGCTCCCTGATAGGATACCCACTAGCCACGTATGGAAATGTGGCGAGTCCACACTGAGATGTGCTGTAACTCTAAAATACACAGCAGGTTTGGAAGACATAGTTCAAAAAAAATATTACATAATTTCAGTAAGTTTGTGTGCTGATTACATGTTGAAACAATGATATAGGATGGACCTAGGGTCTGTCATAGAGTGAAGTAAGCCAGAAAGAGAAAAACAAATACTGTATGCTAATGCATATATATAGAATCTAAAAAAAAAAAAAAAAAAAGATACTGATGAACGTTTTGATAGGCTCAAAGCATAGAAGGGCTATTTGCCAAGGGTTTAACCTCAAGCCTGAGGGTGAGAAGCAGATATTTATCTTATCTTTGGAAAGTAACAAAGTCCAGATAAATGCAGAACGTATTCAAAAACCCCTTATTTGAAGTTCTGTAACTAGGTTGGAAATGGAGGCTTCTTCCTTGTGTCAAGGAGACTCAGTCCAGTCAAAGGTGGCAGGCTCTATTCTTACTAGTATGATTCCTTAATGTTACATCCTTTTGTTAATTATCAAGAGCAATTTTTACAGGCTAATAATAAAATTTCATATTTCTTGACCTAGCATTAAAGTTCATCCATGGTCCCTGTCATTCCCAATAATATCCTTTATTCTTCTTCATGTACACTGTGATTATGCAAAAATGTTCTATTCTTGCCATTTCTTTGGCTCATATTCCCTGTACCTAGAATGTTCTTCCCACTCCTTCTGTTGAAATGTTTCAAGGCTTTAATTCAAATATCATAGCTGCTTCTAAAGTCTTCCCAGATTTTACCCACCACAGTCAAACTAGCATCAAACAAATATTTCAACCTGATCTTGACCTTCCTTGGGCAAATGATGGGCACACTTTTTATTTTGTGTTAAAACTATTAAGTCTCCTTCCTTCCTTCTTTCCTTCCTTCGTTCCTTTGTTCGTTCCTTCCTTCCTTCCTTCCTTCCTTCCTTCCTCAGTCATTTACACCCATCTAATTCATGCCAGACATTACCAGGCAATACCTATATATGTTGAGATACTATTCTAAACATATTTTGCAGGCCATAGGTGAAATAGGAGATAACTAGGTAGTATTCTTTGAGGAGCTGTTGTAAAATTATCTTATGACTCTGGTATTCTGTCAGAAAATCTAATTTTTCTTGGCAAGAATAAAATATATCTGACATAGGAAATTCTATACTTCTGAAAAAAACATGCTAGGAAGCAAAAGGCTGGTGCTTTGCCTGATTCACTAGGTAAGTGATTTGGGAAATAATACCTAGGCACCAGGAATACAGAGACATCTTGTGACTGTTTCCTGCTCAGGCAATCAATCAATCAATCATCAATAAATAAAAATGGAGTATTGTTCTCCAAACTTTTTTCATAAGAATCACAGAAAAAAATGATTCCCAGACCTGGTCCCCAGGGATTATGATTAGAGAGTTTAGGGAGGTCTAGAATCTATTATGTTTTGTTTTTATGAACCATCCATCCCAGTAATTACAAGGAAAGTTTGCGACCTAACTTCACACTTCTTCGTGTATAGGAGTCACTGGGAGGCTTGTTAAAAAATGGAGATTGTTCTGTCTCACCTCTAATGATCCTGATTCAGCAGATCTTAGGTGGGGTTCAGGAATCAAAACTTTTAATGAGCATTTCCAGGTAATTCTGACTCGGGTTCATAGACCACAGTTTGAGAAATACGGGAATCAATTGCGACTTACGAGAGTTGAGAGATTGCCTAGTTGATGGCTGTAATTCTGGCAACCAGAGCAGAGTTGGTGCTCAGTAACCATTGCTGAATCAAATCGGAATGCCCTATGATGCGGTATTGTTTTATCTAGCTAAAGAAACCAGTATTAAGAAGGGAAAAATAAACTGATTTACTAATAAAATAACAAAGATTGATATGTGTCTTCCAGTCCTCTGTGTCTTCAGTACATTGATTGCTTCCAATTCATTCTTTCATTTATTCAACAAATACTTCTTGAAATCCTACAATAGGCCAGGCAGCCTGTGAGGAACGGGTAATACAGCCATAAATAAGGAGACATACCTCTGTCCTGCTGGAACCTAAGGTGTAGGAGGGTTTTATGGTTATCTATTGCTGGGTAATAAACCATCCCAAAACTTACCAGCTTAAGACCAACAATCATTTATTTTGCTCACAGTTAGCAGTTTGAATACAGGCAGTGGGACATCTGTCTCTGTTCCATGTGGCATCAGCTTGGGCATCTGTTGTGGCGGGGAGATCCAGTTTCAAAAGACTGCCTGGCCACTTGGTGGTGACTGTCACCTGTGTGCCCAGCTGGGGCTATCAGCAGGGGTCCTGGTCCCCCTGTGTGTGGCTTTCCCAGGGGTTGCTTGGGCTCCACACGGCATGCAAGTCTGAGGGTAGCTGAACTTTTTACGTGGGTGCTGGCTTTCCTCAAAGACAGTGTCGTGGCAGAACAAGGTGTAGGCTGCAAAGCGTCTTCCTAGGTAGCCTCTGAAGTCACAGAAGGTCACTTCCACTAAGTTCTGTTGGCAACTCAAATAGCTAAGGCTGTCATAGATTTATAGGGTAGGAAATTTTCTTCCAACTTCCAATAGGAGGAGTAGCAAAGAATTTGTTGCCGTTTTTAATTGTTCACCGGATGAGACAAATATTTAACAATGAACTAAATACATTTGCAGTAAGTACTACTAAGAAAAAGTATCTGGTGCTATGAAACCATAAAACAGAGGGAGATAATTAGGAAAGGACCCTGTAAGGAAGTAATATTAAAGATGCGACAGGCTCCAAGTCAGAGTGCTCCATAAAACGTGAAGAGGTAATAATTAGAAAGCAGGTAGAAAAATTAGGCAAAAGAAATGAGGCTAAAAATGGTAAGAGCTAGTCTTACTTACTTGCTTGATTTGTGTTAGGCACCATTTCCAGACTTTGCATCTATTATCTCATTTAACTCATAAAAATCCTAGGTGATAAGTAATCGTATTCCCATTTTGCACATACTGAGAAATAAAGAGTTCCCCAAGGTTACAGAGATAGTGAGTGACAGTGCCAGGGTTTTAGGGTCTGGTTGTATTCTAGAAATTTGAGAGTAGGGCCATCCTTGTACCAAAGGCAATCACAGTGAGGGGCAATGAGTAGTTAGGAAATTCCAGTGGGGGAGCTGGCACCCACGGAGAAAGTTAGGCCGAAAGTAAGAATGAGCAAACACCAAAAATGAACTTCATCTACTGCACCCCTTGCTCTGGTGAAGGGTTGTAATTTTCTCTCACAGCAGAGTTTCAGAAGGAGATTGAAAAATAACGGCGGGAGTCCCATTTTTAAGTAGGGAAGGGAAGTCGTTCCCTTTGATTTGGCTCCATTTGCCAACTCGAATTTTTTTAAGCCCTAAAAGACCTTAACTACCTCTTTCTCCAGGTACAGTGGAAATGGATGATCTTGCAGCACTGGACAGGATTTGCTAAATAAATAATATCACTTTAAATAAACCTTGAAAGGTGTAAGTCACTTGTATAGGTTTCCACAGGCCGAGGTGACAGTTCAGTAAATGTATCACCTGAGTGATGTGGTTCTTATGATGTAATACTTCATCTGGACCAGTGTGATATACTGTCAGGTCTGTGTTGCTTTGATGATGTGTTACTTGGTAAAATAAGGTTAGCTGTCAAAAACTCATTCCAAGGAGCTGAAAGTTTGGCTGGGGGAAAAACATTTCAGGCCTTTAAAAAATACATTTTTCATTTGAGTGGAGGGAACGATGACATGGTTAGAGTCAAAAGGCTTGAGAGCCTTGTGAACCCTGGTGGAAAAAAAAACATCTTTCAATACAGACAACTCGGGAAAGTCAGGACAAAATCAACGTAGCCAGAGCCTTCCTATTTTGCAGGAACCAATGATACACAATTGCAGAATGGTACAACTTGGGTGACTTTTTGTAACTTCCACTACTATGTCCTTGAGACAGCACAGGATGGAAAAATTATTTGCGTAGGTGTTTCAAGAGACTAAATTTTTATAATTAACATCTGGAATTACTGTTCGGTACATGGGCTAGAAATGTCTTATTATTTAGCATAGCCCTATTTATGGATGCCTTAACAACTGTTTTTTTATAGAAGGTGATAATGTATTCTAAAATGATCTTTAATACTGATATTTCAAAATCTGTTCTCAAATATGTGTGTGTTGTATGAAATTAAAAATAAAAAACCTTTCAATGTTTTATTTGGTTTCAGACGTGCTGACTAATCTTGGAACTTGATTTATATTTATCACAAAATTCAGCTTTTAGACCCACCTATTTTCAGTTTCTACCTGATATTTTCATGATAATGTGAAACTTTAAAAATAGGGTTAGGGGGCTTCCCTGGTGGCGCAGTGGTTGAGAGTCCGCCTGCCGATGCAGGGGACACGGGTTCGTGCCCCGGTCTGGGAAGATCCCACATGCCGCGGAGCAGCTGGGCCCGTGAGCCATGGCCGCTGAGCCTGAGCGTCCGCAGCCTGTGCTCCGCAACGGGAGAGGCCACAGCAGTGAGAGGCCCGCGTACCACAAAAAAAAAAAAAAAAAAAAAAAAAAAAAATAGGGTTAGGGAAAATAAGTACCTTAAAAAAAAAAACAAAACAACGAAACAAAACCTCTAAGGGAGCCAAATGGAAGAAGTATTTCTTTTAGGCAAAACAAGCAGGTCCTTAAGTTCTGAAGTTCTAGAGCTGGGCTCTGATTTTGGTAACAGTTGGATCTTCTCACTTGTCTAGAAGATAAAAGAGAAAGAAAACATATCTATTCATCATTGAGATGAATATCACTTTCTATCAATGATTCTTCGTTTTTCTAAGAAAAACGAAGAATCATTCAACTAAAAACTATCAGACTAAATCAAAATAGCCAAACAGTGATTGTGAAACAAAATGTTTTTTCTCTGTTCCCTCTCTTCTAAATACAGTAGACGTAGAGATAGAGCATGCTGTGTTACATCATTTTCCAACTTTAAAGAATAATCCAAGGTGTTTTCAAATTTTGTCTGCCACAATTTGTTCTTACTAATTAGAATGTGTAATTATATGTACATGACTTGAAAATATCTTGGTATTGGGGTAAGTTGGAGTGGACTTAGGTATGGTGGGGAATCTATCCAGCTACTTACCTGAAAAATGGATGTAAAGAAGAGTCACAAACTCAATAATTGTTTTGAAATCAGTTCATGTATTATTAGTTTTGGCCTTAAAATAACTTCTCAGTGATTAAGTGTACAAACAGTAATTGTATCATGAAATAAAAATCGCAGTTACCTATTAAGCTCTCACCACTTGTTTGCCAAAAGAAAATATAGTGTCGAGAGAGGACGTAAATATATCAACTGATATCCATTTTTTAAATTTCCTTTTTAACTTAAATACACTTTTACTTTCTTGAAATTTCTTAGGATTTTTAAAAAGTATTGTTGAAGGAAAGATCCTACAGAGTTTATAATATATCACAAACATTTTTAAATTTCAATGTGATGGGCATTTTAGTTATTTAGTATTTTTTTGAGTTTAAAATGGGTGATTTGTTACCAGAGTAATTTTACAATGATGAATTAAACTTGATTTATACAGATGATGGTAAAACATAATAATTGGGTTTTGTTTTTTAAAAAAAAGGCAATCTAAAATCTATTTGTGTTTAAGTGCCCAAACCAAATTTTAATAACAAGGCTGAGATAAAGGAACTATGGAATATATGTGTATGTGTGTGTGTGTATATATATATATATATATCTCAATATAAATAACTATGTGTGTGTATATATATATATCAATATAAATAACTATGTGGATATATTTTTTGCTTTTTTTTTTAAGGAGAGAGATATGGTGAGAATCTAAAACATCAGAAGTCTTATAATTAAACACAAAGGTTGTGATGTTGTAGGAAAATATTTCCATTGTGAAAAATGTGTAAGAACTAAAGGAGAATTTTAAACTAAATGGAGTCCCTACTGTGTGGAGACAGAGGTCTGGTAAGAGATTGGAGTGCATGACATGAGAAAACCTGAGAGATACTCTTACCTGGGAAAGGAATTTTGAGTGACATGAGAAAGAAAGGAATAAATACATCAGAGAGGGAGAGTGACTTACGTTTAGCTGGTTACATGATACCTAAGTGGAATTTTTGACAAAGAAATACAGTGAAAATACTTAAATTTCCAGACCTACAGCTGGGCCAGTGTGCTTTCCAGTAGAGTGGGGTGTGCATGTCTTAAACTCTTCAACTAAGACTCATGTGATCAACAGTGCAGGAACTGAAGTGTGTCATTACGATGGCCTCTTTTACCTGGAGGGGTGCATACAGGGTTAGAAGACATAGTTCAGTGAGGACAGGACAGAAAGTTATAGGGGCTTGATGGTAAAATAGTATGGAGGACACTTGAAGGAGACATAATACCTTGCCCTGTCCTCTATGCTCATTTATGGATTTGATAGTTACCTTAACAAGGAAAGTTTCAAATACACATTCTTTTCATTATGTGTCTCTGTGTTTCCCAAAGTGTAGTAAGCCTAGTATTGGGAGTATTCAGAATGATTTTAGGTGGTATGCCATAGACGTTTGTTCTAAAAGTTATTCATTTAAAAGTATATATATATCAGAAAAAAACATGGCTGATGATTTGACAATATCATTGCTTAAGATAAGGTCAAATCAGTCTTTAAATTTTGAAAAAAAAGTGAGTTGCTAATCAGTAAGAATGTTTAGGGAACTCAAAGATGTTGAAAAATAGTCAAGACGTTAAGTGGAAGGCTGAGATGGGAAAAACCCTGGTTCCCTATTTTTCTTCCTACTGCTTTTTATGTCTCTGATACAGTCTAGATTTATTCCTTTCATCATTCTGTACCCATCCTCTGTCCCATGACTGACCACGTAATTTGTGTGACCCAGTGCAAAATAAAAATTCGGGGCTCCTTGTTCAAAAATTATAACTAATTTCCAGATGGTGACAGTAGAGCCTTAAATAAAGTGTGGGGTGCTTGTGAGCTCGAGGCCCAGCGCGGCTGCAGAGGTCACGCACCCGTGAAGCTTGTCCTACCCTTTCTCTGTGTAAAGGGTTAGGTTAAGTTGGGACCTGCCAAAGTTACATGTTAGTGTTTGTTGCAGGAAATCTGAGATGCAGAGTTAGAAAATTTGTGGAAGTGTTTGTGTATGTGTGTGTGTTTGGGTATTATTGTTTCCAATGGAAAATCAGAGTATATCTAAGACAATTCCGGAAAAGTCAAACATCAGAACTTTCTCTGTTATTACGTATGTGGCAGAACATGTAGTCATGTGAGTTACAGAAACCAGGGACCCAGTGGTCTCCTTTGGAAGATATTAGGGCCTCATATTGGTCTTTCCTATGAGATCTCCTACTTTATATAGATAACCAAGTATCCCAAGTTACTTTTCTAGGTTAACCTAGGACTCCCAGGAGGTCATCACTTCTGGGAAGAACGACATTTCCGCCTCTAGCGCATAAAATGGGAGATGATATATCAATTGCTTTTCTCTCCAGGTTCATCTTAAGTCTCATCAGGCCTGCAAAAATTGGAATGTTTCTCTCTCTGTCTCCTGCCCTCTCCGGCTCTCCCCAGCCTCATGTTTTTGCCATCATCCAACTAATATTCTTGCCTTCAACTCTCAGCTTACAAGACATCTCCCCATCATGCATTTCTGAAGCCCAGGTGTGTTGGTTCTGTTCTGGGCTTCCAGACTGCTTTGTTCTCCTTGATGCTCTCCCCTAGAAGAGCACTTCCGAAGCTTTCTGGAAGTTCCTTGCTTGCCTGTCTGTCTTCCCTCTAGATCCTGAGATGGGTGAAGGCAGGACTTCATCTTGTTGACTGCTTATTTGCTATATTCTTCCAAAGATCCTGGCACATAATACACTAGACATATTGAGTGAATGAATGATTGAATGATTTAATGCATCAGTTAAAATATATGTGAGGGGTGAGAGCACTAAGAATGTCTACAAAAAGATACAAACGAACTAGCCTAAACAGTATTTTTACTGCTTATGACATAAACGTTATGGTTGCCATATGGACTTTTAGGCATGTATATAAGTATCTTCATCCTTATATATGAATTCATAGTGTACTTTTCAAATAAATGATTGCTTTTAAAAATACTTTCAATATTCATTTAATGTCTAGTTTCAAAATAGATTTCATATCAAAAGCCTGTGCATACCAAACGAATAATTTTGTCGAAATTTTCAGAATAAATGTGAATTTATCCTAGTGCTTAACTAATAATTTTTAAAAATCACCAATATTTACCCTTTAAACATTTAAACCATGTTTGTGGGCGATTATTTTCATATATTAACCTACTCTTCTACCGTATGTGAAAACAGATTTAATTTGTGTAAAATTGTCTTTTAGTGGGGACAAAGGGTAATTCATGTGATAAATCATTTCTGATTCTCAAATATGTCACAAAGAACTTCAAAAATGAAAAATTTTCAACCTTCTACTTCTAGAGTTTATTGGCTTTGATGTTAGATGCTTATGTTTTCTAAAATAATATCCATTCCCAAGTCTCTTAATTCTATAAACTCTGGACTTAGATTCAGTTATGAACCATAGATCAACAAATTTGTAATCTAAAAGGTCTGTCTCCTTATGTATATAAAATTTACACATTGTGTATGATTATATTTGGGAGTTTATGTGGAAAACAAATTTTCAATTGTCTTATAGAAGTGTTCCATCAGTAAGAAATTTTGCAGTAATATGTATAAGGGCTTAAGACATCTGAGCTATATGCAAATGAAGTAGAAAAATTAAGCTTTGTAGAAAGATGTTTCTGCCTGTGAGGTATGTTGTCAGAAGGTTTTGGACAATCTGACAAGGGGATGAACAATTTGGATCTTTGGGTGGAAAAAATGTACAAAAATAGCTGAGAGTTATTACAAATGTGCCCTGCTTTTCTCTGTTGGGAGTAATGGACTGGAGTTGCTATAATAAGAAGAGTGAGTTCTGTTCTTTTTTTGTTTTAATTTTTATTGGAGTCTGGTTGCTTTACAATGTTGTATTAGCCTCCACTGCACAACAAAATGAATCAGCCGTACACATACAGATATCCCCTCTCTTCTGGATTTCCCTCCCATTTAGGTCACCACAGTGCATTAGGTAGAGTTCCCTGTGCTATTCACTATGTTCCCATCAGTTGTGTATTTTATACATAGTATCAATAATATATATGTGTCAATCCCAGTCTCCCAATTTCTCCCACCCTACCCCTTTCCCCCTTGGTATGCATACATTTGTTCTCTATGTCTGTGTCTCTATTTTTGCTTTGCGAATAAGATCATCTATACCATTTTTCTAGATGCCACATATATGCATTATTTTATGATATTTGCTTTTCTCTTCTGATTTACTTCACTCTGTATGACACTCTCAGTCCATCCACCTCTCTACAAATGACCCAATTTCATTCCCTTTTATGGCTGAGTGATATTCCATTGTATATACGTACCACATCTTCTTTATCCATTCCTCTGTCAATGGACATACAGGTTGCTTCCATGTCCTGGGTATTGTAAATAGTGCTGCTATGAACACTGGGGTGCATGTGTTTTTTTGATTTATAGTTTTCTCTGGGTATATGCCCAGCAGTGGGATTGTTGTGTCATATGGTAGTTCTATTTTTAGTTTTTTAAGGAACCTCCACACTGTTTTCCATAGTGACTGTATCAATTTACATTCCCACCAACAGTGTAAGAGGGTTCCCTTTTCTCCACACCCTCTGAAGCATTTATTGTTTGTAAATTTTTTGCTGATGGCCATTGTGACCGGTGTGAGATTATATCTTATTGTAGTTTTGATTTGCATTTCTCTAATTAATAGTGATGTTGAGCATCTTTTCACGTGTTTGTTGGCCATCTGTATGTCTTCTTTGGAGAAATGTCTATTTAGGTCTTCTGCCTGAGTTCTGTTCTTAACTGGGGATTAATAGGGACTTATAGAAGATGATGTCTGACTTCCTTTTGATCTGCACAGTTCATTTCTCACATCTTTTCTACATAAATAGTCAAACCTTGTTAGACAAAATACAAATACTTACCATAAGTATATTTTCTTTGCCATTTTCTCTCTAATGTTGCTAGACACAAAATGTGTTTTCTGAAAGGCTGTTCTTTATATAACAAGGTCAAATATAGGGACATTTCGACTTTCAGCAAAGAGGAGCATAGTGTTACAAATCTAGTGCCTTGATATCACAAAACCTTTTTCACATGCTGAGAGCATTGTGACCAAACTGTGAGACCTTCATCAATAACTTATCTTCTATTTAAATATATATATATATATATATATATTTTTTTTTAAGCAGTTTCAGCTTCCAAACAAAATTGAGAGGAAAGAACAGAGATTTCCCATATGCCCCTAGTTCCCAAACATACATAGATGCTCCACCTACCCCACTGTCAATATTGCTCACCAGAATGATACATTTTTTACCAAGCACCTACGTTAAGACATCATTATCACTCAAAGTCCATCGTTTACCCTAGGTATTACTCCCAGCGTTGTACATCCTATGGGCTTAGACAAATGTCTAAAGACATATATCCGTCACTGTAATGTCATACAGAGTATTTTCACTTCCCTAAAAATCCTCTGTGCTCTGCCTATTCATCCTCTCTGCCTATTCATCCTCTCTGCCTATTCATCCTTCCCCCACCTCCACCCTGGAAACCCCTGCTCTTTTTATTGTCTTCATAGTTTTGCCGTTTCCAGAATGTCATATAGTTGGAATCATACAGTATGTAGACTTTTCAGACTGGCTCTTTCCCTTTGTTATATGCCATGTTTTTTCATGGCTTAATAGCTCTTCTTTTTACTTTTATTGCTGAATAATACTTCATTGTCTGGATATACCATAGTTTATTTATCCATTCACCTACTGAAGGACATCTTGGTTGCTTCCAAGTTTTGGCAGTTATGAATAAAGCTGCTGTAAACTGTGGTATGTCCGTTTACATGTGGATATACATTTTTATTCATTTCGGTAAATACCAAGGAGAGCAATTGTTCAATCGTATGTTACCTATGTTTAGTTTTGTGAGAAACTGCTAAATTGTCTTTCCGGGTGGCTGTACCATTTTGCATTCCCACCAGCAATGTGCAAGAGGTCCTGTTGCTCCACATACTCACCAGAATTTGGTGGTGTCAGTATTGCAGACTTTGGCTAATAAGTCTGTAGTGGTATCTGCCTGTGGTTTTAATGAACATTTTCCTAAGGAAATAAGATGTGAAGCATCTTTTCATATGGTTACTTTCCCCCTGTATATCTTTTTCATTGAGGAGTCTTTTAAGGTTTTTGGCTCACTTTTTAATCTGGTTGTTTGTGTTCTTATTGTTGACTTTTAAGAGTTCTTTATATATTTTGAATGATTGTCCCTTCTCAGATGTGACATTTACACATATTTTCTCCCAGTCTGTGGCTTGTCTTCTAATTCTCTTGACACTGTCTTTTGCAGAGAAGTTTTTAACTTTCATGAAGTCCAGCTTATATTTCTTTCTTGGATTGTATCTTTGGTATTGTATCTAAAAAGATGTCACAACACCCAAGGTGATCTAGGTTTTCTCCTATGTTATATTGTAGGAGTTTCATAGTTTTGCATTTTACATTTAGATCTATGATCCACTTTGTGTTGATTTTTGTGCAGGGCGTAAAGTCTGTGTTTATGTTCATTTTTTTTTCCATGTGGATGTCCAGTTGTTTGAGCACCATTTGTTGAAGAGACTATCTTTGTTCTCTTGTGTTGCCTTTGATCCTTTGTCAAAAATCAGTTGACTGTATTTGTGGGGGCCTATTTCTGGGCTCTCTGTTTGGTTCCTTTGATTTTTTATTATTTTACAAATACCACCAAATACAAATGTCTTCATTATCATAGCTTCATAGTAAGCCTTAAGGTTGGGTAATGTCAGATGTCAGAGTGCCAACTTTATTCTTTTCTTTCAATACAGTGTTAGTTATTCTGGGCCTTTTGCCTCTTCCTGTTAGGTTATTACGTGAAATAATCCTCGTAACTTTGTAAGGAGGTATTACTATGATTCTCAGAAAACTAGGGCTTAAACTATTACATAAGTTGCCTAAGGTCACAAAGGTAATATGTTTTGAAGTGAAAATTCACTTGTGGGCCTTTTGACTCAAATACATTTACATTTTTAATGCTTAATTAAAGATCAGCATTAGTATTTCAAACCTGAGGGACTGGAAAGAAATACATTTATGTTTGTGTTTATGTATCTGCCATACTAAAAATAAAGATAAAAAAGCTATTAGAAGAAATATAATAGGAGATCAGGTCAAAGGATCAACAGTGGAGGATTGTTATATCAACAATTCCTCCCTACATTTCCATCATTTTTGAATCTTACTAGCGTTAAGAAATTAGTCCAAGGATGGATTGCTCTGAAGGGACTATACATAACTTTTCCCATCACTCCACCCCTGCTTTGCTGTTCAAGACACACATGTATATATCATATTATATATAAACAAAATAATTCTAGTATATAAACTTAGCATTCCTGGAGAAAGATGTATACTGAAAATAAGTGAGCTTGCCTAAACTTTAGATGACTGCCATGGCCAGTAAAATACTTGGTTAAACATACAATTTTGTGGAAAGTAAAGGTTAAAAGTTAAAAGTTCATATTCAGGTATGCTGCTTAAGTGTCATGAAAGTTGCATGGTTAATATTGGGCAATACATTAGCATTGGACTGAAATCACTTTGCTCCTTTTTACTCACAGTCTCACTTGGTTTTTGTTTGTTTGTTTGTTTTTTGCGGTACGCGGGCCTCTCACTGTTGCGGCCTCTCCCGTTGCGGAGCACAGGCTCCGGAGGCGGAGGCTCAGCGGCCATGGCTCACGGGCCCAGCCGCTCCGCGGCATGTGGCATCTTCCCAGACCGGGGCACGAATCTGTGTCCCCTGCATCGGCAGGCGGACTCTCAACCACTGCCCCTCACTTGGTTTTTAAAAGAAAAATTTATTTAGAAACAGACTAATAATCTTCAACCACAACCTTTATCTAGTAAACTTTGGTTACCAACTGCCATATTAATATCATGGAGCCTTTAGAAATCCCATATATTATATTTTTGATTGTATATTTGGAGTGTATCAAATAATTGCTAGTTTATTGACTAATGGTTAAAAGTTTGGACTTTAAAGTCAAACAGACAGATATAAATTTGGATCTGAGCTATACTTTTTGTTAGCTCTGTGATTTGAGGCAAGTTAACTAACATCACTTGTCTTTAATAGGTGATTTAAAAGTTCCTATTTCACAGTCCTTTGAATTAGAATGAGATAAAACAGGTAAAGTGAATAGCTCATAATAAACCGTGTAGTAAACAGCAAAACGTACTGGCTGTTTTTATTATTCACTGTCATAATAAAAAGAGTTTCAAATGAGTGTTGTCACAAAGCCAAGTATTGGGGTGCAGGTATTACAGTAAGAAACTAAAATTTTTAAAGCATGGTATACATTTATTTTAAAATTTTGAAAATAGTGTATGCTATCTGAAAACCATCTAGATGTTCAGTAGCTAACTTCAAGTTTAAAAAAAAATTGTCACCTAAAGTGAACTCTCGGATAGTACAGGCTGTTTAGAATCTTCTCCATCCCAATTCATTCTGTCTAATACATTAGTACAGCCTATATGTGTTGAACTAAAGACTATGGACATGCAAACTACCTTTACATTTATCAACAATACAATCAGAGTTTGCCCTCTCAGGGCCAAAACGGTCAGTCAGTGTGAAGGGTGGGACAGTGGAATATTTCATCAAACCATTGATTCCTTTTTAAGGTAACACATATGTGAGCTGAAATATTCACTTTTTTATTAGGTTGTTCCATGTTGGAAGCTGAAGAAACTTATCCTCTATTTGTCTTTTTTGGCCACACTTATTTCTGTGTGCAGCTCCAGTCAATATGCCTCTGAGACTAATTCATGCCCTCTGAAAAATGTGAATAAGAAGCATTGCCTGAGACTTAAGTTTCTAACTTAAGGGAGAGACTACAGGCAAATTTTTCTTTTTTCTTTTTTTTTCATAATGGGAAGTGGTTTGGTATGGTGATAAAATGAGACAGATTTTGGAGGAAACTAGCAATGATACTAAAGTAACTTGTACACATCTATAAAATCTTTATAAAAATTTACCTTGTGACTGAGACTCATGCCTTTTTCTGCCTCCACTTTAGGGCAAACTTAGTTCCTGGGTCTGCTGTCCAGAACTTTTGGCTTCTCGACATCATCCTGTTCTCCTACAAGGGTCACAACAAGCAGAGGAGGAAGGTAAGAGTTGTTAACATTCCAGACGCATAACATATAATCAGCAATATATTGTGATTAACGACTAAAAAAGCCAATCAAATTGTTATGTACAATAAATCTCATATTCCAAGGTCATAGGAAGTATTTTCTTGAGCTTTTAAACACCAATTCTATACTTATATTTACAGAACATAAAATTGCAGTATTTTAAACTTACAATTACTTACACTGGGATCTTTCAGATCCCTGCTACTGGAGGTATGATCCAGAGATCTGCATCATCTGGGGGTTTGTTGAAGTATAGAATCTCAAGCCCTACCCTTAACAGTTGTGTATGAATCTGCATTAACAAAACACCTAAGTCTTCCAATGTACATTACAGTTTGGGAAGCACTGGTTTACATGACATGTTTCTTTTTGTTGTTGTTGTTGTTTTGACATTATGAAATAGAATAATCCTAACCTCGATAAAAAGTGATGTTATATTTTCCACTTACACTGCATCATTTATTTCTTGTCACAGATATTTATAACTGCTTTGCTGTGTTAAATCACAGAAATTGGTAATCAAATGAGATTGGCTCTAAATGTAAACATTGATGAAAGTGATATTTTAAAATGTAATAAAGATTTTTAAGAGATAATGCTTAATTATGGGTGTTATTTAGATAGTTTTATGTTATGGGATTTACTTTCAGGAAAAGCATGATTCCTAAAATATGTGAATTATAGAGATCTAGAAAGCGACCAGATATATTGATTATTACATTTGTTGATACTTGTATATAACATTGGCATTATTCAAAGACCGTCAGTTGGTTTTGAAGATTTTAAGATGTATATTATATTGACAATATTGATATTCTATTGACAGTATCATATTGCTTGATACTAATTGGCGTTAAACCCAGAAACATTCATGCACAACGGCTGATGCAGTTGGTGATATTTCACTGTGCTCTTGTTTCAAATCTGGAAGTCATCATAAGATATCTTCTTTCAGAATTAGAGTTGTATATTGTGCTAATTGGATGTTTATAGCTTTAAGGGAAAATTGGTGTTTATCAATCATTTAATTATTGTAAATTAAAATGTATATGTAATCATCTACATTGTATTAAAACTGGACAGATTTGTAAGGAATTCTAGGTGAAATATTAGTGTTAGCACCATGCAAACCAGACTGATAATTAGGAAATCTGTATAATTTCTTCTACTGTATCAAATTAACTCATTCTACTAATTTCTCTAAGGCTTGCTGAAGCAAAAATTCTCTGGATAAATAAATTCAAGGGCAATTTTACCATATTTTAAAATTTTTTCATTGAGGCATAGTTGATGTACCACGTTATGGAAATTTCAGGTGTACAACATAGTGATTCACAATTTTTAAAGGTTAAACTTCATTTATAGTTGTTATAAATTATTGGCTATGTTCCCTGTGTGGTACAATATATCCTTGTTGATTATTTTCATACATAGTAGTCTGTACTGATAACCATTAGTTTGTTCTTCATATCTGTGAGTTGGTTTCCTTTTTGTTATATTCACTAGTTCATTTTATTTTTTAGATTCCACATATAAGTGATATCATACAATGTCTGTCTTTCTCGGTATGACTTATTTCAGTTAGTATAATACCCTCCAAGTCCATACATGTTGTTGTAAATGGCAAAATTTCTTTTTCTTTTATGGCTGAGTAGTATTTCATCGTATACGTACACCACATCTTCTTTATCTATTCATCTGTTGATGGACACTTAGGTTGCTTCCTTATCTTGGCAACTGTAAATATTGCTGCTACATGTACATTTGGGGTACATGTTTGTTTTCAAATTAGTGTTTTTGTTTTTGTTTTTAGATAAATGCCCAGGAGTGGAATTGCTGGGTCATACGATAGTTAGTTTTTTACATTCCCACCAAAGTGTACTAGGGTTCCCTTTTCTCCACATTCTCATCAACATTTGTTATTTGAGGTCTTTTTGATGATAGCCATTCTGACAGATGTAAGGTGATATTTTTAGTGGTTTTCATTTGCATTTCTCTGATTAACGATGTTGAGCATCTTTTCAAGTACTTATTGACCATCTGCATGTCTTCTTTGGAAAAATGTCTATTCAGCTCTTCTGCCCTTTTTTAAATCGGGGTTTTTTTTTTGACGTTAAGTTGTATGAGCTGTTTATATATCTTGGATATTAACCCCTTTTTGGTCATATCATTAGCAAATATTTTCTCACATTCAGTAGTTTTTTGTCACAGGTTTGCTTTGCTGTGCAAAAGCTTTTAAGTCTAATTAGGTCCCATTTGTTTATTTTTTCTTTTATTTCGTTTGCTTTTAGGGGACAGATCCAAAAAATAATACTATGATTTATGTCAGAGAGTGTCTAGCCTATGCTTTGTTCTAGGAGTTTTATGGTTTCCAGTCTTACAATTAGGTTTTTAATCCATTTTGTAGTTTGTTCTTGTTTATGGTGTAAGAAAATGTTCTAATTTCTTTATTTTACATGTAGCTGTGCAGTTTTCCAAGCACCACTTACTGAAGAGACTGTCTTTTCTCTATTGTATATTATTGCCTCCTTTGTCATAGATTAATTGACCATAACTATGTGGATTTATTTCTGGACTCTCTGTTCCATTGATCTGTCTGTTTTTGTGCCAGTACCATACTGTTTTGATTACTGTAGCTTTGTAGTATAGTGTGAAGTCAGGAGTGTGATTCCTCCAGCTCTGTTCTTTCCCAAGATTCTTTTGCAATTCAAAGTCTTTTGTGTTTCCATACAAATTGTAAAATAATTTGTTCTACTTCTGAGAAAAATGCCTTGGTATTTTTTTTTTTTCTCCTTTTTGTGGTATGCGGGCCTCTCAGTGCTGTGGCCTCTCCTGTTGCGGAGCACAGGCTCTGGACGTGCAGGCTCAGTGGCCATGGCGCACGAGCCCAGCCGCTCCGTGACATGTGGGATCCTCCCGGACCGGGTCACGAACCCGTGTCCCCTGCATCGGCAGGCGGACTGTCAACCACTGCACCATCAGGGAAGCCCGCCCTTGGCATTTGATAGGGCTTGCATTGAATCTGCATATTGCCTTGGGTGGTATGATTATTTTAACAATATTAATTTTCGCAATCCATAAAAACAGTATATCTTTCCATCTGTTTATGTTGCATCCAATTTCTTTCATTAGTGTCTTAAAATTTTCCAAGTACAGTTCTTTTACATTCTTAGGGAGATTTATTCCTAGGTTTTGTTTTGTTTGTTTATGTCATTGTAAATGGTGGTTTTCCTTAATTTCTCTTTCTGATTGTTTGTTGGTGGTGGTTATTGTATAGAAATGCAACAGATTTCTGTATATTACTTTTTATATTTGCAACTTTACCAAATTCATTGATGAGTTATAGTAGTTTTGGTGGCATCTTTAAATTTTTCTATGTATAGTATCATGTCATCTACAAACAGTGACAGTTTTCCTTTTGTCCTTTCCAATTTGGATTTCTTTTACTTCTTTTTCTTGTCTGATTGCTGTGGCTAGGACTTGCAATATTATGTTGGAAAAAAAAGTGGCAAGAGTTGGCCTCCTTGTCTTGTTTCTTAGAGGAAATTCTTTCAGCTTTTTACTATTGAGTATGATGTTAGCTGTGGGTTCGTCATATATGGCCTTTATTATGTTGAGGTATGTTCCCTGTGCCCACTTTCTGGACAGTTTTATCATAAATGGATGTTGAATTTTATCAAAAGCTTTTCTGCATCTGTTGAATTGATCATATGGTTCTTACTGTTGAATTTTTCAATGTGGTGTTTCATGTTGGTTGACTTGCAGATATTGGAAAATCCTTGCATCCCACATTTTCTTTTTCAAAAACAAAGAACTAGTAGGTTCTTTGAACTTAAATTATTTCTTTCAACAAATATTTATTGAGCCTCTATGAGAAGAATATCATTCTGATTACTGTGTGGGGAAAAAAGAAATCACAAACTGTTTCAGATCACAAGCAGAACATGTACATATATCTCCGTCTTTGTGTGTGTAATCATCATTGAAAATAAAGGCTATTCATTTCCATCTAATTGTTATTTTTCATATGTTTCAGGCACTAGTTATGATTGTAAATAGGTAGTAGTAACAGTAGGCCTTACTCACCACTGACATTATATCAGCAAAGTTGGTAAGCATTTAAATTTCATTATCTCTTTGAACTTAATAAAAATCCTATGAATTGGACAAATGTGTTATTTCATTTTGCACCTCAAAAAAAAGAGGGTCCGCGATGTCTTGTTTATATTGTTCAAGATCACAGAGATAATAAGTGTTGTATCCAGAAATAATAGCCAGTGTGCAGGATGTGTGTGTGTATGTGTGTGCGTGTGTATGTTTATCAGCACTCAGTATAAGCTTCTGATTATTGAATAACTCTAAAGAAACACCAAATAAAGAGACCTTCAAAAACAATAGGGTAGACTCATTCAGTGAATACCATTCTTAACCGAGTAGCAAACAACCACCATCAGAAAGGTGAAAGAAATCAGATTGAACATTAACGTTTCTCATCATGCACAAGGTTTCTATTTTTGCCTCTTTTGAAAGAAAAAAAAAAAAGATTTAGTATAGGCAACACTATTCCACTAGTATAAGTTACTGTCCTGTGACAGTATAAAAATTCTTTTTCTAAAAGGATAGAGAATAAAAAGAAAGTTTGAGTATGCATATAATGTCTGTCAGAATGCGACCAGTACCATTTTCCATCACTCCCTTCTTCTTGGTACTTTTTTCCAGAAGGTCCAGAAGTACAGGATGTTTCTGAGTCCTATTTTCTGACTTGATGGATGATTTTCCTTTAAAAAAGAAAAGTAATACCCTTTCAGGGCAAAGATGGAGATGCCTGCCTGTCAGTAGCCAATGGTGCCAGATACTCAGGTTTTTTCACTGTTCCACAGCTAAACTTTTAAAGGAGAAAATGGAAGGCACACAAACTTGTCTGCCCCCTGAGGGCCTGTAAAGTGACTAATATATACTTTGTTCACGATCACATGGGGCCTGTTAAAACAGAGGAGTGACTATTTTTATCTAGTTGGGTTAGAGTTGGACTCCCCATAGAGCCATAAAGAATGGGAATGTAGACCATCATTTTGGAGGTAGTTTCAACTGAAAGAACATTAATGTTGGAAGTTAGAACAGGAGTCTTCTTCATATCAAGGAATTAGAAACTCCAGTATGGGTTCTGCATTAAAGACCCACTGTTCTTCTTTTGTTGTTATTGTTAAGTAATACAAGGACCATACTGATTTTTTTTTATTATGGTATAATGAAGTTATACTTGTTTTGAACTTTTATATTTGTGAATAGTCTTGACATTTCATCACAGTTTAATATGTTATATATTTAGACTCAGTCATCACTCTCCACCACCTCTTTTTAACACATTTGTAATTGGGAGGAACTAGTTCATTTAAACCAAATGAATCACCCTCTGCCTGAATTAATATTTATTAACATGAGTTATATTGGTGGCTCATTTTTTTCCTCTCCTCCTCTCCCATTTTACTTGTTGTCATTAAGCCTAGCTGTATCTTATTGTAAGAAGAGAAAAGGGAAAAATAAATCTCAGCCCAGGGCTAAGTGTGGAAGATAACAACAGCCAATAAACAAAGTGCTAATATTTTTCCTGATGGAATAATGGACACCTTGTGTAAACACATTCTTTATAAATTAACAGGTTTATTTTGTTTCTGAGTGCTAATGAAATGGTCAGAACTGTACTGCATTTAATAAAGTTAAACACTTGGAAATAGCCATGCCCATTCTCAAGTCCCGTCATGGGAATGATAAACCTAAAGGCCAGTTAGGTGTTTATGGTTTAATTTAATGAACATGCATTATGAACTCATGTACCATCCAGTGGTGTGCTAGAGACAGCTTGTGCATTATTCGTATCTTTATCCAACTCCATATTCAGTGATATCACAATGTTGACTGGAAATGGGTTACAGTAGGAGTATTTATACCATGGGAATCAGTAAATGCTATAAATTAGAGCTCTCCTGTTTTTTCCCATCCATAGAGAAGTTATTAAGCATTTTCTAGTACACCACTGCATCTGAGTATGCAATTCTTTTTGACCTATTGGCATCTATACTTGCTTGTTGCTTTACAAATGCCTGGCATTATCCACAGGCTAACCACACATCAATCTGGATAACCTGCAAATTAATTGGAAAATGTCCAGCCCAAAGCTCATGTGTTGTATTTCCTTGTTATTTTTGTCACAAATTCGGACCTCACTCAGTATTTACTGAGTGAATAAATCACCATATGTGATAAAAAATAAAAGCCTTCCCTATCTGAATATAAAGTTATTTTTATAAGTAAGTGCATTTAATGTAGACTAGCTCTTGTTGGAAATCAGTGTATACTGATTTACAATTATTAAGGGAAAGTTTCACATGATAAAAGAGAAAAAATATTAAACAAATAGGACTGGACTCAAAATCCAGCTAAGCTACTTGCTAAATAGACCTCTTATTCAAGTTGTGTATTCTTCAGTTTCTCATCTGCAAATAGAATAATATCAACTGTGGGCTTATTGTAAAGATTCGAGCAATATAAAGTATTTGGCACATAATATGCTTAAAAGTGGTAATAGATGTTGCTAATATAACAAGGTCAATAAGTATTATTCTTGCTATTATTGTTATTTTAGACATCATCACCTGAGGACAAGTGACTTTTCTAAGTAGTATGTGAGTTATGGAGTCACTGGTAATTCCTTTAACTGCACTGGAAATAAATCTCTTTGAGTTGAATCTTTCATGAAGACTGAGAGTTGATCAAGATCTGGTCTATGCATTTTCTTTACCAGATAGTAAAACTCACTTTCAGCTGTCCAGCTAAAATTTGCAGTGAAATTTACCTAAATAAGAGACTTAAGTTAATAGTAAATTTCTAAGATCAAAAAGAAGCAAGTCCCCAAACATCTGGTAACTGGGACATAGACATCTCCTTTAGGGAAATAGGGGAGTGAGTGATTATGCAACAATTTTGTTCTAACTCAGTGGTTTTCAAACATAATGTGCAGAACAGTCACCAGAGAAGCTTGTGGAAGAAATGCAGATTATTGACACCCCTTTTACTAACTCTCTACTCAGGGAGGAAAAGTAGAGAGGGAAGAAGAGGAGGAGGAGAGAGAGGGAGGAAAGAAGGATGAATGGGTAAGAGAGAAGGGAAAGGAGACAGGGAGAGGGAAGAAAAGAGGGAGGAGGGGGTAGAGAGAAGAATATTTTTGGAAAAGATTCATATTTACTTCTTAATGTCTTCTGATATTCTGAAGTCTCAACACTGGGCTTTGTATTTTCACTTTTTCAGAGTTTTGACATTTGGAAAAAAGATTGGGAATTTATATTGATGTCATTTAGGTAGATTTGTATTTTAGGGTAAGTAATCTTATTGGAAATGGTGTCACAAGTCAGAATGATATGAAGTCAAAACTGATTTTCTCAATGGAACAATGGTACAGTCCAGAGCAGCATCCCACACACATCATGAAATGAGAACAAGCGTCCTCTTTTTCTTCAGCTGCTGGTGATAGACATATACAACATAAAGCTTTCTCAAGGGATGCAAATTTACTTGGCTGTGCTTCAGAGTCACCAAAGAAATAAAATTGCACTTGATATGATACTGCATCTCAGTGTACCCTGTAGAGTTATTATTCTCTTCATAATTCATGTCCTATTATTAATGCAACAAGGCATAAATAAAGGAAAGCCATTGGTATCCTGAAAGTTTGAAGGATTCCACTCCTTGAAGAAATTTGTTCCAAGCATTTTTTTTTTCTTTTGGTAAATATGGGATGATTAGAATTCTCTAATAATCATTTTTACTTGTGGATATATTTCTTGATCTTTTTTCATGGTATAAATGTTAATGGGCCAAATTACCAGCACCAAAGTTGAATTTGTTGGTCTTCTTTGCTTTCTTAAAAATAATGTTATCAATATTAATAATCGACATTCATAATGTCTCAACATTAGCAATTGCATACCATCTACATTGGATGGGTACCTAGCTGCCTTTAAAGTGTACACATTGACATGTATTTACATATTTCTCCCCGAATTTTCAGTACTCTTTTTTTTAACAGACTTTTCATGAGATTTAAAATTTAAGTTTGCATGGTGGTCAGATTTAAATGCACTTTGGGCTGAGTTTTGTCTCAACTCCACAGAATTAGAAATTCTCCTTTCTTAAAAGGACTGCATTTAAAAATAATATACTCACAGATCCCAAATTGCATTATTGCACCACCATTCAATGTATTAAAATTTCAATATACAGTATGACTATAGATTAATGTAATTGATATTATAGAAACAAACACATCAGAGTCATATCAGCTGGGATCCAGCCAGGATATAGAAACTATTCTAAGAATTTTAAGCAGTTAATTCAGTATAGGGACTTGATGACACAAGCAACATGAGAGCTTACAAAATCAAAAAGAGAATGGGGATGCAACACAGTTTAGTAATAGCCAACTACCAGCTACCATGCCTGAACCCTGAGAGAGAAGAAAAGGATTGTTCCAAATCCCAGGGAGATGTCCAGCAGATAGCCAGGTGAGAGCTTCAACTACCCAGAAGTACAGACATTCCCCCACAGACATGCCAATGCAGAGCAAGAGAGGAAGAAAGACCCTAATTTCTACCTTGCTAGGAAATGTACTTTGCAGAAGATATAGAATGCCTCTGAGAATTAAATAGATAAGGAACAGCTCAGATAAATATCTTCATGTATATTGTTCTTTGTAAAGTTGTCTTCATGAAAGGCTCCAAGATCACTCAAATGATGATGCCATTGCACAGTATATTTTTTACATTTCCATTTGTAGAGTTTTTACTACTCTCAGAAGGAAATCTGTCTTTCCCAGAGCCTGTGAATAGCATAACTTCAGTTATGTCCTGGCTTACTGTTATAATTACTGCACATGACAACATGCCTGTAATTTGCCTATGCTGCAAAATGTGAATCACCAGATGTTGACTGCGACGAAATGAGATCTATCTGTTCTAGCAAGTTTTACGAGCTTTCCCATTAGGGAAGTGAAGGATGATACAGTTTTGACTGTATATATTATCACAAAGCTCAAATTTTGTGATAGCCAAGTAGAACTTCTAAACACTCATTGCTTTTAAACTATTACCCTTTAACTGGGTTGTATATCAGGACTTTAAGACCAGTTAATGGTAAAATAGAGTTAAGATTTACTGAGTACCTACTATGAGCTGGGCACTATGTACGAACTATGCAAACATTACCTTATGGTGTTATGAGGTAGGTATTCTGTTTAATGTGATCTAATAACCATTCTCTCTCCCTTACAAATCTGTAGCATGAATATTTTGAACTCACCTGGGGCTTTATTTTAGGTGACCTAAACCTGTCTCATTTTCCCACTTATTTTCAGTTCATTCATTTGTGTATTTTTGTGAGCAACTTTTAAACTTTGAGGGAACGCGACAAGCTTTAGATAAATATCTCTCCACTTGAAATAGGTTTGTTGATTATACATTAGACTGTGAACTTTCTTAGAATGCAGGCTTTCTTACCACTGTTCGCTTGATACCAGTGTCAGACACAGAACGACTCTGGAATATTTGTGTATGTTTGTTTAATTAAGCTTATTTGAATCTCTGCCCAATCATATACCACACAGATATTTCTGTAGTAGTAACCAATTTTTTTCTGCTTCTTGATCCTTGTAAGTATGCATGCCTGTTTTTTTTAAAAAATGTATTTTTCCAACTTTTTCCTGGGTCCTCTCTTAAGAATGAGATTTGATTGACTTTGGTATTATATTTTTTCATTTCACTGTAGCACCTTTAGTTTGAAAAGACTCTTCCTAATTACTAAGAAGTATTAACAAGGATTTTTTTTTTTTATTTTTGCATTTTTTTGTTTTGCAGTAACTTTTCTGTAGTTCTGTTGCATTCTTCAGTCTGTAACACAATGAATACAAGTTGTAGGATAAAACAGTCTTCTGAATATCACTGGGATGTTTCATACTACAGAAGTCTGACAATTCTCACAGCTTCACTCATATTTTTTAATAATGCAGGTCTCTAATTTCAGAGTAACCTTTCTTTGTCTTAGAACAGTAAGGTTGTGAGTAACATTAGCATGGCTACTCAACAATTCTTGTCAGTGGAAAAGATGCTTGTGTGTTGCTAGTAACGCTATGAATCCCTCATTGGGGATTTATGCAGATGACAGAGAGGATTCTTGCCTGAGTCTTAATGGTTATTTTGCATAACTTGGCTTGGGACCATGCTAAGGAACAAACAACTTCTAAGAGCTATCTATTTTGCTTTAATAATTTTGTGTTCTTGAAATCACATGGAGAAGCAGGCAGCTCTGCAACTTATGGAACAATGACATAGCATGCATAAAGCTGAGCTGATACCTTGAGGTAATTCTTGTTTGTGAACTAAAAACATATTCAGTAGTCAGCTACAGCTAATGTGTCTCCGTGATAATATATTCTTGTCTTGAACACAGCAATTTATTTCTGCTAACATATTCCTTTCAGCACTTACATCTCTATCTCCCACTCAATTATATATGCATGAGTTCGTGTTTTCACATTGCGTGTTTTATTCACACCTTCTACACTTGCAACACTTAATCCAACAGTGTATTATTTACCTCTGCCAAGCATTGTGTTCAGACAGGTACAAGCTTATCCAAGAACTTCCCAAACACCACATAATCACAAGTCAACAAGTCCACTGGTTTTGTATACATTTGGCAAATTACTATTTAGTTCAATGGGAGGCAATGTCAGTAAAGCAGGTTTTTAAAAATTTAAATGAATGTGTGATTGACTTGTCCATCGAGATTGGTCAAAATGCCACTCAATGGAAAGAGATTTGGGGAGACAAATATACTAAGATAGTCCATTTGGAAGAGCATTTTTCACTTGGCAGGTTAAGCTTCTCTTTGCAGATACTGAGAGAAAGGGTATAGTCTGGTATGTCCATATGATTGAGGTCTTGTTTTTAAACTTAGTAACGTTTGACTATTTAAAAACTTGCAGCTGGATATCGACCAGAATGACATCTTGATAGGAGGAGAGGTTCTGCCACTCTCTCCTGCATGCTTACCATATTAGTCTTTTCACTGGCAGGCAACCTGGTACCGTACAGCTTTAAAGTGGAATGTCTTAGTGGCTACTTTGAAACCTGACACTGACTTGCTTTTCCTTGAAGTAGGAAATAGCCTCAGAGATAATTACCAATATTAACGAGTCCAAGCTCTACTACTCACCATGTGTCAGGCTAGTAAATCAAGAGACAAGGTGTTGGGGCAAGAAATAGTGACTTTATTTGCAAAGCCAACAGACCAAGAAGATGGTGGACTAGTGTCCCAAAGAACCATCTTACCCAAGTTAGAATTCAGGCTTTTTTTTTTTTTTTTTTTTTTTGCTGTATGCGGGCCTCTCACTGTTGTGGCCTCTCCCGTTGTGGAGCACAGGCTCCGTAAGCGCAGGCTCAGCGGCCATGGCTCACGGGCCCAGCCGCTCCACGGCATGTGGGATCTTCCCGGACCGGGGCACGAGCCCGTGTCCCCTGCATAGGCAGGCGGACTCTCAACCACTGCGCCACCAGGGAAGCCCCAGGCTTTTTTTATACTAAAAGGGGAGGGGACGCGGCTGGTTGTCACAAACTTCTTGATTAAGGAATCCTTTGTTCTTGCAGCTGTCAGGTAGATCTGGTCACAAAGTTCCTATAAACCTCCAACAAGACAATTTTTATTTTCTGTTCTGCAACTTTTTATAAAGGTCAGAGCCTTGAGAATGGGCTATCATGTATATTTCAGGCTATAGGCAACGTTCTTTTACAAAGGTGCAGACTCAGCATGACTAAGCACAGGCAACAGAGCACAAGGGTTAGAGCTATAGGAATAGATCCAGTGTGCAGTCACATTTCTTTGTTTCACCATCTCTTCCTTCTTGGCACAAAGCACTATTATGGCAACTCATGGTGGTTCTTACTAGTGTTTAGAGCTTACATTTTTTTAACCTCATCAAAGCAGAGTTTCTAGAATAAATTTTGGTGATATTTTATCACCAAAATTGAATGGAGGAGGAAAATAACTTACCTGTGTAATTCAGTAATATTCTTCTTCTTTCTAATGGGGGATTAAATCTTTTGTAACCTCCTTAAACTTTTGTTACCTTTCTAATTGAAAGTGACAAGTTAAATGCTAATGCAATTGATAGGGGTGAGCAACTGGTCAATGACCAGCCTGATCAGGCTACATAATGTAGCTGAAATTGCTAAAATATGCAGGCCCATTGTAATTTTGACAGAAAACAGTTTTCTGCAGGGCTTTATCTCTCCCTAGGTGATATTAAAAGCCAAGAATATTGTAAGGACTACATTTCTTTCAAGGAAAGTTGGGAGACATCAGCAACCTTAACTTCAAGTTAAAAATATGTACATCAATTTCTGAGTATCTTGAGATTTGTGTCTATTTTGAATGGGAAATTTGATGGTAAATTATGTTAAAAATAACACAGCCCAAACTGGGGTGGCTTATGCTAGGTTCCATGTCACCAGAATGAAACTTAACTACAGTTTCAGCTCTACCGAAAATGAAATCTTAAACCAGTCATTCACGAATTGCCTGATCAACACTAGCTGGGTAATCTTCCTGATAGACCGCTGCCATCCCCTAAAGGAAAGTAAACTTGGAATCACTACCCAGCTTTTCTGTCTCCTATAAGTTCTTTGTTCCTGCTCCCTTCTGCCTGTAAAAATCTTTCATTTTGTACATCTTGTGGGAGTTCCTTTCTATCTGCAGGATTGGATGCTGCCTCATTCAAATAGATTTTGCTTAAATAAACCCTTAAAGATTGTAATATACCTCAGTTTATGTTTTAACAAATATAATACTGCAGTTTAAAGATCCTTGCCCACTTTGCAGCCACAATCAAATGATAAGTTGTAATAGGTAAGAACCTGCTTTTTCCACTTAGCTCTAGGTCCTTTAAGGCAAAATGAATTAGACATTTTTATCAGTTATTTGGTGATGTAGGGGTAGGCAATGGGAGTGGGGAAAGATTGCATGCAAATTCAAGTACGTTTATTTCAGTAACTTTGGTACGACCAGGATGTCTGTAAATGGCTAGCGTGATGAACGTACATCTGTTAGTATTTGCTTTCTAAAAGCTCATATTTTTTTTTAGTATATCCTTTTTATATCTATTTGGTGATCCTTGTTTTTTTGCAATATTGAACTAGATTACTGTTAGCCCATATTGCGCTTTTGTACAGAAAGGAAAAAGGCACCACTTCCGGAATATTCAGCGCTACACCGGGGCTCATGGCAGAACTGGCTACATAATTTGTGGGAAGCAGTGCAAAATGGAAACGTGGGGTCTTTTGTTTAAAAATTACTAATAATTTGAAGACAATGACAGTGGAGCAGTAAACCAAATGCAGAACCCTTCTAAGTTTGGGCCTGTTCAACTGTATAGGCTACCTGCCATGAAGCTGGCCTTGGCTTGTGGTTTTGTCAGAGGAGCACAGGCTGTATTTTGAATCACATTTGCCCTTTGATGGCCAGATACCATCATTCAGGAAGAATGTAGGGCCTTGTTAACTAGGCTGTGATGAATTCTGGCATCAACAGGAATTATATAAATTAAGGGCATTTTAAGATGGTATTAATGCCAATTCAAATTTTTGGCTAGAATATTTTTCTAGGTAATACAAGATGTAGGTTGGTAAGTGGTGAATGGGACACTGAATAACTTCTCTTGCTCATTCAGTTAAGCACCTAATCAAAATTATGTATTGTTCATTTATTTGTGATCATTTTCATTGCTTAGTCATTGTGGTAGGGGACAGTGTACTTTAGTACATTAGACCTGAGAAAGTCAGATCTGAGCATGAATTCAGACTACATCAGTTCTTAGTTGAGAACATTTAGCCAAGTTACTTAGATCATTAAGTTCCTCCTCTGCAAAATGGGGGAAATATCCACAACCTAGAATAAGTCATGTACACCTCTATAATAGGCATTCACTAAATAATATCTTGGATCATGTTAAAATAAAATCAGGTTATTTCTCTTAATGGTAAAGAATCTGTATTAATATCTATGAGCTTTTGTTAAGAATGTCTTAAGTTATTACAGATGATACCTTGCAAATCTGAAATACAATCTCCAAGGAAATTGAATTAAGACCCTTTTTAAGGAGAGAAAGGGTTATGAAATCAAACAGTGAAATAATATCAAACCTAAAAATGGCATAAAGATTTTCTTTAACACTATAATGGAAGCCTAAGTGTGAATTTTAATCATTTCCTGTGTGTGTGTATTTTATAGGAGGAATTTTTTCTTGTTAAAATTGTACTTTTATTTAGAAAATCAATTATTTAAATATAAGTCACTAAGGAAATTAAGAGATTGACGGTGAATGAACAATACAAATGTAAATAACTAGTACTCTATGGAGAGAAAGCAAAGAATTTAATCTGGGAAACTTTTGAGTGTTAGCCAGTTAAAATATTAGCATTGTGCAAAATGATTTCCATAGCAATGGGAATTTGGAAGTCTCAAAACAATTTAATTTTAACATTTCATCTCATTTCCTAATAGATTTCATCTTGATGAGAGGCCAAAAATTCTTGTGATATGAAAAAGATATAAATATCAATGGATAAATTTTTGCCAGAAGAACACATTTTAGAAAACATAATATGTTGGATAAAGTGCAGGATTTATATCCAAACAGACCTCGTTGACGTTCCAGCTGCCAACATTAAATAATATTTCTGTAACTTGGCAAGTCATTTAACGTTTGTGACCCTAGATTCTTTATTTTTTAAACTAGGGCAATAACACCCATTTTACAAGAATTAAGATGGAGTGTGATATATGTAAGTGGCCTTCCAACATGGTTCTTGCTTAATAATTGATTATTATTGATGGTTATTAACATTAATAATTTTAAAATATATCTTATTTTTATATTTTCATCTTATTTTCCCAAGTGGATTATTAGCTCTTTGTGTGTAGGCGCCATAGTAAAACTCTTTTGCATAGTCCAAAACCAACAACAGAACTTTGACCAGTTAACTACTTAGTAAAGAACTGCTGGAAAAAGACATGATTCTATTCAACAATTGAGCATTCTCTCTTAGGTCAGGGATTGGAAATTCAAATGCCTAAAAAACAGGACAAAAGATGCCATGGAAAGTTTTCTTATGAAATATTATGCTGTGCTCTTTTGATCCAGATACACATTATTTGCATGTGAGGCTCAGACAAATATTTTCCATTATCACCAAGGTACATTCTCCTCTATTTTTGTAAATTCAGAGACTTTTCAGGTTTTGACGTTCCCACATTCAAGAGTCGTAGACTAAAAGGTATTTTAGCTCTTAATTCTAAGATTAAACAAGTGCATAAGTATAATGATAAATGATTAGATTGTCTATCCCAATGTCAGGCGGCAACGTGATACAGCAGTGACTATTACAAATGGGAAGGCTTATGTCCAAAGGTCCAAAAGGACAGCTACAAAAGCTGTCCAAAAGGACAGCTACACTTCATCCTTAGCCAATTAGTAGTAGTGAGATGTGACCCAGTATTGCTAGATGGCTTTATTTTTTCAAGAAAATATGAAAATTCCACTTCTTGTGAAATTTTAAAAATTGGAAACTACTTTGTTGTATTTTGATATGACTACTAGCACTATGTGGACAAAGCCAAACATTTCTTGGACTGATTGCAAATAGTCCCTGATTTAAGTAGTAGCAGATCTTTGTTAGCCAAATCTATAATCAAACCTCCTGAAGACATGACTCCATAGCCAGTTGGTTGGACTGGTGGTCCAACAACCATTTCTACCTACAGGATGGGGTAGCAGTGAAGAAAATAATATACACATTCTTATTTCTAGATAGAGACCCTAGCATAAATAAATGTCATTCCCAACTGTATTCATACAAATAGCTTATGATTATTGGATAGCTGAAAAAGGCTAGAGACCTATTAACTACTCATTGACTGTTCCATTGCTAATCCGTCTTTTCATTACAAGCTCCTCTATACGCTACCCCCACTTTCCAAATTAGAAACAGGAGAAAAAAATGGAAGAAGAGTCAGAATATAGCACAAGTTAAATTCTGATAGTAGTTTTGACATGTTACCCTAATTAGCCTGAATATATCTGGATTTCTATGACTACTGCTGACTGGTTGAAATTAGTCAAAATAGTAGTGATTAATGCACCCTTTATGCCGTTCCTAATCACAAGGAATAAAGAATCCCTGCTTCACTCCTGAAAAATGAAGATGTCTTGTAAAGATAAATGATGAGGTAAGGAAAACAGGAGTGGGCCTCAGCAGCCAAGGAGTCAGGTTTTATAGAGGAGCACACTGCTCTTCTTGTGGTTCAGAAAGAAAGGCCTGTCAGTACTTCCGGTGAGTTAACACCTCTTTTAGCATTTGCCCCTGAAAACAGGCATTCAGGTCTCCTCATTAGAATTCTGCTCACCCTGCTACTCTCTCTGCTTTACTCTCAACATGTTTATATGCCATTATTGAATTTTTCTATTCTGCTTTCTGTCTCATAATTACCACTGCACTATTGACTTCCAGTGCCTGGTGACTTCCACTTGTCTCATGGATTTAGCTGCATGCCCTCTCAGCTCAAGCTCCTACAGAGAGGAAGTTCTTACTGGATCTGTTAATCACCATCCAGTGGATATGGTGTTCTCCTTGGTAGAGTTTTCAAGTCAGTCATGGCTTATTGTGCATCCCACCAGTCTATGGACAGATGCCTTAAGAGCAGGTCCCCATTTTGGTCCAATCAGCTGTGGCCAAGGCCGGTGGGGTCACATGGTCTGAAGTGCACATACTCATTCAAAGGAGTTCCTTCCAGGAGGAATGAGATCATGACAGAACCTCTGAGGCTCCTCAGAAGGAAATACTCTAGCTTGTAGTATCTTGGGTGGCTGGTGCAAATACTAAAGTTTCCCCTACACCCTCAGCTTATCTATAGGTTGCCAAAAATTTTCAATTATTCAAACACACCTTCAACTCAGTAACACAACATATTATCCAATGTTTAGTTCATTAGTCCTGTGGCTTCTGAATTCAGAGGCGTCCACAAAGTCTATTCTGCCCTGAAGTTATTGAGACTTTTTGATGCTAAAATACTATTAAGAGTTTGTAAAGTTTTAAAACAGAATTGTAAATTTTCGTATTTCCTTCCACAAAGCTCAAATGCGTGAAAGCTCACTGATGTCATGAGTAAGACTGCTTATGCCCATAATTCTGAAAAGTTACTAAAATATCAAATAAATGATTGGGAGAGATTTATTTAAAGTTTCTAGTAGGTAACTAAAGTATCTGTCTTGAATGCTTGATTTCTAATTAGCTGTAAAGTTCTAGAACTAGGGAATTAATTCTGCACAGATTGAGACAGCATCCTTTGACATAGACAGTGGAACTTCAGGATAAATAATGCCTTTCAAGTATTCATTTCTCCATTTTGGTCAACATCTATATCTACAATTTCTTATTCCTTTCGATGTGACGTAGAGTTCAGTGTTTTGAAAAAAATACTTTTAATTCTGAACCTTTGTATTTGTGAAGCCCATCTTATTTCCTGTTCAAATCCAAAATCCTCTTGATAATGAGGTCCATTTCCTCCTTTAGAAGGATGCTCAATTGCTTCTCATACATTTAGGCCATGTGCACACACATGCACACACACACGCACACAATATGAGAGGTGAAAAAGTGAAATGTTCTAATTACAAATGATTAAACATTCCCTGAAATAATTTGTTTTCCACTGAAGTCTTACTTTAGTAAGTTTCCAAATTGAAACTCCTGTCTATGGTGCTTGGAAAACTTAGCAAAATGTTAAAATTTGAAAAAAAAAATAATGAATAAAAGAACCATCACTAGGTTATTTCTGTAGCATATATTAACATAAACCAATATTAATAAAAAGACTACTGTTTTTTCATGTCCTTTTCTTCTGTTTTACTTTGATCTTCAGTCAACTTTGACACAGAGCATAATAAAAATGATCACTTTTGTGTAAAACCCAGAACTCAAGGAGAAAATTTTATTTTGATTTTTCCTTTTTAAAAACTGTTGTAACGAACATGTACCGGAAATCTAACCTCTTAACAAATTTTTAAATGTACGGTAATGTATTGTTAACTTTAAGGCTATTGTTATACAGCAATAATGTTGTTGTAACAGTTTTTCTTCTCGTATCACTAGCAACTTTATACCCATTGAACAGAAAATTCTCATTTCTCCCTCCTCTCAGCTCTGGGCAACCACCATTTTACTTTATGCTTTGATGACTTTGACTGCTTTAGATAGCTTATATGAGTGGAATCATGCAGTATTTATCCTGCTGTGCCTGGCTCACTTTTTAGCATAATGTCTTCAAGCTTCATCCATGATGTACTATATAACTGGAGTAACATATTTTCATGAGTGAATAATATTCCACTGTAAATGTGTGTAAATCACACTTTTTTTATTGGAGTATAATTGCTTTATGTTGTGTTAGTTTCTGCTGTACAATGAAGTGAATCAGCTATACGTATACATATATTCCCTCCCTCTTGGTCCTCCCTCCCTAGATCACACTTTTAATCCATTCATCCATTGTAGGACATTTAGTTTGTGTCAACTTCTTGGTTACTGTGAACAATGTTGCAATGAAAATGGGAGTACAGACATCTCTTGGAGAACCTGGTTATTTTTTTGGATAAATACCCAGAGATGGGATTGCTATATCATATGGTAGTTCTATTTTTAATTTTTTGAGGAACCTTTATACTCCATAGTGCTCCATAGTGCCTACACCATTTTACATTCCAGAGAACATTGCCCAAGTATTCCAGTATCTCCACATCCACACCAATACTTGTTATTTTATTTTTATAATGGCCATCTTAAAGGGTGTGATATGATATTGCATTTGGTTTTGATATGCATTTCCCTGGTAATTAGTGATCATCTTTTCATATATTTCTTGGCCATTTGGATGGCTTCTTTGGAAAAACGTTTTTTGCCCATTTTTTAATTGGGTTATATTTTTTGTTACTGAGTTGTAGGAGTTTCTTATGTATTTGAATATTAACTCCTTATTAGATATATGACTTGCAAATATTTTGTCCTATTCTGTACGTTATCTTTTCCCTCCATTGATTGTTTTCTTTGCTGTAAAGAAACTTTCAGTTTGATGCAGTCCCATTTGTCTATTTTTGCTTTTGTTGTGATTTTGATCTCATATAAAATAAATCACTGCCAAGATCAGTGTCATAAAGCTTTTCTCCTATGCCTTCTTCAAGCAGTTTTATAGTTGTCAAGTCTTATAATGAAGCCTTTAATCCATTTTGACTTGATTTTTCTGTGGGGTGTAAGTTAAAGACCCAACTTTATTCTTTTGTATGTGGATATCCAGTTTCCCCAACACTCTCTGTTGACAAGGCTATTTTTTCCTATTGTGTATTCTTGGCACCATTGTCAAAGGTCATTTGGTTGTATATGCATAGGGCTATTTGGGGACTCTCTCTTCTCTTCTATTTGTCTAAATGTCTGCCTTTATATCAGTACCACATTGTTTTGATTACTCTAGGTTTGTAATATGTTTTGAAATAAAGAAGTGTGAGACTTCCAACTTTGTCTTCTTTCTCAAGACTGTTCTTTCTATTTGTTTTTTTTCTGTAGTTCTATATGAATTTTAGGATGAGTTTTACTATTTCTGAAAAAGGTACCACTAAGAGTTTGATAGGAATTGCATTGAATCTGTAAATTGCTTTTGAAGGTATGGACCTTTTAACAATATGAACTTTTCCAATCCATGAACATGGAATATCTTTCCATGATTTGTATCTTTCATTTTTTTCATCAATGTTTTATAGTTTTCAGTGTACAAGTCTTTTGCTTCCTTGGTTAAGTTTTCCTGAAGTATCTTATTTACAAGATATTATAAATATCTTATAAAAGCTATTGTAAATGGAATTGTTTTCTCACTTTCCTTTTCAGATTATTGTTAGTGTACAGAAATGCAAATGATTTTTGTATGTTAATTATGTATGATGCAACTTTTCTGAATTCATTTATTTTAACAATTTTCTGGGGGTTTTGTTTGTGGAATCTTCAGAGTTTTCTACACATAAGATCAATTCACCTAGAAATGGAGATGATTTTACTTCTTCCTTTCTGATTTGGGTGCCTTTTGTCTCTTTTTCTTGCCTAATTGCTCTGGCTAGAGTATCTAGTGCTATGTTGAATGGAAATGGTGAGAGTCAGGTTTGTTGCACTGTTCTTGATTTTAAAAGAAAAGCTTTCAGGTTTTCATTGTTGAGTATAATGTTAGGTTTGTTTTTTTTATATATGACCTTAATTATTTTGAGGTACTTCTCTTCCTACTTTTGTTTTTTTAATCATAAAGGGGCATTGAATATTGTCAAATGTTTTATATGCATCTATTGCTAAGATCATATAGTTTTATTCTTTTATTCTGTCAACCTGGTGTAATACATTGGTTAATAATAATATGTTGAACCATCCTTGCATTCCAGAGATAAATCCAAGTTGATCGTGTTTTATAATCCTTTACTGTGCTGTTGAATTGAGTTTACTGCATCAATGTTCATAAGGAATATTGGTGTGCAGTTTTATTTTCTTATAGTACGTTTGTTTGGCTCTGGTATCAAGGTAAAGTTGGCCTCATAAAATCAGTTTTGGAGTGTTCCCTCCTCTTCAACACTTTGGAAGCATTTAAGAAAGATTGACATTAATTTTCCTTTGAATGTTTGATAGACTTCACCAATGAACCCATCTGGTCCTGGCTTTTCTTTATTGAGAGATTGTTAATCAATGATTCAATCTTCTTACTAGATCTGTTTAGTTTTCTCTTCTTCATGGTTCAGTCTTGATAGGTTGTATGTTTCTAGATATTTATCTATTTCTTCTAGATAATTCAATTTATTGTCATAAAATTGCTTATAGCAGTCTCATAATCCTTTTTTTACTGTGGCATGAGATATGATGTTTCCCCTTGATTTCTGATTTTGCTTATTTGAATCTTTATTTTTCTTTCTTAGTCTATCTAAAGATTTGTCAGTTTTGTTCACCTTTTCGTAAAAACCAGCTCTTAGTTTTCTTGATTTTTATTTTATTCTCTAATTTGTTTATTCCTATCTCAATCTTTATTATTTCCTTCCTTCTGCTAACTTTGGAGTGTTCTTGAAGCATATCCTTAGGTATACTCCTTGCTATCGAAACTCTGTAATGTCTTTAGTTTCTTCCTATTTTCTCAAACTGAGTTTCTAAACTCGGAGCTATTCCTTGAGCCTTCAGCATCTTTGGAGTGCACTTCCTTTTTGCTTGAAAAATCATATTCTGTTATCCCAAACCAAGAACCATGGTTATTTTTTGAGCAACAATTGTGAAATAAAACTTTACTTGTATTAAGCTCTATTGTTTAGGTATATCGATGGCATTAATGGTCCAGTTCTTTACTGCTCCTTATATACACATCCTTCGTAATGTAACCCTAGAGTTATTCCCATAAAGAAAGAGAATATTTCACGACCACATGGGATTTATTTTGCCCAGTGGTATTTGATGAAAGTGACAGTGTACCAGTTCCAAACCTGGGCCTCAAGAGACCTTGAGTGCTTCTATTTGTCTTCTTGACTTCTGCTATCAGCCATGAGAGAACATTTCTAGTGATTCTGCTGACCCCATGTGAAGGACGGGAGGTACATGGAAAAGAGAGGAGTCACCTGAAGCTCAGCCTAGATGAGGTCCCCACATGAGCCCAGACTACATCAGCTAAATGACTTAGACACATGAAAAGTAAATTCTTATTGTGATATGCCAAAACATTTTGTTATGGTTTTACACAGCAAAAATAACCAATATAATTATATTGTGTTATTAATCCCAAGTTTTCAAATGAGATACAGGGGCTTTAAAAATTAAATTTAAATAGCTAGTAAATAGAAGAACCAGGATTTAAAATTGACTTTGGCCACTACAAAGTACATGGTCTTCCACTGTTCTCTGAGAAATCTAATATAGCAGTATTTTTACATGTTCAATAGCTTACATTTAGAAAGGGATCCAGCAAGAAATATTAAATTTATCTTTTTAAGATTTGAATTATTTTCTGTGACTATGAATCCAAGCATCTCCTCTTTTATTTGTATTATAAATAAGAAACAACTATAGGAAATGTCTGATTTTGACCTGCTTTTTATCAAACATAACTTTCAATCTTGTTTTTAAAGTTGTATATCAGTTAGGGGGACTTGAGACGTCACTGAGCATTACTGCCACAAATAGCATGGTGCTTGAAATGAACAGTACTACCACGGAGACAGTTATTTGCTTACAGAGGTAGATTGCTAGGTAGATACCAAATTTTCCCACATAGGAAAATATAGCTCATAATTTTATCACCATGGAAATCTAGTAAATGTTGAAAAACAAGCAAAGAGGAAAGAGAATTTTTAAAAAATCAACCTATATTAAAAAGGTAAAATAATACTAGTGAATAAAAGCTTTTCCTACTAAAATCTCTCCCTTTAAAGAGAACTGTGAACATTTTATTTTACCCAAGAAAAAAAAGTTTTTTTCATTTATCATAATATACCATGTCCGTACATAGGCTTTCTCCCATTAGTTATTTTCAACAGACCCCTAGTGAGGAACCTAAGGTTATTTCCATTTTTTAAATATTTGTAAATATATCTTAGAGTACATATAGAATGAGTTATTTGCAGGACAATGCCAAGCTGAGTTAATAACATGTACATGCAAATTTTGCTAAATACTGTCAAATTGATTCCTAGAAATTTGCCCCAATTTGTGCTCTCTCACATACAAAAATTACCCCAAATAGCATTCCTACACAGACACACACACACACACACACACACACACACACACACTATAACTTCCCTGGTGGCGCAGTGGTTAAGAATCCATCTGCCAATGCAGTGGACACAGGTTCGAGCCCTTGTCTGGGAAGATACCACATGCGCGGAGCAAATAAGTTCGTGTGCCACAACTACTGAACCTGTGCTCTAGAGCCTGCAAGCCACAACTACTGAGCCCGCATGCCACAACTACTGAAGCCTGTGCACCTAGAGCCCGTGCTGTGCAACAAGAGAAGCCACCGCAATGAGAAGCCCTCACACCACAACAAAGAGTAGCCCCAGCTCGCGGCAACTAGAGAAAGCTCGCGCACAGCAATGGAGACCCAACACAGCCAAAAAATAAATAAATAAATCTATTAAAAAAGCAAAAAACGAACAAAGAAACAAAAAAGAAGAAACCAACTTTACAACCCCTAAGGGACTAGAAAAAGAAGAACCTAAACCCAAAACTAGTAGCGGGATACAAAAAATGAGTACTAGAACAGAGATAAATGAAATAGAGAATAGAACAGCAATAAAAAAATATCAACAAAACCAAAAGTTGGTTCTTTGAAAAACAAAATTGACAAACCTTTAGCTAAGTGGGTTTAAAAAAAAAAACAAAAACTCGTTACTACTGTTTCTAGAAAAATAAAAAGGATTATAAGAGTACGGTAGTCCCCCAGATCTGTGAGTTTGCTTTTCACAGCTTCAGTTAATTGCTATCAACTGCAATATGAAAACATTATATGGAAAATTCCAGAAATAATCAATTCATAAGTTTTAAATTGCATGCCATTATAAGAAGAATGATGAAATCTTGCAGTGTCACAGATTGTCCTTTTCCTTACTACCTGGGATTCCCAACAATCAACATCATCCTGGCTTGGTGGCCCAGGATCACGTGAAGAAGATGATTGTCCTGACGTGTCAGAAGGTCCGTAGTAGCCCAATGTTATGTCATAATACCTACATCATTAACTTCATTTCCTCCCATTGGCATTTTGTCATCTCACGTCATCACAAGATAATATATTATTTGCCCGTTTTTAAAAAGCTGAGGTTTTTTGTTTGTTTTTTGTTTTTTTACTGATCTGAGTGTAGTGTCCTTAAACTTAAAAAAAAAAAGAAAAAGTCCTTTGTCTGACATTTCTGTATAAACCTTTCAAGCAGAAGATTTGATCATTATCTTGTTACTCAGGGTAACTAAAATTGGTCTGAGGGGAGGAAACACTTGAGCCCAAATAATACAGATTGGTGGTAGTCTTACTTTTTCAGTGGACTGCCTTCTTTTCTCCCAAATTTTGCCAATTTAAACCTATAATTTATATTTCATCGAGATCATGTTATTATTTCAAAATAACTTTCCGAAAGTAAACATTTCTATATCCCTGCAAACAGAAGTCCCAATAAGGCTTTTAAAGTTTTATTTTTCCATGAATTAGGTTTGTGATGGTGTGTTTAGCTTTTATTTGGGGAGATTTTTTATTCCTGAAAGGTGCTATAAAAATAAATGAGTTGATTTATAAAAAATGCTATGCATGTTTTATTTTGTTCTCATAGTGCTTACTTTTCCTAGGTGAGTAATATATTGGATTAATTCTCCACGTACACTGTTTGATTTCAATGTGTTGAACAGCATTATCCATAAATAAGAAAATAATTGCATGTTAAAGCTGATTCTAAAATGCATCTAATTTTCAGCATGTCTTGGTATTTATCATCTAAAATATTTGATCCTCCAAAACATTCATATATTTTGGAGGCTTTATAGCATTTCTATTATTATGCATGGAAACAATTAAGTTCTCTATTATAACTATCCTAGAAACCATTAAACTATCTTCACTAACCACATTTAAATTAACACACTTAAACTCTCACAATATAAATGAAATTTTAGCTGCTATTACTTAAAATAGGAAGACTCAGTTGTGACGGTGTTGCATAAAACTGGTGTTTGACACCTCAAATAATTTTTAAAAACTTCAAAATGGACCAAAAGCTGTTGCTTTACCTATGGATTTTTAACAGCCCATTGCTTTTCAGGATTCAGCAATAAGAGATGGCTATTTTAAAAAGTTTCTTTTCCACTTCAAAGGAGGTCTTGTGGGAGTATACATCATTCCTTGCATGAAAGTTGAAAAAGAAATCATGTATATAAAACCCACTATTGAACATGTAAATATGTAAGAGTATGATACAAAGAGTCACAAGAGCTAGAGGTTATTCTCAACCCTACCTCTGCCTCAGTGTGTGAGAACATGGCCAACATTTAGTGGTTTTGGCCTCTGTTCTTCATCCTCATAAAAATTGGTTGGAATCACAGAGGGATTTATTGTAAAGCTTATGAAGTTTCAGCTTCAGGGATTCTCATTTGCACAGGTCACTTCCAAGAGCCCAGGTGGCCCAAGTATTTTTGTATTCCTGCTTTAAATATCTTTTTCTTAAGAGAGGCCTCCCAAATGGATGTGCTGCTGGATTCCTAAAGCCTGGATTGGTATGCATTCTGGAACGTTCTCCTGAGTTTCTTCCAGTTCTACAATTCAGTGCTATTTTATGAATGCTCAGTAATTGTTCATACAGTTACTCACAACTCTTGTCACCCATAGTGTTTTCTGTCATAAGATGTTTCTGCTTTTCTTACTACACTCTACAACTGATAGGAAGACTGATTGTTGCTGGGATGTTTGAAAACCCTTGAGATCTGTGTTCTTTATTCTTTTACTTTTCTATCTTTTCTTACCTCGTAGTATAGTGATTGTAAATTGTCATTCCATCATTGGGTGTATCAGAATCACCAGGAGTTCTTTTTTTTTCTTTAAGTGCAGATTCTCACCACTGCAACCTAGATTTACTGAGTAAATGAAAGAAGGAAAGGGTTGCTGATACCAGAATTCAGCATTTTGAAGAAGCCCTTCAAATGCTTTTTGTGTCCACTAATCTTTAAGAGCCAGCATGTTCTGGAAGGCTTCTGTGTTTCTTAGAAATTAAGACCATATGGCAAGGAGAACAAGAAAAGCTAAACGCAGGTGAATGTGTGTGACCCTTTCCCCAAACAAAAATGGATAAGATTAGCACATTTTATTGTATTATATCATATAATTATCCCATGTCCCAATTTATATTCCCTTTTTATTTGCCATTTTTCCCTTCCACTTTTCTGTGCCCTTATAGCCAGACTAAAGAGAGGAGAGACAAAAGCGGCAAAGTAACGCTGCCTTACATTCCCTTGCCAGACTTCTTGCTTGGAGGTTCAGAACCCAGATTTGGAGAATTGGTATAACCCCTCCCTTAATACTTGGGAATAATCTTTGCACAGACTTCTCTTACACTGTAAGGAGTTGCTTCAGTAAAGGTCAAAAAGTGGAGTAACATACACACAGAGAAAGAAAGGTATGCCCAAGCCTTTCTGAGTTCCATGCCTGCTGCCTGTCATGATGGAACTCAAGATGATCCCTAGCAGGGCAAACGTGTACCAAGTGCAGGCCAAGATCCATATGGAATGAGCAATAGACGCTCCGAGGGCCCTGACATACTTGACACTGCAAGAAGGGATCATTTTAGAATGTGGTAGTATTTTGACTAGTCCCACATCATCATACACAGCCCATGCGCCAGAAGATCCTGAGAAACAGCTACAGAACATGTTTTGGAAACACAATTTCCATTGTTAGAAATGGAAAAGCACAAAAAGTGGGAGAACAAAGAGTATTTTCAGAGGCTTTCTTTACCCCCCTATAAACATATTTAGCCAGTGTTTTAGGGTGACAGTTTGCTTGAAGAAGTGTGCAGCCTGGCAGATAGGGAAGCAAAAAGGAAAAACAGAGGTAAAAGTTACTTGGAAATGACCTCAGTTTTTTTGCTGTGCTCAAATTTTGTGATAAGGCTGGTATTCCGCGCTGGGCTTTGGAGGACATAGTCACATGTATATGATTAGCAAGAGGATGAGCAAGTGGAAGTGTGTACGTATTAGTGTGTCTCACAGAGAAATGGGTACTTCATTTGGCCTGGTGTGTTGCTTAGTTGAAATGTTTATGTTGCCCCATCAATTGAGATTGTTTGTGCCCTTTTCAGTAGCCATGATTTTCACTGTGTGATCATAAATGGAAACTTGCCTCAAAAATGTTTTAGGAAATGAAAGTTCCTACAACTAGTTGAAAACTACATTTTAACAAAATATTAGTGTTCTTTATTTTCTTCTTTCCTTCTTTTTATTGACCAATGAGTATAACATGGTTGAAGACAGAGTATAAATGAATATTAGCAAGGGGTGTAAATGAAAAATTTGGAAGGGGGGAGAATTTTTAAAGCAACATTAGTGAGAGAAATATTGTTAAGAAAAACAAGAAGGCAGATCCATCCAATTGTTTGCAGAATGTGAGTTCTGAATGCCAAAAAAGACTGGTAGGAAGATGTTAAATATGAGTGATCACATGAATTTTCATTAATTATCGTGAGTGTTCACGTTACTTAAAATCTTCCTTATAGCTTAGCCAACACCTTTAGTCTTTATGGCCACATTTAAAGATGTGGAGGATCTCTTAATGTGAGGCTTGGCATTGACCATCGTATCTACTGGAAGCTCTCTATGGTCATAATTTTCTTTTTAAACATCTTTAGATTTTTATCTCAAACCTGGTGCTCTTATTGAAGATAACTCAGCATCCAGAAAAAAGAATTAAGAACAATATGCGAAAGTCAGGCCATCCATTCATATGAACCGTTTATAGACATGCTGTTAAAACACATTACCTTTTATTCCAGCTTGGCTTTCTATATGTCATTATTAACGTTTACGCAAATCTTATTGCAAGTGTTTTATTTCATGAGGATACAGAGGAATGCACACAAAATGGCAAGTACTCTTGTCACTGACTCTTACAGATAGCTTTGAGATTTGAAGACACGCCTTGAGGATGTTTATCAGAAGGAAAAATTAGCCTTAGGAAAGAGGTTAAACTGGTCCATAAGGTTATTTGAAGGAATCATATTGGGAAGTTACTTCTATGAGAATAACTTTCTTTTGTTACAGGGTCATTCATTGTCTCTAAGACTGGCAGATTACTTAGTTGTTGCTGTCTTTGGTAACATGGGAAAAGGAAGCTCAGAGTTAGGGATCAATTCTGATATTAAAGAGTTAGTTTCACATTAATGCATTATTGGGCTCAGCCAGGTTCCCAGGAGCTATTTGGAAATACTGGGATGCTTATCACAAACCTATTCCCACTACTCAGGATATACTTTTGTCTACGAGTCAGTGGTTTCAATGACTAATGCTGGGCATATAGCAAAAGATGGAGTAGCTCTTACAAGAAACTCTTACTCATTTCATTTCATTTTGAACAACAGTATAATTCTTAAAATTCTTGAAGTAGCACTCAATCTAATTAAGCAAATGATTTCCCAATTATGATCCTTACTAATGCCCCTCCCCAAATTCAATGTCTATTAAACTTTTTATATTATATCTTCTCCCATGGTTTCTAATTCCTTTGTTGCTTATTTAAGCTGACTTTTTTAATATCAGATTTTTTTCAATGTAGTATTAATATTATTACTAAATGTTTATTTGGCAGTATATATTTCTAACTTAACTCATCAAAGAGAAGTATCATCTCTGCTAGCCAATGCTATTGTTCTTAACGATACAAATTACTTGCCATTTGATCAGTATGGCTGCATGAATCACAGTGAGAAAAATACTAGTGATGATTGCACCTTCTAGGTATGTCTGTTGTGCTACTGTCTGCTCATTTCCTATATATAAAAAAATAACGGCTTCCCTTGTGGCGCAGTGGTTGAGAGTCTGCCTGCCGATGCAGGGGACACGGGTTCGTGCCCCGGTCCGGGAAGATCCCACATGCCGCGGAGCGGCTGGGCCTGTGAGCCATGGCCGCTGAGCCTGCACGTCCGGAGCCTGTGCTCCGCAACGGGAGAGGCCACAACAGTGAGAGGGCCACGTACTGAAAAAAAAAAAAAAAAAAAAAAAAAGCATTTTACTTAGTACTGATTTTGCCTCAAGCCTGAGAAAGTATTAAACTCTCCAATACTTTAGCTACATATTTCTATAGAAACAGAAAAAACGAACTATAATGAAAACTATAAATTCAGATACTTGTTAAATGGCTGAGGAGTATATTTGGTAGTGTGATAGCTATTAAATGCATTCTAACATCAATAATAATTGAGAATAGTAGCAAAGCAATCATTGCGAATGGTGAAACCAACATAAACTAAAAAGAAATTGCTATTCATTATTTTTTGTTGCTTTTTCTAGTTCCAGAGTTTTCCTCCATACTGTGATAATGGTATGAAGCATCAATGTATGCTTTAAAATATGAAGCAATTTTCAAAATATTTTTATAATTATTTCATTGTGTATACTCTCATTTTCCAAAATATCTCAAAATAGGTTAATACTATAGCTGAAGTAATGAAACTGGACCTTCCAAGAAGGAGATTGCACTTTATTTCATAAAACATTTTTTCAGTAACATTTATTGTGGACTTACTGTATGCAAGGATCATGGCTAAGTACTAGGGATAACAAGATTCATGAAATGTGTCTTATTTCAAGAGGCTACAAACTAATGATAGAGAAAAACATTAATAGAGAAATGTACAAGGAGCTATGAGGATACTGTAGAGGAAGATGACCCAGGATTACTTGGGAAAGGACCAAAAAAAACCCAAAAAACATTGTTTTCTCCCTTCCCCACCAACTGCAAGTAACATAAACTTCAGGTGTCTTCCTCAGTCAAAAGTATTACTCTTTCCCTCCAAATGTGTAGCATTTATTTCTTCTCCCTTCCTCTCTGACCCTTTTGCTTTGAGAGAGGAGTTGAAAAGGAAGGGTGCCTGTCACATACTTACATAAAATTTCCTCTGTTGGATCCTGCAAAAGTGATCAGTTTTCCAATGATGTATATAGAAAATAGTGACTTGCCTGGTTTAATTTATGGCATGAGAGCATAAGTTTTGTGGCAGAAGAAAAACCTTAAGTTTAGTATGCAGAGCTCGTTGTCTGTGGTACAACTGAATAGATTTGCACTGGGGCCTGCCTGCATTGGAGACAGGGTGATTGAATCCATAGATCTGCACTCCATGATCTGCTGGGCTGTCAGTTAATTCTCTTTCTGGTGCATCAATAAACTTCAAAATTAACATTCATGAGAACTTAAGGAAAACTACCTAGCCAAAAAGATTTAGGCTTTGTCTTTATTTGTCTTCTATATGAAGGAAACAAGTTTATAAAATATCCAAGTATTCTAAAATATTCATAGCCTGGCAGTATCTTAGAGTTAAAATTCTTTAGCCGATTCTTGGACATTTTGAACGAGGACATTAGATCATTCTTGGTACTTAGGGCTACACAACAGAAGTAATATCTGGAAAGGAAATAAGTCATTCAAAATGATTTTGGACATCTGTTTTCTAATAGAAAACTGCTTCCTTCCTGTAAAATATTTTATCGTAATAAGAAGTAATAGTGTTTTTGTTTGTTTGGAAATCTGTTTATTTTGTGTGTTTGCTTTTAACTTGAGGCCACAGAATTTTCCTAAATAATGCTTATTTGGAATATTCTGCCCTTTTAGAGAATTTTATCTGATGGCAAGTTTGAGTCTTTGTAAGGACACTGACAACTGATAAGCATGGCACACTGTGGCTTTGGCGTCAGAAAGACATTAATTCAAATGTCAGCATATAAAATGGGGACTCCTTTAAATTCCCTTCTGATGGGGGAATGTGCAATTTTTACTATCCCCATATCTACCCTTTACTGAGGAGAGGAAAGCCAGTCATGCTGTTCTTAAACCCAACTCTGTTAGTCAACCAATAAAAGGAAAGAGTTCTTCTCTGGCACCCTATAGCCCTAAAGTGAAAAAAGTAGATTGGAAATGACTTCAGTGGGAAAAGTTGACCACAGCAATACGGTATCAGGTGATAACCAAAGGGTAAAGCCAGTAAGAGATTTCTGATCTTAAAAACACCGGGTCTTTGTGGGTATCCAACAAATTGTCTGTTCTTTGATATTGTCAGTGGGGACTCTTAGAATAACTCAACTTAAACTAGCTTTTCTATTTGCATTTTTTCCCCATTGTTTCTCCTCCACCACCTTTACAACCCAAGCACTAATATCTTTTTATCCTCCCTCCTAAATATTGCATGCATGCAGTCAGCTTCCATCCGTCCCTATTCTCCACCGCCATGGTCCACTTTCTAAGACCTTTCAAAAGGTGCCATTGACTGAGGCCTTCGGCAGTTTCCATATTCCTGAGAGATTCTTCAAGATCTCAACTTTATCTACTTCTTCAGCTTAAATTTGTGTCATTTACCCCCCTATTACTCTACACTGAAGCCATTTGGAATGTGGGACTTCTAGCAGCTATTCACAAAATCCATGTTCATTCCAAACTAGGAATATCTCCCTTGCACCTTCCATGTGCCAATACTCTTACCCACCCTTGATGTCTCAGCTGAAATGCCTTTCCTGACTTTGTAACTTATTATTCTTACAAACGCCTTTCCTGACTTTGTAAATTATTATTCTCCTTGCCATAAGCTTTCATAGAATCCTATGTTTTTCTTTATATCAAGCTTTTCTATATCAACTTTTTAAAAAAAAAATCAGTTACCTAATGTGTTGATTTTCCAGTAACTTGCAAGTTCCACCAAATTAGAAACCATTTTATCTGTGTTTATCTTGTATCCTCAGTATTAAATAGAGTGTGTATAGGTAGTATGGCCAAAATAAAGACTTGACGACTGATGAAGCGGATGATAATGCTGATAATCTGTTTAGGAATTAGCCACCAACACTAATTTACTCTATACAGCACCGTTGAATAATCAGAGACGTTGATTAGGATATTACAAATGATTTAAATCATTATATTCGCAGGAAATCCATTATTTTTCATCACTCAGTCCAAATTAAATTGCATAAATAACTTTAATCCCCCCCAAACTGTATTATGTCAGAATTGTTTTGAAATGTATAATTTTGCCAATGAAGATTGTTTACAGTACGATTTATTCTGTAGGTTTGGTTCTAAAAAGCCATAATTTTTTATAGTGTGGTAGATTAGATTATTATTAAAAAGTATTTATTTTCTCTCCATGAACATCCATGACATACGTATACTTCTCTGCCCTTTGGCTTTGGGTTTGGCAAAGTCATTTGTTTGGCCAGTGGGTTGCTAGCAGACATGACATGTGACACAAGGAAAGGTTTGGTATATGTTAGTGCAGTGGGGTATGAGCAATTTTTCTTCTTCTCTGTGCAGAGCTTTTCCCTGAAAGTTGTGGTCCCCTTAAAATGGGGTCTCAAACGTGAGGATGTGGAGAAAAGGGAACCCTTGTGAACTATTGGTGGGAACATAAATTGATACAGTCATTATAACAATATGAAGGTTCATCAGAAAATTAGAAATAGAACTACCCTCTGATCCGGAAATCCCTCTTGTGAGTTTATACCCAAAGGAAATTAAATTCTGGAAGAGATATCTGTGTTCCTATGTTCATTGCAGCATTATTCACAATACCCAAGACATGGAAACACTTAGGTGTCCATTGACAGATGCATGGATAAAGAAATTGTGATAACATTAAAACAGGAGGTCCTGCCATTTGCTACAACATGCATGAACCTGGAAGACATTATGCGAAGTGTAATAAGTCAGACAAAGAAAGAAACAAACTTCATGATCTCCCTTATATGTGTAATCTAAGAGAGTCAAGTAGAGGGTAGAATGGACGTCACAGGGGTCAGGGAAATGGGGGAAGAGGAGATGTTGGTCCAAGGATAAAAAGTTGCAGTTATGTGGGACGAATCACTCTAGATATCTAAGGTTCAGCATGATGACTATAATTAACAGTACTGTACTGAATACTAAAAATTTGCTAGGAGAGATTTCAGGTTCTCTCATCACACACACAAACTATGTTAAATAGCTTGACTGTAGTAATCATATCACTGTGTATATGTATATCAAATCATTATGTCATACCCCTTAAATATATAAAATTTTTATTAAAAAAATAAAAACCCTTAAAAAAATAAAGAACCAGAGGGTTGAATGGTTTTGTTCAACTGCTTCTGGATTAACATGTTCACAAATAATAGATTTTAAATGTTGGCTTCCAAGTTTAAGGGAAAAAAAAAACCTCTCAAATGAATATACAGGGAGCAGAGCTAACTCAGCTGAACTGTAGACTCGAGAAAAATACATGGTCATTGGTGAATGCCATTGAGAGTGTCAGGTTTTTTATTAGTGGCAATAATTGATTTTTACCCATAGTACACAAAAATTTATAGGGAAGATGGTGTAAGGTAGAGAACACCAGTTGTTGCCTGGGCAAATCACCCTAAGTGAAACTTCCTTAAATACTTGAGTGTAGTATAAATGAGTAAAGGCTATTAACACTAGGATGTAAGGTTGTCAGAGCAGTCGGAAATATCACATGAGTAAATAGTAAAGACATTCAGTAATGTGTCTGTACTTTGCACACACTAGATACATCTCACCCCAGGTTAGTTTCCTCTCATCCTAAAATCTGACCAAGCTCTGTTTCTTACTTGTGTCTCTCTATATAATTTCTAGTCACTTGATATGATCTGAAGGCCAGTGCATCCTTAACTAATACTAAAAGCTAACAATATTTGTGCCCAAATGTTTACACTGAGACATGCAGAGATTTTTGTCAAGCCTGCAACTAATCATTAAAACATAGAAGTGTGATCCTTTTTTCACCATCATAAAGCATCAAAAGGCATTTTTAACATGATGCTATAACTCATAATCAGTTAAAATTTTCCAGTATGTTGGAAGCTGAAGTATGTTTTCAAAATGAAATTGGTACTCTACTCTCATTAATGAGTGCTTTGGAATATGTATGGAAATAGTTCTCCTCATTTTCAATAAATCTTCTTGTTCAGTACAGCATTTAAAGGGGTAGAGGGTGGGGGGTAAAAATACCACTTTGCAGGCACAAAACTTTTAACTAACAGCAGGTGGTGAGACTGTAAAGAAACTGCTCCTCATATCAAGTTTATGGAAATTGGTCTATTTCTCTTAGAGTCACACATCATTTAGTACTAGAATCAGGGGTCAGGGCAATACTTGACATATGTTAACCCCAGTATATCTACCTCTTGCTGGTATATATGCTACATGTCAAGGAATTTGATTTGAGTCAAAGCATGCTGTAATTTTTATAATAACAAACTGTGACCTTTGATGATATTTTACCACTGCCCAGTAATGAATTCTTGGAAGAACTTGAACCTCTTCTGTTTCTTTGAAATAAAGCTTAATCTTACATAAATGCTTTGCGGAACCAAAAAACTGTATTCTTTTTACATACAACCTGGGTTGGGGGGGGGGCGCGGTTTGAGGCAAAGGAAACAGTGGGAAATATGTGTGTTGGGGGGTGTGTGTGTGTGTGTGTGTGTGTGTGTGTGTGTGTGTGTGTGTGTGTCTTGATGTGGGCGTGGAGAAGTCATGGAGGGAAAGGTGGTAGGCTAGAAGTTAGTGGGAGAGGAAAGATCATTTACTGTCCTTCTATGGTAATTTTTTTTTTTAATTCCCATAAATTCTTGGATACACTTCCCTTCTAAAGTTGGAGGCTGATTCCCCTCCCCCTCAATGTAAGATGGACTTTTTGAACTTGTTACTACTGAATAAAATGAGGTAAAAATGATGCTATGCAACTTCTAAGAGCAGATGATAAAAAGGATAGCTTTTATCTGACTCTGTTGTACTATTTGCATTAGGGAAAGGCATCCGCCCTGTTGTGCGGTAACTCAAGTAGCCCCGCAGGGGAGTCTGTGTGAGGAGGAACTGAGGCCTCCTGCCCACAGACGGCATGACTTGCCAGCTATGTTGATGAGCCACACTGAGAGCAGATCCCTCAGCTCCAGTCAAGGCTTCCGATGACTACAGCTCTCAAACATGTGACTAAAGCCCATGAAGCCAAGCCACTCTCACAGTCCTCTTTGTCACTGTGAGAATTTATAAAATTTTATTAATATTGTAAGCCACTAAGTGTTGGCGTAAGTTGTTATTCAGCAATAACTAATCTGCACAGGTTTAAATTCGTTGATCTCATTATATCATCATAACAATTAGATACTATTATTATCTCCTTTTAGTTTATTTTTTTAGATGAGAAGCTGAAGATTTCAGAGTTGAAGTGACCAAATTATTACATTGTTCAGGAGGTCAGTATATCAGTAAGGATTAAATATAGCTGCAAGTAATAGGAAATGCAACAAAAATAGTAAGACAAATATCTACGTTCACTTAAAAATAAAAACATTGCATGTTAGAAAATTGAGGGCTGGTTCTCTGGCTGATGGAACACACAATCTATCCTAGCTCCTCCTAACTATTTTGTTCACTATTTTTAAAATGTGGGTTTTTTTTATACTCATGTTCACACGATGGCTACTGTACCACCAGCTATTGCGACCATATTTGGGGCAGGAATAAAGGAAATGGGCAGCGGTCAACACTCTTTGCTTTGATAGATTTGCGTTTTTGTGTCAAGAAGAAAACCCTCTCCGTGAGTGTCTCGTACACTACAGTGGCCATGGTTTTAATTGCCTCTCTTAGCTGCAAGGAAGGATAAGCACATTGACCTCTGGGGGAAAACCTGGGATGTGTGGGTAGTAAGAGATAGAAAATGGATATTTCTAGGCAACTCATTGCAACTCTCATCATCTACCTCTTCGGTTATCCTATGTTCAAGGTTGTCCTCCTTTCCCCTTTTAATTTTGCAGACACACTCATCCCAAAAGGTGTAACATCCACACTGGTCATTGACTGTAGCTCAAAGGTTAAGAACTCTGGGTAGTGTACAGATGAGTCCATTACTCCCAGGATAAAGAATAAAAGTAAAAATGTATGCCATAGAAAAAGAGTATTTTATGGTAGTAAAAGAAATGGGTCTTCATACTTATTAGCAGCCAGGTACTGGCTAAAATGACAGTTAAATAGTTTACATTTTCCTAACATGAAGGAATCATTCAAGAGATGTAAAATTATTATTGCCTCAATATTCAAGTTATGCTTTGATATAAATCAAATTATTTAGTGCAAATTTTTACAGTCTCTCAAGATTTTCATATTTCTTTAGATCTTAAGTGAAGCTGCTGATTATAAGCGAAAAACTAAATTAGCTCACTCCTCAATTAATTAGTAAGCTCAGAATTCGTTAAATGCACACTTTACTATCAAGAAACAATTATGTACAATCACTATAAGTTCTTCTCAAACTTGTATAAAGTTTACCTTAATTAAACTTAAATGGCTAATTAAATAATACATATATGTGTCATTTTCTCATATACACAGTTAATCTGCTCAAATCAATTGCAAGGTTTTCCATGAAAATAGCCTATTATAAACCTAGCAGTTTTAAGGCTGTTTTTCTAAAAGGCTTCTGTTAAATTCAATATTGTTTATTGAGCAAATGATTTAAGTGCCTCTCCAAATGATATTAAATGAGAAAAAGAGGAGTTAAAAAAAATTAAGTCCTTATTATACCTGAGACTATGAGAGAGGAATTTTATGAAATAGGACAAAGGTTTTGTAAAGTTTCTTAAAACTACATGACATATAAAGAAATAAAGCAACAGAAAAAAAGAAATACTCAGAAAAATATGTAACATAAATGGTCAGAATAAAAGATCAGTAGAAATATCTAAAGATTAATCAAACAAAATCGCCCATAACATAACATAACATTCCTTGACAACAACAGCAGATATGCAGAATGAGAGAGAGAAGAGAGATGTTGAGACATGAAGTTTAATTCAAAGGACAACTTCACCCAACAGAGTGGAGAAAATAGAATATGAGGAAAAATTATAAAACCCGGGGGAAAAAAAGCTTAGCTTTAAATTGGAAAAACCAACTAAACACCAAACAGAATGAGTTTTTTAAAAATCTCATACTTTGATACATTCTTGACAAATTGTTGATAAAGTTTCTAAAATTTTTATGAAGAAAATCTTGAGGATGTATTCCAGCAAAATAAGAGTAATTTAAGTGAAAGGAAGAGACAGGATCCAGACAACATTGCAATTCACACAAACATTAAGCAAAATGAGATTTTAGAATGGCAGTTTTATAACATACTTAGAAAGCAGTCAGTACAAATGAAAACAAGAAGTCTGTGGTCTCTATGAGAAATGTTTTCAAGAAGAAAATGGTTTCTGTTTAGCCTATACTATAATTATGGATTTGGAATATCTAATGACTGTCAATGGTGGTCTATGTATGAGACATACTGAAATGATTTATCATTGTGTACAGTTGCTAGAAAGTTAGGAAAAAACTTGTGTAAAAACCTCTCATCTGAGCTGCCAGACTTAGCAGCACGGTTTTATTATTTTGTCTAGGCATCTTAGTTGATTTTGTAATAAAATACATTCACACAGTAACAATATTGGCATGTAACCCCTAGTACCTCAGAATATGACTGTATTTGGAGATAGGGCCTTTAAAGAGGTCATTAATGTTAAATGAGATCATTAGGGTGGACCCTCATCCTATGAAAATCTATATATTTTTTCTATAAACTATCAATATAAAGAAATACATTTCTGTTTAAGCCACCCAGTTATTGGTACTTTGTGATGGCAGCCTTGGCAAACTAATACTTTAATTGTCACACTCAGGAAAAGAATGGAATGAGAATGTGCTAAGTTATTTAAGTGAACTAATTACATCACCTTCATAACAGAACAAAATAGGTCCTGACTGATTTTGATAAGAAAAACAGAATACACATCTAATGTAGAAAATTGTCTATGAAAAGGAGAAGAATTAAAATGATTAAAAGGGATTGCTTCTTAGAAGCAGCACTGGAAATGAATAGGAGGTGAGGTATTCAGCTTTTTAAAAAATAACATTCTGTACTGATAGTTTTTTGTCCATGGATTACTTTTTACCAAAAAAGTTGATGTAATTAATTATTTAGTTTTGAACTATTTATAGAAAGTTACCATAGATTCTGTGGCTTCTGTGTCAATTTCTTTTCCTGGTATATTTTTATTGCATGAGCCATTCTGGTTTACAGAATATGAAAAAGAAAATGGTTGTGAGAACTAATTTATTCTCTCGTCCCTAAAGTGGAGACTACATTGGCGACAAAACACAAGGGAAGGGCTTCCCTGGTGGCACAGTGGTTGGGAGTCCGCCTGCCGATGCAGGAGACACGGGTTCGTGCCCCGGTCCAGGAGGATCCCACGTGCCGCGGAGCGTCTGGGCCCGTGAGCCATGGCCGCTGAGCCTGCGCGTCCAGAGCCTGTGCTCCACAACGGGAGAGGCCACAGCAGTGAGAGGCCCGCGTACCGCAAAAAAAAAAAAAACACAAGGGAAAAGTCTAATGTAAGGGACAGACTTCAAAGGAGTTTTCGTTGGAAGATGCAGAGAGTAAGATACAATGCAGGGGAAGTTTATCAATTATAACCACAGCCATTGAAACAGATGGAGTAACAAGTGGTGGAACAAGAGATGAAGTGTAGAATGCTGGTGGTGAAGGGGAGGCAAAGAGACCAGAATCAACTTTCTGAAAGGACTTCATTTCAACACAGTATCTTTGAGAAAGTGGATGCTTTTTGAAATAACTGAGGGACAATTCTATTGTACCCATGTCCTAGCCATTGACATCAGATGGGTCTAGTAATTCAGCTTTTGAAATTATTAGAAAATAAGTAATGTAAAGTTGATTAATTGCAGCCAGTCTTTTAGACAAGGTTGAGGGTCATAATCAGTTAACAAAGGGAAAGACAAAACTCACCGCGAGTCTAGGGGTCTGAATCAAACTATTTACTATTTATGCCCTATGTGCAGGGAAGGCATAACTTGGATCAAAAATTAAAATATAAAAATTTTGGGTTTCTATGTGTTTTATAATGCAGATGGGATGCCTTTCATAAAGAAAAACACATTTTTTCATATATGTTACATAATGTTATTACTCAGTTTAAGTGAGATGGAATTTGGAGATTGTGAACAGATTGAAACATTTATCTATGGACAAAGCAAACACAACTACATAATCGCAAATGCAAGTCACTCAGAATGAATTGTTTAGACTTTTATTTTTAATTGACCAGAAAATTACTTCTTTGTCCCTATAATAAAAAAAAAATCACCATCAAATGACTGGCAGTGACAGTCTCCATCATGTACATTACTTGCCTTTCCATTACAGCCAAAGGCATGGTAAAACATTCTACACTTGTTTTAGTCCATCAGGGCTGCTGTAATGAAGTACCACAGAGTGAGTGGCTTATAAACAAAAGAAATGTATTTCTTACAGTTCTGGAGGCTGTGAATGCTGATGTCAGGAAGCCATTATGGTTGGGGAAACACCCTTCTCTGGGTTGCAGATTTCTGGTTGTATCCTCACATGTCAAAAGGCGCTAGAGTTCTCTGGGTTCTCTTTTATGAAAGCACTAATCCCATTCATGAGGCTCCATCCTCATGATCTAAGTACTTCCCAAAGCCACCACCTTCTAATATCATCATGCTGGACATTAGGATTTCAACTTAGGGATTTGGGGAGGACACAAATATTCCGACTATAGAAACATTTGTTCATTCCGCTTCTTCATGTCCCTATCATTCTTCAATCTCTGAAACCTGGCCTTGACTCCCACAATATGACTGAAATAATCTTCATAGATGAACAGGGACTTATTTGTAATTGTCCTCATCTTACTTGACTTTTCAGAAATTCTGAGTGCCAGACTACTTTATATATCTCCCTACTGGTTATTTATATTTGGATGTTCCTCAAATAACTCAACGTCAAACGTTCCAAAATGGAACTGTCTGTCTCCTTGTTCTTCCGTGGTCTAATCAGCTAACTCTTCCAACTTCTTTTCCATCCCCATGTATTGATCACTAATTAAGGTCAGTGCTACCTCCTAGGTATTTTTTCTAATTTAGCCATTTCTCTCTGTCCTTGTGTCCTTATTCTAGTCAAGACTATCTTTTGCCTGAATTATGGTCATGCCCTTCTAACTAATATTTTTGTCTATGTTCTTCTGCAGCTCCATTCCATTCTTCATATTGTATACAAAGAAATCTTCTTCAAAAATTACTCTTGCAAACATGCAGTATGTATGAACATATATGTGTGTATATAATATATGTATACATTTTATGTGTGAGTGTGTGTGTATGTGTGTAATTTCACAGCCTTGGTTCCTCTCAGTGTAAAATTCCAAATGCTTGCCCTGGCTCATAAAGATCCTATGTAGTTTTGGCTATCTCTTCTTATTATTTCTGTTTACTTATTCAGCCCCCATCTCTCACTATATCGGCCCCGCAATAAACAATTATTGAACTATTTTCAGTTCCAGCATAATGATGACATGTTTTCTTCTTACTTTAGGATCTTAAAGCATCCTTTTCCTTCTATTCACAACTTTTTTATTGTCAAACCATGTCCCTCTACATTCCCACTCCGACTTCTGGATAATTCTGTGGATTAAAATGATCAGTAGCTGGTTTTGGCCTTTCCTTTGGCCTCTGGGACACAGGAGGATTGCCCATGGCCATTTATTCTTGCCATATCAACTCAAGGAGTTTCTGGAAGTATACTTGTATTGGATCAAAATAAGTGATAGTCCAGTTGGGGACTACAGGACTGGCTGAAACACCTATTTTTTTAAGTATGTAGTGTTGACGATGAGATGCGGCTGAGAACATATGGGTAAGACATACCCCTGAGTGGATGCCCAAAATACTAGGCATAAAAGTTGGAATGGGCTGAGGGCTGGGACTTTTTAAAGCTGAAGCTCTGCACATACTTAGCTTGTCTTTCACAGCTACGTTTCTCTCGAGTGTGGAATGACTTAAAGTGTGCCTGGGAGCCATAGCAAGTCAGTAATCCTCCTGCTGTGCACATTCTCAGTTGTTTCCTTTCTGTATCTTTTTCTAAAGATCAGTCAGCCTGATGCTAGTTGAAGTATGTTGAGTCTCATGAGTTAGGTTGTCAGTTTAAACCTAAGATCACTGCTGCCAGTAGAGCAGAGAGGCAGTTGCATCTCTATTCATTCTTTAAACTTAGCTAGTGGGCCATTTCCTCCAGGAAGTATTCCCTGATTGACCAGGTAAGTCAAGGATTGAAGGTGCTAATGTTCTCATAAAGCAGATACACGTCTCTCCTCAACAGTTATAAAGCTATATAATTATTTCTTATCTTTATCCATAACTAAATTGCATAAATACTTTCTCTTATTCATTGGTGTATCCCCAATGTATAATATAATACCTGACAGTAGGTTTATAATAAAATTATTAAATAAACAAATGGCTGAAGAACATAAATCTATCTCTGCCATGGGGAATAGGGAACTGGTTAATAAGATTTAGGTAACTAAAGCTAAGTTTTCTATTTATTCTCCCATTGTATCAATTTATTCTTGCTGTGTAACAAACCTCTAAAGTGACAATAATCATTTATTACTGAGCATGTGTTTTCAGGTTGCCTGGGATGTGGCTGGTCAAGGCTAGGCTTAGTAAGGATACCCTGCTTTAGGCTGCAGTAGCTGGATAGCTCCATCTCTTAGTGTAGGACTATGGGTTTAGTCCACAGGTCTCTCATGGTTCTTGGACCAGCAGGATGGGTAGGTCATGCTTTTTATATGGTGGTGGCAGAGGTGCAAAAGAGCAAGTAAAAGTATGCCAGTTCTCTTTCAACACAGGCTTGGCACTGGCATGCTCTTACTTCTGCCTACCTATCATTGACCAAAGCAAGTGACAGAGTCACATCTGAAATCAAGGGCCAGGAAGATACATTGCACCCACAGTGAGGCCATGGCAGAGCAAGTGAAGCAACAACGTAAAAAAAAAAAGTAACTATGTGACGAATGTATTAACTAACCTTATTATGGCAATCATTTGGCAATATATACATATATCAAATCATTTCTTTGTACACCTTAAACTTACACAATGTTATATGTCTATTTTACCCCAAGAAAGCTGGAAGAAGAAAAAATGTTTCCATACTGCCTCATACTTCAACTATTAATTCTGATTTGTCCAGGAAATTTGAAGCAATATGAAACCTAACTTTAATAATATGGGTACATGCAGAATTTCTCTAAGTTAGGTGGTCTGGGCTTTTTCTTATCAATATAGAAAAATAACATTATATATGTTCTTATGACCAAGTTAGTTTCTCCTGAGGTGAAGAGTGGTTATTTTAAATACAGAATCTCAACCGCTCAGTTCTTCAGATCCAAGTATTGTTTTTGTTGTTTTTACTTGGATCATGTGGATAATTTTCTTGAGCATTAATTGGTCATGGCCTGCAAACATCTGACTCAAGCTGTATTGCTTTTTGCTGAACAGTTGAGATAGTCATTAGCATTACTGAACATGTTTCCACATTTTTGTAATTTATTTTAGTCAAAGGAGAGATCAGTGTTTGCATTTTGAAAATACTATTCACATTGTTAGGATCCTTCCAATCAATTCAAGCCGGGAAGGTGTAGAGTCATTATTTTATAATCTAGATAGCATCTAAGGTAATGATAAATGCTTTCCTTGGAATAAAAACACACATTTATTTCTTTTCTAACCTACAAATTACTTGTATAACTTGATACTTTAGCCTGCTTCCAATATTTAAAAAGTAGATGATTTAAGGTCAATCAGTGAATTCATTCCTCTTGACTTTAAATGTGTCTTCATTATATGCGTCCCAAAGAAAAATTATTACCTAATCTGCAAAGATACATTTTAATCACTAAATAATCTGCTGGATGCATTTACAACTGTAATTTTATGCATTGTGAAGCACTCTAATTGCTCAATGTGAACTTTAGTCTAATGCGTAGGAAAAAAAAAAATCAAGGTGCAAAAGTATGCATAATATAGACTGACTCCAGATAAACAAATGCACTGAGAACAGAAAGAATAAGGCAGTGTTTTAAAGGCAGTCAGATTACTAGTTCTTAAACCTCTAATGCTGGTTATAAAGTTGGTTAAGGTAGGGATAGGGGAGAAAATGTTTGAGGAGAGGTTATAAAACATCATGGAGTTTTGATTTTTTTTTCTCTTATTTTAAAATGTCTGTCTCGACAGTAGTTATACTGGGATAGGAACTATTGAGATCTGAGCCATTTTGTCAGAATGGCATGGAGAAAAGTGCCATTATGATACATGAATGACTGTGATAGCCTGAATATTTGTGTCCCCACCCCCTGCTAATTAATAAGTTGAAATCCTAATGCCCAAGGTGATTGTATTAGTAGATGAGGTCTTTGGGAGGTGATTCACGAAGGTGGAGGACGCATGAATAGGATTAGTGCTCTTATAAAAGAGGCCCTGGAGAGCTCTCTTGCCCCCTATGTATGTTGAAAACATTGAGAAATCAGCCGTCTGCTAACCAGGAAGAGTCCTCTCACCAGACACTGAATCTGTAGGCACCTTGATCTTGGACTTTGCAGGCGCCAAAACTGTGAGAAATAAATTCTACTGCTTATAAGCCACAAAGTCTATCATATTCTGTTACAGCAGTCTGAATGGAGTAAGAAAGTAACTTTTATAAATCTTTGTTTTACTTTACTAAATATGTAGTTAGGTGAATGTAGAGTGTTTTCTACCCTCTACACTTGCTACTTTATAAGATTGGTCTGTACCTTTGTGTTTATGTATGCATAATAACTTTATGATTGCTTGATAACCTTATGAGAAAGGTCACCACACCGGGGGAAGCAGAAGAAGAAAAGCGTATGCTATAAATCACTGGAGATGTTTGATCCCTGAATGTGTACATCCCTGTAGATATTTGATAACCTCATCTAAGTATATGCAACTTGTTATGATACCTGATGTTTCAAAAAGTACATTGATTCACGTGTGAACTTTAGAATAATGGTATTGCAGGTAAATTAGAACCTGAGGGACAAGAGACAAAAAATTAATAAACCTGTTTTCTGGCTTATTTATCCTGGTATTTCCCTATTTTGAAGAGGGCAAACAGTTGATATTCATTGAAGGAATGAATAAATGAATGGTACAGGAGTCAGGAATTGTGAATTAAAAATATAGAGTATACATGGCATAAAGGGGTTAATATTGTAAGACAGATGGACTGGTGAGAAGGTAAAAAGTAAAACCTGAGTGAAGAAACTAAAGACTCTAACCTGGGAAAGATGCACCTCTTAAGGATAGAGAACAGAGTCTTTTGGGGACCTGGTTTGGCCTGAACTGAGCATCTAAAGATAGACAGCAGTTGAGACTCAGTGTTGAAGCCAAGAAGAAAAACACATAGATTGGTTAGGCAGAGCTAAAATTTAACCTTGACTACAGGTCCTGGATCCTAGCCAGAGATGATCACCTAATGAGACCCCAAATTTATAGATTCTTAACTCTTTTCTAAACCACATAAAACATCTTATATGAAATATTTTATTCATTTCTTGCAACAACCCTGGGATAAGTATTATTTTATGATCAGTCCTTTGCAAAGGAAGCAGTTGAGATACTGAGAGGTTAATCTACCCCAGGCTCCCACAGCTGGGAATAGAGAAAGCCAGGATGGAAACCCAGGCAGAGCTCTGTGAGCTCATGCCCTTAACCCCTGGAAGGTCCCTGGAGAAAGAAGGGACTTAAGGGTTATGGCTTCTCACCATTCAGATGGAGTTAGGAGCACACTGTGTGATGACATGTGTGGGTGGAAATGTCCTAGTAACGAGTAGGCCTGCAAGGAAACCAGCACTTCCATCAGCGAGTCTCGGCAGATATAAAAGCAGCAACACCATCTGTGTGGGTACGGATTCCCAAGGCATCTGGAGAGATGGCCTTGAACTTTCTTCATTACGAGCCTAGATGGAAACAGTTCTAATTGTGGCCAGGACATGATGGCATCAAGGCCAGAATGACGTTCAGTGTTTGGAGTTCCCTGGGGAAAGAAAAAAAATTTCACTAACACTTTTAAACCATCGATAAGAGCCAGTTACATCCTTAAACATTTCAGAGGGCACTGGTACCTAGATTTAAGCTGCCGAATGTAATCATTTTGCATCATCTACCTTTATAACAAAGGCTTATAGGTTTTCACTACTTTAGGGACAGTCTGGTGACCACAGAAAGAAAATTTATTTTCAACATGTTATTTGATTGAAAGAGTTCTATCCCTGAAGGGTATTATGCTAGGCACTCATAGACAATAAAATAAATTGAAATATAGACACCAGACACTGTTAAGTTATAGACGGTTACTAATGGGCATCTTTGCAGTAAAGCACTGTATTTGGAATCGCACATTGAATTCTACCACAAGAGTTACTAGCTGTAAAATAAGTGCATTATGTTCCTTGTGATTTCAGACCTTTTGAGCATTATTGCATTTTTTCTAGATTATTTATTGCTGGACTCATGGCTTTAAATTGAGAGATGCTCTCCTGAAGAAGATATTTGAAAAAATATATTGCGCATATTATTTGAAAATGCAATTCATATCCTTTAAAAATAAGAGACTGTCTTGTGTTTTCCAGTTTTTCAGATACCTTGACATATATATAGTATATGCTTAGTAAATAGTAACTGCTCTGCTTTCCATATCTGAGATTTAAAAACACAGCTTGTCATACACAAAAATAAACTCAAAATGGATTAAAGACCTAAATGTAAGGTCAGACACTATAAACCTCTTAGAGGAAAACATAGGCACGACACTCTTTGACATAAATCACAGCAAGATCGTTTTTGACCCACCTCCTAGAGAAATGGAAATAAAAATAAACAAATGGGACCTAATGAAACTTAAAAGCTTTTGCACAGCAAAGGAAACCATAAATAAGACAAAAAGACAACCCGCAGAATGGGAGAAAATATTTGCAAATTAAGCAACTGACAAAGGATTAGTCTCCAAAATTTACAAGCAGCACATGCAGCTCAATATCAAAAAAACAAACAACCCAATCAAACAAATGGGCAGAAGACCTAAACAGACATTTGGGCAGAAGACCTAAACAGACATTTTTCCAAAGAAGATATACAGATAGCCAACAAACATATGAAAGAATGCTGAACATCACTAATCATTACAGAAATGAAAATCAAAACTGCAATGAGGTAACACCTCACAGCAGTCAGAATGGCCACCATCAAAAAATCTACAAACAATAAATGCTGGAGAGGGTGTGGAGAAAAGGGAACACTCTTGCACTGTTGGTGGCAATGTAAATTGATACAGCCACTATGGAGAACAGTATGGAGGTTCCTTAAAAAACTAAAAACAGAACTACCATACGACCCAGCAATCCCGCTACTGGGCATATACCCTGAGAAAAGCATAATTCAAAAAGAGCCATGTACCACAATGTTCATTGCAGCTCTGTTTCCAATAGCCAGGACATGGAAGCAACCTAAGTGTCCATCGACAGATGAATGGATAAAGAAGATGTGGCACATATATACAATGGAATATTACTCAGCCATAAAAAGAAATGAAATTGAGTTATTTGTAGTGAGGTGGATGGACCTAGAGTCTGTCATACAGAGTGAAGTAAGTCAGAAAGAGAAAAACAAATACCATATGCTAACACATATATATGGAATATAAAAAAAAAAAGTTATGACGAACCTAGAGGCAGGACAGGAATAAAGACACAGATGTAGAGAATAGACTTGAGGACACTAGGAGGGGGGAGGGTAATCTGGTACGAAGTAGAGAGTGGCATGGCCATATATACACTACCAAATGTAAAATAGATAGCTAGTGGGAAACAGGTGCATGGCACAGGGAGATCAGCTCTGTGCTTTGTGATGATCTAGAAGGGTGGGATAGGAAAGGTGGGAGGGAGACTCAAGAGGGAGGAGATATGGGGACATATGTATATATATAGCTGATTCACTTTGTTATAAAGCAGAAACTAACACACTGTTGTGAAGCAATTATACTCCAATTAATATGTTTAAAAAAATAATAAATAACATAAAAAAATTAAAAAACAGGTTGTGATTTATTTGCTGAGGTGTTTTATGCTATTCTCATAGAATATCTTTGTTTTCCAAGTCACTGGATGAAAGAGTGTCATAGAGGGCTATGAGGAGTAAGGCTGGACTTCTAGGCCTATTATCTCAAGGAATAGCTGTTCTCTAGGCTGGGACTTCTCTTTATTCCCTTGGGCAGTAGAATGAGAACAGATGTGAAAAGGAAGAATACTTGCTGATAATTTATCAGACCTTGTGATCCTTTGAATTTTAATAACTTCTTTATCAAAACTTTAGGAGGAAATGTGAAATAGTGTGGTAGATTTTGAGGTCCACACAGCAGAAAAAGAGAAGGTTGTGTACGTGAGTGTGGCCATTTTACGTAGGTATGCATGTATTTATGTGCTTGCCTCAGAATTCTGTCCTATCTACCTTCTACAGGTAGCATGGCCCTCTTTGTGTTGAGACTAGCCTCCCTATTTCACATGATCCTGATGGAGCCAGGGAGGCCATACACTGTAGTGATCTGACCATAAAGATCTGGGCTGGACTGGCTGGGTTCACATCCAGGTTTGAATACGTACTGTGTGACCTCGGGCAAGTTGCTTAACCTCTCTGTGTGTCCGTATCTTCATCTTAAAATGGGGTTAATACAAAACCTTCCATATTAGGTCATTGTATATTACGATTTTTATAACCTGGGTTTCCTTCAAAAGCACAGTCTAAGATAAGGGATTGGGCACAGCTGGTTTGTTCTGGAAAGTGATCACAGGGAGTGAGGACAAGGGAACAGTAAAACAGTGAAGAAGCAAAAGCGTTTTAAAGATGTCTCCAAGCTGGTCACTGCTGTGGGCACTGGGGTTCTACCCTGCTGCAAGCCCTTTAAGACCTGTGCAGAGTGTCTACCAAGAGGTTGAGGAGGGGTGTATTCATATCAGATCTCCCTTCCTCTGTTGGGCAGTGTTTGCACCATGGGGTGTTAACTTTGATGCACTTGGAGGTTTGCACACATTTATCGGAATAGTTCCACAGGAATCTCTCCCAGCTCTGGGACAGAAGCCCAGGGCAGATACTGAGAAGTTTGTTGCAACACATAGGTGAGATATTGTCAGATTATACCTGGTGGCTGCCACCAACCAGCTGGAGTGAAAAAGATGGCCCAGGAGATATGACAGGAGAGATGTTAACTTGGGATTAAATGGGAAAAAAAAAAAAAGTGTCCAAAATATGTAAACCATTGTCTGGCTCATAGTAAGCACTCTTGCATACTGTTCTGGGCAGAGGTATACAAGAATTTTACAGAAAATCATGTCTCTAGATTTCCTTCCCTTCTTATAACATGTATATATTATGTCTTACGATAATATGGTCAGAGCTTTACTGTGCCATGTTCCAGGAACAATAGTAACAATTTGTCACTCCCATCTCTTCCCATGGAAAGAAATAATTAATTGCAACTTGACCAGTGTCCAAAGAAACCTTAGGCTTGTAAGACTATCCAGGGGACAGAAAGGTTAACAAATTCCTGTGGACCCAAAGATGTGTGATCAGTGTAAGTGCTTGAACAAGATGTTTTCCCAACCTCACCACTCACACACACACACACACACACACACACACACACACACACACACACACACGATTCAGCTGAGAGAGAATATCTATGAGTATGAGCTACTTCTAAGAGAAGTTTTAGATCTGTTTCAACCCACGAAAGAGGCAGTTTTGAGCTGAAAGTGGGACCTACTTATTTTCTTAATTCCCAGTTGCTTCACTAAGAATATTAACTTTTTCTCATCATTGTGGATAATGAATTAGCAAGCTTAACTTTAGATCATTCACACTTTTTTCTTAATCTGTAATTGAAAAATATGTGCTTCCTTTTGTCTTTATTTCCTTTGATGCTTCCTCATGATACTTAAATTTTTATTTCTTTATGCTTATAAAATATGGGGAAGCACATAGGCAGAGTGTTCAGCAAGGTATCTATCTATAAGTGAAGACTTTTTCAAGTTTGCCTTTCTTACCGAAGATGGGGAAATTGGATAGATTTTCTGGGGAGAAAAGAAAGCATACTGAATATAGAATTTTTTTTATTAAAAAGCAGAAAGGATTGCTTGGAAGAAAAGTAAAAATGCAAATAATTATCAGCCTTTCTGTCCACAGTAATGTTCACATGGGTCAAGATGTCCTTTTAAATATTTTAAATTTGTTTTGAAGTTTAAAAGTTACTTATACATTTTCTGAAATGTCTATCTTGTATGTTAGACATATGCTTTACAATATTATTAAAATTAAAACCATTGACTTTTAACAGATCCTTTTTGGTTTATTAAATCCAACACATTGACTCTTCTGTGTATGACCTTAAAAATCAGAGCACTGCCAGTGCAAATGAAATCACTGTTGGGGGTTTTTGTGCTCTTTCACAGAAAATGCTCAAGAGACCAGGTGAGTACCCCATAATGGGTCTACCTTGCTTCTCACAACACGTTTAACTACAGTAGTGATAGTGAATGGCCACAAGTCTAGGCATAAATTGAAGACTTGGGAAGTTTAGATATGATGTTAGGAGTGCCTTACTATAAATAAGGACTGGCTGCCCTTGAACGTTTTTAAAGCATGTGTGAATCTGGTGTTCAAACTAGCAAAATTCATTGCTCATTTTTCCTTGGCTAGGAGAAAAATTTACAGTATGTCTCTTGGGTCTCTTGAGCTATGTGGGAATAAACAAATCTCGGTTTTAGTGAGAGCCATATAGCACCTTTATTAGTCTTTTGGGAACCAGAAACAGCTCCATTGACTGGGAGATTTGCTCATTTTAGAAAATTACATGGACTTTTATGTTTAGGATGCCCTATATTATCTTAATTGTGACTCTTTTAACATACTTACTGCTTAATGTATGACTTTTCTTTGCAACTTTTATCACCTTAACTCTGCTGCTTGGATTTGAAGATTACGGCAACCAGGAAAAAACAATTGACCTTCCCCAAGGTCATCATGAGAACCTCTCCCAAGCAGTGATATATTTGGGTTATATTGGGCTGTGATAATCTAGATTATTTAAAGTAGTAATAATAATAACTAATAGAAAGTTAGGAAAATGGTTTGTTGCTTGATTTCTCATTTTATATAAGGTGATGTTTTCCAATGGATTTTATACACTAACATGTTCCACTAATCATTTTTTGTATTTTTGGCATGAATACTGTAGGAAAGATTCTGGGAAAGAAAACAAGGAGAGACTTTGCCCTAAAGATGCTCATAGCCTGATATGGGCAATGAGGCAGTTTAAAAAGTAGCAATATATTGGGCTTCCCTGGTGGCACAGTGGTTGAGAGTCCACCTGCCGATGCAGGGAACACAGGTTCGTGCCCCGGTCCGGGAAAGATCCCACATGCTGCGGAGCAGCTAGGCCTGTGAGCCATGACCGCTGAGCCTGCACGTCCGGAGCCCGTGCTCCACAACGGGAGAGGCCACAATAGTGAGAGGCCCGCGTACCACAAAAAAAAAATATATATATATATATATACCCAAAAGAAATATATATATACATTTATATGAATTTATATATATGCCTATATAATAATTAAAATATTAATTGCAGCACTATCATGATAGTCAAAATCTGAAAATTACCCAAATTTCCCTCAAGAGTAGAATGAATTACTAAGCTGTCTCATAGTTGCATGGTAGAATATAATATAGCCATAAGAATTAATAAATCACAACTACAAGTAGAAACATGGATGAATCTCATAAACATAATGTTGAGTAGAAGAAGCCAGACATGAAAGAGTGTATACTGTATGATTCCATTTATGTAAAGTACAGACAAATGCATCTGTGCTGTTAGAAGTCAGGCAAGTTACCAGTGACTAGTGACTGTAGTGATAGATGGGGACATGAAGTGACCCTCTGGGGTGCTGGTCATTTTATGCTTCTTTGAACTATGTGCTATGTGTACAGGTCATGAAAATTCCTAAGCAGTACATGTATGATGTGTACATTTTTCTATATAGACATACTTCAATTGAGATTTTTAAAATGAGCAGTATTAAGTAGAAAAAAATAAGACACCTTTGTGGAAGAAATGTTTTGTAAGAGTCTGGGCTGTATTTACTAGGTGCCACTGCCTTAGTTTTCCTGATGCATTGACAGGGCTTCGAGATCTGGAGATAGTCATGAAAGAAGAGAAACACAAGCCAAAGCAAAGAGAAAGTGTCGGGTCTCATGTTAACGAAATTTTAAGTCCTTGAAGAGAAGTAGGACAAATACAAAGAGGAAAAAACTAAGGTTGGGCCAGACAATGAAAAATTTTTAAATATTATGAATAAGATTTCTATTTAGGTGATGGGAGTTGATGAAAATTTTTGAGCAGTAGAATGGCATAGGTGTGTTTTTGAAATCTAGTAATTGAGTTTGGGATGATGGATTGAAAGGCAGAGTGACTGAAGGGGAAGAGATTTAACCACGCCTCCAGTATTAACAGGGGAACTTCACATGGATCTGTACTGCGTGACTGATGGCAGTGGGACAGTGACTGGTGCATAACTGGTGCTCATTAAATATTTGCTGAATGAACACCGATGTAAAGCAGTAAGTGAAGGAATGGGACCTTGCATTAGACTCTGTAAATAGTCATTCTTGAAGAATGAGTTTGCTTTTTCAGTGGTTCATCATTCCAAAGCAGGATCTATTTTTTATAAAGTGATGCCTTTTGAAATTGGGGCTGGAGCACACGGTAAACTCTCCCACACTCTTAGGTGATAGGTCATGGAATCCTAACTGCTTCAAGTCCAAATTATATATAGAAGGCAGTGGTGGGCTGGGTTGTATTATCTGTCTGCTAATTCTGCCAAATGCATTTTGAAGTAAAATACAAATTTCTCTCAGGTAGAATATTGGACCCCTTTCTTGATAATTATCCTAAAGAGAAGATCAACAGGCACAATGTACTTTGGGTGATTTGGTTAGGAATCGTTTGACACTGTAATTTTTTTAGTAGTTCTTATCCTGGAGGTCACTAATTCCAGCATTCTGAGAGAGAGATCAATGATGGTAAGTGTGACATTAGTGCTTTCCCTTAGAATTCTGACCGTAGGTATACTTATGAGGTTTAGGGTCCGTTTTCAAGGAAAAGGTATAGGTTTGTGTTGAATTCCATTTTTCACTTAGTTTTGCTTGTGAGTCCTGGAAAGAACTTGGGGGCATTTGGTGGTGATTGGCTCTGGTCATTTATATCTGAGGAGGGCAGAAGGGGTGGTCCAGCTCCCAAATCCAAGCAAGGATGTGTGCCAGGTGGATCAGGGAGACAACTTATCAGCAAAGTATGTGGGCGGAAAGGATGACGGGATCATCTAATTCTTTCCAGTGAGTGTTTGCTTAACTGAATCTGCTAGATAATTATCTTCATTTTGTCTTTGCTCTTCTCGACACAGTTTAATTGTAGAGGAATGAAGAAGATAGAAAGCTTAGCTGATTCATTATATATTTAGTGGGAAATAAATACAGTTTCAATTCCAACTTGTATTTCCAGACTTTTCATCCTTCCTGTTTTTGCTTTCCTACTTCCAATCCATCTTCCACATTCTCGCTAAAGCTATCTATAATTTTTTTTTTAATTCAATCATGCCAGGTCTCTGCTGAAAAAGTTTAATGTGACAACTGGGGAGGTATTAACTAGCTTTTTGTATGTGTTAATGGTCTGTTTATTGAATCAACACTCATTGAGGAAAAGAAAAAAATCTATCATAAATGGCAACTTAGAGATAATATGACCCTAAAAAGATTTGAGCTTGGTTTTGTTTTCCTTTGCTGATTATATTTTAAACTATCCAGCCTATGTCAAGGTCTTCAGTAGCGATAATGAATTGCTTCTGTCTGAAACATGTTCTGGAGTTCATTGTAAGGAAATACTGTTGCAATTTAAATACTGATGCAGGAGTAATTGAGGTTGTAAAATGTGTTTTATGAAGCCATGCTGTTATTCTTGTTTATTTACGGGGAGAAAAAAATCTTTGAGTTTGAATTTTCACATAAAAGAGCTGAAAAGTTTACACCCTGCCCAAAAATATATATTCAGAATTTAGGAAGGGAACATAGTGATTAAAAGAAATACCAGGTTCAGTACATGTTAATTATGGAATGAATCAAATAACTTTACCTTCACACATCATATTTATTTCTGAAATCTAAGAGGACTATTTATTATGTTTCAACATGTCACATTTTTGTGGAAATTCTTGTAACGTTTTAAAGAAACTTCTAACATACCCCCCATTCAACTCATAAACCCATAAATGTGGAAACATTTTTCATGTGTCATTATTTAGAATTTTTAAATAATAAGTACATTGGAAATAAAGTTTCACTTGTTTATTGTAACAGAAAACTGAGACACAAGTTCATAAGAAGATATATGCCAGACAGGAAATGGAATGTTATCAAGGAAAGTTGTTAGTGTTTTCATTAATGTTCCTAATATACGATTTCTCTCATAAAAAATAGTATATGCTGGGTTCATAGTTTCCTTCTTTCAAAGTAAAGTTTGCTGTTTCTCTTGGTGTCCATCTCTTCTTTGCAAAGTGATAGACACAAAATCATTTGGAAGTCATGGTTTCCTAAGATATGATTATAAAAAGATAAGCAATGCAAATCTGAGGCATCTTGTTTTTTCTTTACCTTTAAAAATGTTTTTCTTTTGCCTCCACAGATTTACTTTCTTAGACTCCATCTAAAAATATTTTTTAAGAAGGAAAAAAAAAGTACCTTGTGACAATTTGCATATGTTAATGCAGATAAGCACATCTAGACATCTGGATGGCATTTTAATACCTTATTCTCATTCAAGGAACTAGACCTCACACAGATGGTAGAGACAATTTTAAGAGCATTGTTGTAAGCAAATAAGGCAGCCAGGAAACCAAACACACTCCAAGATAGGCTTTGCCACCAAAGAAGCTTTTTAGTGAGATGTTTTGACTACAAGATTGTACAGCCCTTATCAGTATCTGACAAAAGGAGAGGGACCAGCAGGCAATTTTCCGATGCAAAGCAAAGGGGAGAAAACCTACACTACTGGCATGCATTTTCAGCTTTGAATAATTGAAAGATTAAATGTACTTTTTATACTTACACAGAACATATGTGTGCGTGTACCCATACACACATACATATGTACATATAACATGTATAAGTATATATACTCATACGTATATTTTAATAAAGTAGGCATATAGGATTTACCAATAAGTTCATCTCTTTCTTCCTTCTCTCCCTAGAGATACCTACAGTCAAATATTTGGCTATTAAAAGCCGGTAGTCTGGAATCTTTTTGCCTGGATTTAAACCCTGAGTTTAAATCTACAATTAACTAGCTTTGTTGTTTTGAGCAAGTGACCTAGTCTCTTGTTGCATCTGTTTTGTCATCTCGGATCATGATGGTCCCTTTCTTAGAGGGTTGATAAAAGGATTAAATGGATCAAATACTTAGCACATGCCCAGACCTATCACACATTCAATAAATGTTAGCAGTTATTATAATTGTTCTGTTTATTTTTTTTTATATTCTACTTTTGAGTCTGGCCATCTGTAATACAAAAACAGTGAACTTGTTCTCTCACATGGTAATAGTGGGTTTCAGGGTCTCCTGGGGATGTGATAATCAGGCTCTGGAATCAGACACACTGTCTTAAACCTGAGTCTTTCTGTTACTAACTGGTCTGTCGTTAAAACTCTGTCAGGGTCAGCTTCTTTATGTGGTAGGTGGGGACAGTACCTAACCGTTTATCCTGTATGAGAATTCATATGAAGTAAAGCTTTTGGGGACCCCTACGCAGGTCACATGCCTTGTTACTGAGCCTTGCATGGCTACTCCGACCCAAAGGAAGAGACATTCTGCAACCATATTTCTCCTTATTCTGTCTCTCTGGTAATCACTGCTTAATTTGGGCCAATTTGGATTTGGGATTGAGTGACATTTGTGAGTTGATGCTTAGCTTTATTTTTTTTTTAAGTATTTTTATTTTGTTTATAAATTTATTGATTGATTTTTGCCTGTATTGGGTCTTTGTTGCTGCACATGGGCTTTCTCTACTTGCGGCGAGCGGGGGCTACTCTTTGTTGCAGTGCGCAAGCTTCTCATTGCGGTGGCTTCTCTTTGCTGCGGAACACCAGCTCTAGGTGTGCGAGCTTCAGTAGTTGTGGCGCTGGGCTCAGTAGTTGTGGCTCGCGGCCCCTAGATCACAGGCTCAGTAGTTGTGGTGCACGGGCTTAGTTGCTCCATGCATGTGGGATCTTCCCGGACCATGGCTCGAACCTGTGTCCCCTGCATTGTCAGGCAGATTCTTAACCACTGTGCCACCAGGGATGTCCCGATGCTTAGCTTTTAAAATAATGGCATTTCATTTGAGCAGCTATGTATTTATCGTGGTTGTCCTTGGTTATGCCAAAAGAAGTAAGAGTTTTTTAGTAGAGAAAAGCAGAAACGGAAATAGAGGAGTGAAAGCCCATCTGGAAGAGAGAGAAGACAGAGTGAAACAGAGAATAGATAAAATAGAGTGATTTCCTGGGTTCCATGGCATATCTCAGATTCATTCAAACTGATTTTTTTAATCTACCTACCCAGTATGTGATAGATTTCTTTCACTAGTGAATAAAGTATCCCTGATTAAGATGACATATAATTTGACTTTCACTATTAGATCATCTGTGGGACTATACAGTGATGTACTTTATCTTGTCCACGGAATAGAAATGAGCATTCTCAGATTCCATGGAGTTTGGAAATGAACTGACAACTACAGGGAAGGGGAGAGCAGGGATAGCAAACCATTGCTGCATCTGCCGGCACTACCTTATCCTAAACCCTTGACAGACATCATTAATCAGACATCACAGCCTCTCTCCTATTGAATAGAGAAGCAGTGTTAGAATGCTTTTCATTGCACAGCTTCAGCAAAACACTCAAACTGAGTAAGACTCGAGTGGGATGTGATGTCAGGAACAGGTCAAAGCAAATGGTTTAGGACTAATCCCAGGAAACGCTTTCTAAGTGGGCTGTCCATTCCATGTGATATGTGGGGCAAGTGTAGTTTCTTGAAAAACTGTTGGAAGATGGCCATAAATAATAAAAAATATATTGTATATAGTTCATGTCTTTAAGAGGCAAAATGAATTCTGAATGTTAAAGTAGGTACATAAAAACAAAACAAAGCAAGATAGTGATTATTTTACTATGGGTCAAATAAACAGAACAGATAATAAGAGGTCATGTGCCCTGAGGACTGGGGAGCCTGGCAAGGACTAACAGATGAGGGATAATCAGAAGGGTATGAATGGGCATCATTGAAAACTCAAGTTGTCTGGGGCAGACATTCATGCGAGGAAACAATGGGAAATAGAATTGACAGGCCAAGCAGGGGACAAGCTGTGGAAGGCCTTGAATGTCATGCTAAGAAATGAGGACTTCATTTGTAGGCAGTGAAGAACATTTGAAGATTTTTGAATATGGAATTGTTGATGTCAGAACTGAGAAGGATGTCACATCAATTGGCCTAGCTCTGTACCTTAAAGCATGAGAAGTTATAGTTGTTTGATAGTAACAGCTGATTATTCATGCTCACAAGTTAAATATACTACTTACATAGCTGACTATATATTTCCAGGTTTAAAAAAGTGGAGAAAATTGCCCATGGTGATAAGAGGATGTAAGACCACTAGGGCCATACTTTCTAAGGCACTGGTTAAATTCCACCTAATCATCTTAGTAAATGTTTTATAGCTTATTTTATGTATAGCATCATTATCTACTTAGAGCAGTGATTCTCCACCTCAGCACTATTGACATCTTGAGACAGATAATTCTTGATTGGGTGAGGGAGAGCCTGGAGCATCAAAGAATGTTTAGAAGCTTCCCCAGAATTTATCAGTAGATGCCAGTAGCACACCACTCCCATAGTTGTGACAACCAAAAATGTCTACGGACACTGCCAAATGTCTCCTCGGGGTCAAAATCATCCCTGGTTGCTAACCACTGACTTAGAGCATGGATTTCTATTTAAAACTTAAAGAAATAATTCCTTAGATTTCAAAATATAATCTTTACATATAACCATGGAGTGGTTTGCAAGGTAAATTAGAGGAGCTAGAAGTGGAAGACAATAGAATATTCAGGAATGATCATGTTAATCTAGGAGTGAGTTGATGAGGCAATGAACTAGAGCTCTGTGCCAGGGAATAACTAACAGAGGCACTGTTTCTGGCAACTATTACTATTATTAGTAACAGTAGGAGTTGCAGGAGGTGTAATGCAACTATTACTAGTAATAGCAGGAGTTCCAGGAGGTGTAATGCAACTATTACTAGTAATAGCTGGAGTTGCAGGAAGATTAATGGCAGTAGAAGCAGCATTTATTGGGCACACATAATATTACTTCTCCCGAAAACCCTTTGAAATCATTGTTACTATTATTATCTCCATTTTACAGAGGAGGAAAATAAGGTTAAGTGGTCATTCAAGGTAGAATCAAGAGTTCAACTTATATTGGTTGGACTTCAACAGTCTGTAATGCCTCACTCCTCAAACTGTAAGTTTTCATTGTGAATGGTAAATAGGAAAAGGCCATCAGAATGGTCACCCTCTCTGTTAAATTGGGCCATCCTTCCCAGATCCCATTTGTTTTGTCTAAAGATGTGAACAAAAATGTTTCCCCTTAAGAATGGAATATGCTAGTGCGAGACTTAGAGCCCTATCTCTTCTAGCTGAATTTGATACTGCTACATTGCATTAATTGAGAACATTTACAATGCAAAATGGGCCCATTTTCCAGGGACATATTTTGCATGATTGTCTTTTACTTAAAAATTCATTACACAGATAAAAGTGTGATTGTAATATAACAATCGTAGCCAAATTATGGTATAAAGAAACTTGTTAAAAATAGACAAAAGTAGTTATAAAATTTTAGATGTTATAAAACCTATTTCTTACTGTTAGTACTGTAAATTTTTTTATATTACCCTAAAGACTTTTTGTAGACATCATTTTATGCCCATAACTTCCTTTCACCATTCCAGCATGCTCCTGAATATAACAAAATAAATCAGTTAGTGCCATAACTGATTAACGTTTTGTGGAATCTCCAAGCTGGCCACTTCTCTCCTTTCATTTGGAGATAAAACGCCTTTTGTTTACTTCTCTATAACACAGAAACTCCTACATTAAGCCCAAGTAGGAGAAATAAAAGGAAAAAAAAAACCCCAGACACGACTATTTGGAGTTGGTTGGAAGCTTGTCCAGATGACCTTTAACATAGTGTTGGGAAAATACAGATGCCTATCTTGGAATCGGCAAATAAATTAAGCTCATGGTAAAATTCTAAATTTCTGACTTTAGAGGTTTGTTATGTATGTCAATTGAAATATAAGCTCAAGAGTAGGAGATAAAAAGCAGGGTTCAAATATGAGACCTGTTTAGCTTCTCTCAGCTTTAGTTTCTCAATCTGTGAGGTGGTAATAAAATATGAACCTCACAGGATATTAAAAGAGAAATGAGATAATGTATATAAAATGCCTCCGTAATGTCTAGCACAAAGCATAACAAATATGGTTACTTTCCTCTGGTAACAGAGCTATTGACCAATTTCTACAGTCGTCATTAAGCAAGAGTAGTAAACCTGGACATGTAAGGCTGTTGTAATTTCAGTCCAATACCCAATATTTATGGAAATGCCAATATTTATGGAAATGCGTGGCATATTTTTCTCTCCCAAACACCTGTTGAGGTGGTCTTTAACCACTAAATGGGTCAATGACCTGTCTTCTATTGCAAAATTCAGTCTGTATTACCAGTAAAGGATAAACACTTAGGCACGTAAGAAATTCAGGTATGTGACACTTGAGTGTGCAGTCATAAGTGGGCCGTGTAAGTGTCGTCACGTAAAGGCTTTCTAGCCTAGCCATTGGGATCCTGACAACCTACATTCTAGATCCTAAGTTTGTGTTTATTGAAAATTCACCAAGCAAGACATATTTCAGTACCTTTTCCATTTTTATTATCAGTCTCCATAATTTTAATTATGCATAGGATAAATAATAGGAATAAAACAGCATGATTCAAAGCACGGTATTTATGTACATTCCTTGTGAAAAACACAACTGAAAGGTTAAGGATAAAGTTGACACCTATTTAAAAAATGGCTTGAAGCAGTCTGGCGTATAGTTAAAACTATTGCTGTGGGAAGAAATCACACTCACTTTAGTATTTTGGTATGTTTTCTTTCTAATAGAGAAAAACCACACCTTGCAAACGTGCTACGTTTATCCTTATTTCTCTCTGTAGATGAGGCCTCCTTTTCCATTTTATTGAACACTTTGCAGAAGTGTGCACTGTATTTGGAATTTATTAGATTTCATCAAATGGCAGGTGGTTATGAATTCTGTTTCCAAAAAGGAGACCTCAGGGCTATTCCATATTAAAGGCTTTATTCCCTTTTGGTAGAAACATGCAAATCACTTGTTTTTGCTAAAAAAAAATTATGAAACATTTCTTCCCTTATTATTTTCCTCGGGAATAACAGTTCCTGTTACTCATAATTGTAAATGCGATTGCCATCTTGAAGTTTATGTTCATGGGAATAAGATATTTTTGGACATTTTAGGGATATCAAGCCTAGGAAAATCTAGTTTTTATTTGTAATTTGTATGTATATACCATATGTTAATTGGACTATCATGAAAGCTACTTCAAATTTGACTCTATTATTCATCTTCTGGGGGCACAAAATAGAGTGAGAGGTAAATTTAACCAGAGCAATTGACTCTTCATTGAAATTATGATACAGTTGAAGAATAAAGACACATATGCGTGAAGAAACAATATGTGAAGTAAAACATCGTTAAATAGAATCTATTGCTATCATAAAGTACAAAAATGTTTGAAACAGGAAAGATCTGTACTTTCAGTTTGAATGACAGTAAAATGTCAGCAAAAAAAGCAGGACTGGGCTTCCCTGGTGGCGCAGTGGTTGAGAATCTCCTGCCGATGCAGGGGACAAGTTGCTTATGTGATTTATGACTTCGTCAGGAGGAGGGAGAAAGTGTGTGCAGCATGCCAAACATACTGACCATAGAACCTCTGTTCTTGTGGAACACCTTGAGGGACTAGTATCCCATTGGACACACTTTGGAAACTGTGGTCCCTCATAAATAACAAGGGTCAACCAATGTTACCTGAAGTATCAAATTAATTTTGCCTGGAGAGATGCTACCTTAATTGGGAGAGTTCATATACTCCACCTCCCCAAGCCCCAAATTGTGGAACTTTTAGAGTGGTCTGGGAAGATCCCACATGCCGCGGAGCAACTAGCCCCGTGAGCCACAATTACTGAGCCTGCGCCTCTGGAGCCTGTACTCTGCAACAAGAGAGGCCGCGTTAGTGAGGGGCCCCCACTTGCCGCAACTAGAGAAAGCTCTCGCACAGAAACGAAGAGCCAACACAGCCATAAATAAATTTAAAAAAATATTTTTTAAAAAAGCAGGACTCTCTATGCAAGGCTGGTTACTTCTGTGATGTCCCAGTCTTTATTTATCTGCCATGTAGTTAGCTGGTGTTAACACTGATGTACTACACCTGAAATACTGGAAGAGAACCTTTGAATCTATTCCAGTCCACATATGTTGCTGGAACTAGGACATCTCCCCCTAGTAAAATTTCACTGGGGAAAAAAGAATCCTCTACATGTGGATAGACAAGTGCTAAAATACATGACTCATCTAACTGCCTCTAAATAATCGGTTAACTTCGGCCACCAGTTATTCATAAGCATGTAGGTGTTCTGTGCCACGACACATTCTCCACAGGCAACAACTGCCTGGAGTTGCCAAATGAATAATTGCACCACGATGAGACACTGCTGTTTGAGCACTGACAAGGTGAGGGATAAAAAATGAGGAACAGTAGTGAAAAGTAAGTGAAGACTGCAGTATAATATGAATTCCAACTAGGAATTCATGTGGACCAGCAGAATGGGCATTTAATGGATGGATTGCCACTACTTTCAATCCTTACTTTCTAACCTTGTTTTCCCTCAGCCCCCAGCACACACCCCAGGCGAACAGACACACAGCTGTATGTGCTTGGCAACTTCCTACCCATTTCATTGTTCAGTGGTTCTGGAAGGGCACGGAATGCAACTCTAGCCTGGAAACATTTGGAAAAATAATACTGTTCATGACATCTTTGTTTCTTCCTGAGTGATATTTGAAGGTGACTTTCCTGCCTGCCGTTAGCAATTTTCCAAAATTAAATACCGTAATTTTTGTGTTTGATAGGCACAGCTGTGTCTGTTACCAAGGGCAAACACACCTGCACAACACTCTGTGTTCATTTTTATACTGAGATCTTTTTTTAGAACCCAGTTTTATGGGGAAAAAAAAGTCAAATTTTGAGGGCAGTGAATTCTTGGATTCCACATTGAGTTGTAAAAAGGGCAAATTCATTTCTTTCCAATAGACGTAATATAAGCCTAGCCAAAGTCTTAGCAGTGAAGCAAATGGGATCTCCATCTACCTCTGTGAGCTTTGTGTGTATATATTTTTGAATCTAGTTTTTAAAACTCCACAGTGTTCTAAATTTGATAAATACTAGTGGAAAGTGGCAAGACCAAATTTAGAGACTGGTGTGAGAGTTCTAACTCTGGTATTTGGTCAGGTGACCCCATTTCTCAAAGTCTCCATTATTTTATTTGCCAATTGCCATGTCAGAGTAGATGAATGCCCACAGTCGTCTGGAACTCTAAAAGTTCCACAGTTTGGGGCTTGGGGAGGTGGAGTATATGAACTCTCCCAATTAAGGTAGCATCTCTCCAGGCAAAATTAATTTGATACTTCAGGTAACATTGGTTGACCCTTGTTATTTATGAGGGACCACAGTTTCCAAAGTGTGTCCAATGGGATACTAGTCCCTCAAGGTGTTCCACAAGGACAGAGGTTCTATGGTCAGTATGTTTGGCATGCTGCACACACTTTCTCCCTCCTCCTGACGAAGTCATAAATCACATAAGCATTTTAAGGCTCTCAGAAATCCTGCAGAAAAGAAAATTAACTCTGTTTGATCCAATCTTTCTCAAACTTAATTGGCCTTATGTGTTAATGTTGTCTTTCCTTATCTGGCATCCTTCCTTTGCCCCTGCAAGTTTACTCTTCATCCTTCTCCATGCTTTTCTGTGTTCATGGAACTGCCCTGTGTGGGTTGTAACATTGGGTTTCCTTTCCACTGGCTTGTGGTTGTGCAGCAATGAAGAGCACCCTCTGAAGAAAGGAGGGAGGGAGAATGTGTCTGAAAGAAGGGAAGTTAAGGCTTTTAATTCCCTGGCTTCCTCCTTACATGCTGACCGTGTCCTTACATCAGAGATCACACTTCCGGTCCGGTGGCCCTCTGCACACAGCTCTTCCTCTAGGTTCCTGCAAACTGTTCTCTCGCTGCCTCCTTTCAGGTAGAGGCTGGAAACACACTCCTTTTAGGTTACTGGCTTGTCTTTGATTTTTCCTAAAACTTGCCCACATCTTTTAAAATACTTCCTGTTTTAGACTCTTCTCAAATCACCCATTTTGAGTCTTTCTGTTTTCTGCTGGAACCTTGAACGATACACATAGTATCGTTTTTACCTCGCTGGTTCATGGTATTTTGATGGAAATACAAATTACTACCCTTAAAGTGAGGACAGTTCTTGTGGGATCAAAGTGTCTGGAACATTGTAGTTTTATCTGATTTATACAGCTAATTATAATTATTCAACCACCTCTCTATGTGTAGACATACTGTAAGGCCATGTCAGTAAAATCAGATACTCCTAAATCCTATCAGAGTTTATTTCACTCCTGTGAGCCTTCCTTTTGCTCTTATTGGATCTTACTCTTACCTAGTAGTGATAGCAATTTAAATAGTCAAACATCAGGAAGTCTTGCCATTTATTTAAAGTAGGATCTTTATTTTTTTTATTTTTTATACAGCAGGTTCTTATTAGTTATCTATTTTGTACATATTAGTGTATATATGTCAATCCCAATCTCTCAATTCATCCCACCGCCACCCCCCAACAAATAATTATTAAGCATATATTTTTTGTGTGTGTCTAGCACAAATCTAGGTTTCGGGAATAAAAAGGTAGAGAAAAATTAATATTGTGGAGCATCGCAAAGAAGCCTGCATTCTCTGCACCACAACAATGATAACAATACCAATACTAAACAGAATGATAGCTAATACTTAACATAGTTCTAAGTGCAATGAAGGGTTCATGTAGTCTGAGTACTTTATCTGCGTTAACGTATTTAGTCTTCCCAAAAACCCTATGAAAAAGGTACTATTATCATCCCTATTTCACAAATAAAAAAATTGTGACAGGGCTTCCCTGGTGGCGCCGTGGTTGAGGGTCCGCCTGCCGATGCAGGGGATGCGGGTTCGTGCCCCGGTCCGGAAGGATCCCACGTGCCGCCGAGTGGCTGGGCCCGTGAGCCATGGCCGCTGAGCCTGCGCGTCTGGAGCCTGTGCTCCGCAACGGGAGAGGCCACAGCAGTGAGAGGCCCGTGTACCGCAAAAAAAAAAAAAAATTGTGACAAGGCAGAATAAATGAATCTGTTCAAGGTTACCCTGCAGGTTAATGATGGAGCTGGATTTACATCACATGCACTTGCTACAGAGGAAGCATAATTAATCATGAAGACAGGGCAAAAGGAAGACTTGACTAAGTTGACATCCAAAGGATGAAAAGGTGAAGAGCGAAGAGTGTAAGGGAAGAACTTGTGCAAATGTCCTCAAAGAACTGAAAATAGAACTACCATGTGATTCAGCAAACCTCCCTGTATATATATAAAAGAATTTATAAAAAAAAATTGAAGTCAGAATCTTGAAGAGAGATTAGCACTCCCATGTTTATTGCAGCACTGTTGACAGCAACAAAGATGTGGAAGGAACTAAATGTCCACCCCAGATGATCGGACACAGAAAAACAAAGGGTGTTCACCTACAGTGGAATACTATTCAGCCTTAAAAAAGAAATTCTGCATGTTTGACAACATGGATGAAGCTTGAGGACATTATGCTAAGTGAAATAATCCAGCCATGGAAAGATAAATACTGCATGATTCCATTTAAATGAGGCGCCTAAAATAGTCGCATTCATAGAATCAAAAATAGTGGTTTGATTCCTCATTCCTCTCCTCCCAGTCTCCTCCCAGGGACTGGGGGGAGAGGAATGAGGAGTTATTAATCAACAGGTGTGAAGTTTCAGGTGAGCAGTATGAGTAAGTTCTAGAGATCTTCGGTATATCGTACTTATAGTCAAAAATAATGTGTTGACTTAACAAGCTAAGAGGTTGGATCTCATATTGAGTTCTCACCACAATAAAGTATAATTTAAAAAATTTCTATGACATGCCATCATCCAGAGCAGAAGGTACTTAGGCCAGTCAAAATGTAGTTGTTGGGTAGCTGTCTGTACAAAAATGTACTGTACGCAGTCTTCATGGCCTGATATTTAGTAATGTCAACATCATGCGTGGGGATATGGTTACAGACCTTCAATTGAAAAATTTGCTTCTTGTGTCAGCAACATATTTTTTTTAACCGGATTATTGGATTATTGAAGGAATTAAAGTGAAAACAAATTGAGTTTCAGAATAAAGACTATTTCCACAGTTAGTGAATGTTCTGTTTGTTATTACTGAAGAAGTAAAGAACTCTTTACTGTCCTGACCGTATTCTCTTGTGTAAGTCACGATACAAGTTTCTTACCGTTTCTAAGCATATGGGATATCGTTCTTTACACTAGTGTGCCTTTATATTAAGCCTCATCAGTTCCTGGCAGCAACTTTTTCCCAACCCTGCTGAATGTGCAATGCTCTCCCAGAAAGACATCTGTGTAAGAGTGTCATCTCAAACGTAGCAAAAATCGGTTTTTCTATGATATCAGGGATAACGTGCTTTTGAGGACTCCTTCTCGCTTCCCTGACAATGCTGACAAGCAGAGGAAATTAAATGTTCCACCTTTCTAGGTTCAGAAAAATACCCGTCGGAGTGCTAGGAATGGACATAGCAAAGTATCACTTCTGAGAAACCCAAGCCCCTGGATATTGAAAGGACAAGAGGGGGGAAAGGCTACCACTTTCTGAAGTAGTAGTTACTTTTGATCTTACCCCTTTGCGTGCTTACGGCAGAGGAACTGTCCCCCACCCTTGCCTTTTACAGATGGCCTGGAGTGTGAAGAAAGGGACAAGGGTAAGTGACATGGTGCCAGAGGGAAATCCCAAAGATGTCTGCATTCTCTCGGGTTGCCATGGCAAGGATATCAGAGCTTCTCAAGAGTCATGTTTATTCTACAGAAGTTAGTTTGGGCTTAAATCATCTTGTCAGTGTTCCACAAGGACCACACCCACAGGGAAAGGGAACCCCAGCCACAAGAGTGTGGAGGGTAGATTATTTGGGACAGAGTGATGCTGGGAACCTGGAGACAAGAATGTAGAACTGTAATAATTGGATTGCATCACAGAAATACTCATGCTGAGCTTCATCTTTCACCAAAAATGATTGGAAAAAAAAACAAAAAAAAAGATGTCCGCTCTAGGCAGATGGGGGTAGAAGGCTGCTCTAGACCCAGAATGTTAGATTCAGATTTACCATGTAACGGGATTCATGGGTGTACGTAGCGGCACTGAGATTTCTGGTTGGAATTGGCTACCTTAACGAAGGTCAGAATTTGGAAGGCTGTTTGTAAAATGGCTTAGTGTAATGTACTGTTGGAGACTGAATAAGAGAGCCACTGGTCTGTGGTTTTCTAGGAGGGAAAAAGAGCATTGCTTATCTGTGTATAACTCAATTAAGAAGTTTTACTCAAACACAGTGATTAAAAAAAAAAACTGCCCTTCCCAAGAAACACATATTTCATTTCATATTTAATAAAATTCTCTCTTTGCCTGGGCAGCTAGGAAGTTTGGATCCAGGCTTCTTTTTGCGGGCCTCTCACTGTTGTGGCCTCTCTCATTGCGGAGCACAGGCTCCGGACGCGCAGGCCCAGCGGCCATGGCTCACGGGCCCAGCCTCTCCGCGGCATGTGGGATCTTCCTGGACCGGGGCACGAACCTGTGTCCCCTGCACCGGCAGGGGGACTCTCAACCACTGCGCCACCAGGGAAGCCCGGATCCAGGCTTCTTTATACTCTGTCACAGCACCTGTCACAGTTAGTATAGTTGCCTTTTTATTGCAACAACTTTTTCACATTTTGTGTTAATTTTTTCTATCATGTTCTATTTGTCTACCATCTGTCTGTGTATCTATGTATGTATTTATCTGTCTATTATACCAAACTCTTTTTGGAAGTGTTGATATCTAAATAAATTTAATAATATTTATTAAATATACTTCTTTTGTTCTTGATTTATTCATCTATCATAAATACAGTTTGGAAATAGAAATTTGTAGGTAAAAGTTACATATATATTGATCATGCCCTTATATAAAAATATATATATACATATACGAAACTCTAATCACATATATGTACATGTACATCTATGTATGGGACTTGTAGTAAATTTCTTTTGGTTTCTTATTTGTAAACGTAAATCTCATAACTCTAAGCTCCCAACACAGTTGGAAATACCATTTATCTACAGAATTCTTCTGCTGGTGTTTTGCTCCCAGGGAAGCTGAGAAAATAAAGAGTTCAGTGCCTTTAATGTTTCTGCTTTTTATGTTCATCATAGTGTCTGCTTTTAGCAAACACCCTCTTACATTAAAAGTTCGCTTCATATGTAACCTTAGGAATTTCCTTTGGTAGCCCGGCCCTAAAAAGTTGCCCCAGAATTACACACATGCCATTGAAAGATCTATTTGTGCTTTTCTTTTGTTTTTGTTTTTGTTTTCATTTCAGCTGAAAGTATACTTCCTCGAAAGTGCACATTTGCAATAGGCATATATTACTGATGGCAGAAATAAATTTCGATGCAAATTCATATTGTTCTTGTATGTGGTAAAGTGACAGCCTTTTGGAAATCATGTACCCAAAACTCCAGGGAATCTCAGATCTATTATCGATTTCATGCATGGTGAGACTTTTATTTTAGTGTCCCCTATCTCTCATTTTTCGTTGTTTTTTTCAGTCTGTTAGTATTATCCATGCCCTTTGAATCGCCCAGGAGTTTGTCTAAGACTCCTCCTGGGTAGATGACATACTCATATGTGACTACATAATTGAATTTTGACATGTGCCAAAAAAGTTGTAAAGTAGATAAGAGAGAAAGTACTATAAATAGATATTTAAAAGAAGGGAACAGATGGCCTCTTTGTGAAGATGTTCAGATACAGCCAAAAAATGACAAACAGATGGTTCACACATGTGGGGTAGGTTGATGATGGGACCTGGAGCTGGTGGGGTAGAATGGACAGAGCTCCAACATTTCCTGAAAAACTGAAGTTTAGATTGTCAGAGGAAAGCCCTACAGACTACATGAAAATACAGACAAACTTAAAAACGTGGAGCACTCAATATCATCTTCCTAGAAACCTGCATTTCATTGTTCCATCAGTAAATAAGTAACTTACACTTAACTGTTGAGGAGGAAAATTTTAAATGTGAGGATGGTAGGGCAGATGATGTACAAGTATCTCACCTTGTTCACCCCTCAGTTAGTGCTGACTTAGGTTTACTTCTTTTTCAATATTGGCATAGCCTTGTTTGTTTATTTTACAAATCAAATATTAAGAATATTTAAAATATACCAGCTTATTTCCCATACATATATGTTGCTAGTTATTTCTGCTTATAGGGAGTATGTGGATATTTTAGGAGAATAAAGGGTCAGTGAGCTCTGTCCTCTCTTAGGCAGCACTTTCTGTGTTAGGTAATGCTCCAAACAAAGAAACAGACAAACCTGTTTTCTTTTCAAAAATAATTACAAAGGCAATGCTTGAATGCTATAGTTTAAACAATGCAGAGTCATATAGATTGAAAAGTGCCCCCTGCACTGTTCTCTTCTTCCTATTTAAAATCTGTATTCTAATCTTCCATGGCAACCACCGTTATCATTGCAGTACATATTTTATTCTATCAGTTTCTATGAATTTACATGTGTGTATGCATGTCCAAATTCACATATATGGATTTTATTCTAAATTCAATAATTTCTGTTCATGAGCTTTTTTCTCTTAATAATGTCTTTAGAGCTTTATACAAAAATCTAAACCCTTCGGAGAAAGGTTTGCATATTATTTCATAAAACGGAAGTCCTATAATCTGTGGAATATCTGGCATATTTCCATTTAAGAAAATTTATTACCACCCATACTTCATTGAGCAAGCACGAACAGATGGATTTATGATCACGTGTGGAAAACGAAAGCAGAATTTTTAGGTGAATACCAAAAGTATAACTCTTAACTTTTTTTCATAGACAGATTGGCCTTTTTAATTTCTGTTTCTCTCCTCTGTATGTATTCTGACGTTTTTGTGTAATGTGAAAAAATAATGCTTAGAAATATACAGTAATCATATGGAAAAAGTCTGGGAGTTTACAGAGGCCAACCTAAAGAGCAACTCTGATAGTACTTGTGTCTTCTGTTGTTTTGCTTACTGATCTGCAAGGAATTTGAATCATATGGGACACATTTTAAAAGAGTCACATTTTTTTTTTCCTATGAACTGATCTGTGTATTCAGGCATGTCACCTGCCCAACTGGGGCAAAAAGAAAGATTGATACTCAGAAGACTGATACTGACACCCCCTTGAATATATATCCCCCTGGGAACTTGCTATATTAATTGGACACAGTGATTAAAATCACCAGGTTTTATTTCTGTTTTACTTTACCTGACCTGTGGAGGCGCAGCTTTCATTTTTCCTGTCCATGCTTCTGGCTTCTGTCTAGCTACTATCCCATAATTTTTTTCTATTAATCCCCACATTATTCATGGTCTTTATTACGCCAGGCCTCTGTAATTAATTTCTCTGGGTTCTAAATGAGAGCAGGTTTATCTTCAGTTTCATTTAGATGTGCTTTGTCCCTAAGTAACACAACTCTTGAAAAGATAGATTTGGTTGATTTATGTGGAAATGAGACCCATAATTCTTTGCAGTAAATATGCCTGACTCTCATTCTTAAAACTCTTATTTCGGAAGATTCTAGTTGTATCCTAAAAGAGATTTTAGATGTGATGGATATTTTAGAGGGTATCTGCTTTGGATCAAGCAACTTTCACAACTCATTGTTTTATTAGTAAAACTTACTAAGTGTATGCAAGTGAAACTGTGAAATGAGAGCCATGCTTTTTATCATAGGAAGAAGAAACAACCCATATCTTAAGTCTAAATCTATAAAAAAAAAAAAAGAATTCCAATATTTTATATATGCATAATGGTTTCCAATTTAAAAATACTATATTAGCTCGATAGGGACCACAACCATAATATGGTGGAATATTAATATTTTAATTTTTAAAGAAGATAAAATTGACTTGCCAGTATGCCACAGCTACCTGCCCTAGGATTCTGGTGTTTTCCTTCTCTGGCTTCTAACAGGTTGACAAACTATTTCTTAGTTTTAATTGCCTTATTCCAGGAGTGTCAGTAATCAACAGAAGCAGCAACTGTTCCCTGCTTATTGGTGTATATAGATTCATATCATTTTTTAATTAATATATTTTATGACTTTTTCAAACTGCTTTGTAGTTTCCTTCAATAAATCATGAAAGGGAGCATATGTGACATTTTTGCCCCACATAACCCTATATTTCCATCAAGTTGGCTTATTTTCAGTGTACACTTTGTTTACACATTCTATGTCTTCGTTGAATGAATGTAGGGCTTCTACAGTATTTAAATCATTTTGTACATGGTCTCTAAGTGACCTATCTATACATTTTTATCACCTCAAGCTCCAGTATTTTGATAGCATTTGTTGAGTATTCATTTGTTATAGCAGCATATTTCCTGAATAAACATTTTGATTTAAAACTTTGTGCATTGGAGGAAAAAGTAAATATGCTTAAATATCAACCATTTTATTTCTTCTGATATAGCTTTGTCTTTTCTGATATAGTTCATGCCAGAATACAGTTTAATAGCCACGTTACATACTTTTACTTTCCACAGATAAACTATGGTTTGATTCAAAATTTTGCAATTATTGAACTTCATAGTTGATACTTTGTAGCAGGGACTGCTCAAAGTTTTGTATTTTCATTATAGTTAAAGGGTGCTATACACATTTTCCTCTTTCTTTGCTTGTTTGAAGCTCCTTATGTGAAACGTTATTATTCGTATAACCTCAGCAAACTTGTGTGTGACTACAGTATTTATAAATTAACAACAGTGGTACTGTCATTCAAGCTTTTAAGGCAGAAGACGTTGTCTATCCTTAGTACTTGTTTTGTTCCCCTTATTTGTAGTTTAAAAAATGCTCTTGGGCTTCCCTGGTGGTGCAATGGTTGAGAGTCCGCCTACCGATGCAGAGGACATGGGTTCGTGCCCCGGTCCGGGAAGATCCCACATGCCGCGGAGCGGCTGGGCCCGTGAGCCGTGGCTGCTGAGCTTGCGAGTCCGGAGCCTGTGCTCCACAACGGGAGAGGCCACAACAGTGACAGGCTCGTGTACCACAAAACAAAACAAAACAAAACAAAAACGCTCTCAAAAGGTAAACGCTTGGTTAATAGGTCTAAAAACACTTTAAATTTCATTGAAATACCACTTCTGAATGGTGCTGTGGACAGTTTCCACTCAGTCAGAATATTTGTCTTCAGTTTCCTTAGTTACTGTTCCTACATTGATTGGATTTCCTGCTTCTTTTGTTACGTTTATTAACCACAAGTTGAATCATTCTATTTCTGAACTCTATCAGTTTCTTTTGCATGAGTAAACTACAGTTAATTAAGCCATTTTTCCAGTTTACTCTCCTGACATACACTTGTATAACAGTATTTTTTCCCTGTCACATGAATTGTGCCCTTTGCAAATACTTTTGATATTTTTCTCTGCCATTTCTTACTTTACCACAGCCTTTATTATTTCATATTCTATTTTTAGGGGTCATTTATGTTTTTCTTTTAAATAGTTTCTCCAGGGTGAATATCTTTGATAGATTTTGTTCACGTCTTTATTCTTTTTTGTGTTAGTTGTTTTATCTGGATCTGACGCTTCCCCCCTTACTTTGCCAATAATTTTTGAAGTTTCTCATTGATACTTAATATTTTTCTTCACTGTATAATTTTTCATGTTATTTTTTGAGTTTTCTTAGGACATGGCAAAATGTACTTCATTTATAGGAATATTCCATGTCTTTCAACTTCAGTAAAATTTATGCTTATTAATAATTTCCTTTTCCTATAACACTGGCAATGGGATGAAACCAGACATCTGTTTCTTTGCGCTATCAGCATATTTAGGAATTGGCAGAACAGTTTGAAATTTTTCTAAAAACGATCACAGTACCTTACAGATTTTCATCTTTATTTTTTAATAGCAACATAAATATGCATTACATTTGCCCTTTAATCAAGTGTTTGTGAGTCAAGTAGACTTACCAAGACTTAGATGGTTCTGAGAAGAGACTGCATTTCTCAGTCTAGTATACGAAAAAAGAAGTTAAACTATTGTTAGGAAGAAGAAAATATCATCCATACCCGATGTCATGTGCATTCTTTCTGGTCTCCAGGATTTTCTTAATCTTTAAAATGGGGATATTACTATACTTTTCCCACCAAGCTACCAGAGAGGGCCTTTGGGAGGATCGGACGAAATAATTTGTTAAACATTTTACTTCATGGCTTATCTACTGTTAGTAATACGTTTATCCTTTTATATATAATATATATTATGTGATAGGATTTCATAGAACTATATCATATATATATACATATAACATATGTATATATTTAAACATTATCTTATAATGAAAACAAAATGCAGTGGCAGCTATAGATTTTGAGATGTGATTTGCTAATTTTGTGGTCTTGAATGATTTCTCCAATCATGACAAAGTACACAGTGATTAGAAATACCAACGTCATCCATTCTTTTGATAGAGTACCCAGGCTTCTGTAAATCTGGGGAAACTCTCTGATCATTATTGGCTTTCTAATTCCCCTTCAAGGCAGCTATACATTAGGCTATTGTCATATTACAATTTTCTCCCAAAGAATTGTTCACATTAGTACTTCCTAAAGTTAAAATGGCCTTGGATTTGGTCTTGCTTTCAATGTGAACTGGTCTATGGGTCAGAGATTAATTGCCAGCAGTGTTCCTAAAAACACTATGAAAATAATTTTGAGCAAAATACTCCATTTAATATAACAGATTTTTGGTGTTTGTGATAAAAATGTTCATGTTGAATCATATTTCTCCGCACTCAATTAGCTGGATATTTCGATATGTTCTGTAGATACCTCAATTTTAATATGGCCAAAAACTATCTCTAAATCTTTCTCTCCCTCCAAACTGTTTCTCTCCACTATTTTTAATTTTGGTTACTCTATCTGTATTTACTCACTATCTCAAGCTTAAAATCTCAGAATTATCATTGACTACTTCCTTTATTCATTCCTGTAAAGTCCTTTTGACTCTACTTTCTAATGCTTCTCAAATGTGATCTCTCCCCTTCTTGCCCTTTGCCAGTGCTTTGTTTTAGGTAAAGTTTACCTCTTACCTGGACTATATCTGAGCATTTGATTTACCTCCCTATTCTCAGTTTTTCCTTAGCCTCCCATCCCTGGATGTTTCATTCTATCCTCTACATAGTTCCCCAAATTACTTTTCCATTATAAATTGTCATCATTTTTGTATATTTAAAGGCTTCCAATGTAAGATCATTGGCCATTAGGGAAATGCAAATTAAGCTACAATAACATACTACTCCCCATTTACTAGAATAGGAAAACATACTGACCATACCAAGTGCTGGCAAGGCTGTGGGGCAATGGGATCTTCTCTACATTGCTGGCAGGAATGTAAATTGATATATCCATTCTGAAAAAACAGTTTGGCAGTCTTTTTTTTTTAAGTTAACTATGCACTTACCATGTGACACAGAAATCACATTCTTGGGTATTTATCTCAAAGAAATGAAAAGTTATTTCACATAAAAACCACACACACAAAAAAAACAATACACAAAAATTTATACCAGCCCTAAACTAGAACAACTCCATTTTCTTTCAATAGGTAAATGAATAAACACAGTGTGGTACATCAGTACAACAGAATACTTCTTAGCAGTAAAAGGGAACTATTAATACACACAACTGGGACATGTCTCAAGACCTTATGCTAAATGGGGAAAAAAAGCCAATTGCAAAAAAAGTTACCTAGTATACGATTCCAGGCATATAAAAGTCTCAAAATGACAACTGTAGTGATGGAGAACAAACTGATGATTGCTAAGTGTTATGGTTAGATGAGGTGGAGAGTGTGACGATTAAGGAATAACATGAGGGAGTTTCTTTACGATGATGACGATGGAACAGTTCTGTATCCTGATGGTGGTGACAGTTACCTGTGTCTATATATGTGACAGAATTTCATAGTGGTATCCCCTGAGGGATGAAAGGGGACTTATAAAAGCTGATGAAATCTGTATAAGGTCTGTAGTCTAGTTAGTAGTATTGTACCAGTGTTAATTTTCTGGTCTGGACAGTGTTACTTGGTTACACAGGTATATGAGAATCTCCATACTATTGTCTTTTATTTTTTAAAAAACTGCACTCTTTTAAAATGTGTTCATCTTAGGCCCTTTTGAAGTAAACTGTTGTTAAAAGAGGGGGAAACAAGGCTTCTGCGGATTCCTCAAAGCCAAGAGAGATAAAACCCAACCTCTTACCAAGGCATAATCCAGTGTAAATTGGATTATCCATTGTTAATCCAATGTAAATCCAAATTATTTTTAAACTCCGGAAACAACATTCCTCTTCATTCTCACGAGTAGTTTCTGTCTTGACCACCTGAAAACCCTCACAGCTATGCATGGGATTCCTTCTTCCACCCTCTTAGGGGCAGATTCCTACTCACCTTTCAATACAAGGGTCGATCACCTATTGCTTGTAGTCTTTCGCAAACCTCAGTTGCTGCTTCTCCTCTGTGCCCCATCACACGCTGTCAGACTTCTACCTGAGAACTCACCACATTCGCTGGGGTTTTTTGTTTGCTTGTTTAAGCAAGCGTAGGTTTCCTCCACTAGACCATGAACTTAGGATACAGCACCTTGCTATTTCACTTTCAGCCCAGAGGAAACTCTACATTAGTCCACTGAAATTACAAACACAATATAACTGAGTTCATAAGTTAGCCCCCAATAAATTAATGTTCCCTGTGTTTTTCTCAAACTTTCACCCTTAGAGTTTGTTAAAAGAAATATTTTTATTTTCTCCCACCCATGATTCAAGTCTACTTTGCATTGTTGTTTCTGACCTTCCTATTCTTCAGTGATTGGCAGAACGTAGTGATTTTCGGATACAGTTTTAAAAGCAACCTATGTGGATCTAATAAACATTAATGCCATCTGTGCTTTTCTATAGCCCAGGGAAATTCTATCTAGAGTTACAGAACATTTTCAAATAGTGTTAGAAATATCTACAGTCGCCTTGGAGTCCATGACATTTTATTTGCCAGATATTATGTCCATAGCATCTAATGCCTGCTGTTATGTGCTATTATAGCCACAATTTTTAAAACATTTGTTTTATATATAATCTCTTAGGTCAAGCTCTCAGGAAGTCATCTTAGATTATGTCATTTTGATATGATAGAATCACTTTCCAGAAATGACCGTAGTGACAACATGAAAGACAATAGGACTTCGATATAGGAAACAAAAGCAGAACCAATAAATAAATTTTGCATGAAGCAAATTATGTGTTAAGTTGGACACCACAATTAGTAATACTATGGTGATGCTTACAAATTTCAGACTTTTTTTTTTTTTTTGCTGTGCGCGGGCCTCTCACTGTTGTGGCCTCTCCCGTTGCGGAGCACAGTCTGCAGACGCGCAGGCTCAGCGGCCATGGCTCACGGGCCCAGCCGCCCCGCGGCATGTGGGATCTTCCCGGACCGGGGCACGAACCCGTGTCCCCTGCATCGGCAGGTGGACTCTCAACCACTGCGCCACCAGGGAAGCCCGAAATTTTAAACTTTTATTCAGCCTCATTCCCAAACATACTCCTTCCGTCATCAGACAGCCAAGGTCTCTCCCTCCCTCTTTTTGACTTTACTATAGACAGTATAGAGTACGTGCAACATGAGTTTTAGTCAAGACAGTATGATTCATAGACTTTCCAAAGACTTTCCAGCCACATTTCTTACCCTAGATTATGAGGCTGTACATAAAGGCTTTGGCTGTATCTTTCCTTTGCTCCTTACACTTCAGACTCATTGGCCTTCCTTTTGTTCCACCAACAATTGGACTGACTTTGGGACTTTCCACTAGCTGTTTTCTCTGCTCGGAATGTAGCTCCTATAGCTCAACACATGCCTTTTTCTGGTTATTCAAACTTTAGGTTAAATGTCACTTTCTTAGAGAGGGCTGTTCAGCCTGAAGCAGCTTTATCAGAACATGGTAGGGCCATCCCAGAACAGTTCACTAGGGCTAATGGTACAATCAAGTCTCTTTCCAACTTGATCTTCAGCAATGTTACATTGTAGCTTGAAATCATGTTTTATGCTGGGATTATTTACCTCACAGAAAACAGCCAACACTACAACCCAGGGCTTTTTTTTTTTTTTTTTGAGAGCTGGTTATTAAACATTTACCAACATACATTGCCTCTACCACCAATCAATATGTAACTCTTTTAATTCATTTATTTTTAAATAATCTTTTGTCTTTTTAAAAATCTGCATTCATATATATGTATTTGTTTCTGGTAGAATATAAGAATTCTGAGGACTGATTCGCTGCTCTCTTCACAATGCCTAGAACAGTGCTCTCCACAGACAGGTATACAGCAAATATTTGTTGAACGAGTGAATCACCAGGCTAGACCTGTTGTTTAGAAAAGGTGAATTTGCTAACACCTAACACCCATTAGTTGATATTTTTCCTACAAAACTTATTTAACTCTGCGAATGATTTCCTCAAGTAATGTTACATCTAATGTATGCTGTATTATTACTTTCTTTCAAGTAAAGTCGAACATGGGCCACATTTCAGGAGGGCTAGTTAGATCTGCTTTATCCTGCATATGAACTTCACTCAGAAGAGAGAACTTTTAAATCCTTAAATCATCTAAGTAATCTCTTCAATTCTTTCATGTCAAGGTTAATAATTAAATGTTTAAGACTTCATTAAGCTATCAAGCTAACTATAAAAATGCAATATTTTAGCCCAATTGACTCGACTAAAGAACAATCCCAGATGTTATTTAACATGAAGAATAGCAGTGATCTGCATTTCATTAAAATATGAGAACTAGAAAGAATTTTTAACATATTATGTAAAGAAGTTGATTTAACTCTTTTTGATAAGGGAATAGTATCTTCAGTTCCCTAAAACCATGTTGATTATCATTAGACGCTGAGGTTACCTAATCTGAATCATTGCCTTTTTTTCACCTGCATAGCTGTGAACCCATATTTGTTAAGTCACCCATTATCAAATGAAATTTAAATTCAAGTTCTCTTCTTTTTTTGACTGGATTTATCCTGCTAGTTCTTATTTATTCACTTATTTTTATCCAAATGATCATTACCTTTATGTTAAAATCTGTCACTTATTTGGAAAATTCTTTTGAAATGCTATCATTATAATTAGTCCTGAAAAATGTATGTTTAAATAATAAAGAAAATGCAAAATATCATTCTTTGTTACAGCTTTTTTAAACTTTACTGAAAGGTGAGTCAGTGTGATAAGGAATGTGTCAAAGGCCAAAATTTCCCTTTAGAGTATTGATAAGACTTCCCAGTGTCTTCTGCTCTCATTATAGGCAGAGTTAATGTGTCATTTTTATTTTTAAAAAATTGAATAATCCAAGTATTTGATGATCTTAGGGTTTAAAGAGAAAAAAATATTGAAAATCAGATATCCTGGATGGAGATTCTACTCTCTTAAAAAGCTAATTCACCTTTTATGCTGTTAACTACCTTCAAAGATGATACCATTAAAGTGATCAGTTATGACATTGCTTTCTATTGTTCAGTGTGCACAGAATCAAATCTGCAATATAGTGTTAGAAGTGCCTTTGGGTCCTAAGGCCTGGGTTAGCTGAAAAAGTAAGACCGTGACTAAATGGCATTCAGTTTTATTGTTCAGCATCTGATAAAGTTGTTTGCCATTTGTTTTTAGGTCCACAGTTGCTAAAATGTTATTCTTACCTCATGCTCTAGGAGTGATGCATGGCACTAGGAAATCATTGTTCTTTATGGCAAGTCAACCACAGCACAAGGCTGCAAATAATCATCGGGCCTTTATTTACTAATACACTCTGAGAGATACTGCAGAGAATTCACATGGAAGTAGGAGGGTCCTTTACCACAGGGAAAAATAAGTCTAGTTTAGATAGGTTTAAACACATGGGGAATAATAAAGGGAAGAGGGAGATGACTGAAACATGAGAACAAACCAGTAAGGAGTATTTAGAGAACCATTATAACCAAACTCTGCAAACAGGGATTCCTAAAATGGAAGAGAAAATAAAAGAGTTGTTTGTTGATTGGAGATCATGGTTTTGTTGTAAAACAAAGCTAAGTCTCTGTTCTAACTTGTGTAAAATTAGGAGCAGAGGAATGATTAATGTATTCATGGCATATATGCCTCAACAGACCACCAGCCTCTGTGTATGGGGGACACAAAAAGGAGACAACCTCCTGACAAAATCACACGAAGAAGCATACATATACACACTCACAAAAAGAGAAAAAGGAAAAATATATATATCTATCTATATATACTAAAAAAAACAGAAGAGAGGAACCAAATCAATAAACAAATCTACGAATGATAATAAGCTCTAAACACTAAACTAAGATAAACATAAAACCAGAAACAAATTAGATGCAGAAAGCAAACCCCAAGTCTACAGTTGCTCCCAAAATCCATCACCTCAATTTTGGGATGATACGTTGTCTATTCAGGTATTCCACAGATGCAGGGTACATCCAGCTGATTGTGGAGATTTAATCCGCTGCTCCTGAGGCTGCTGGGAGAGATTTCCCTTCTCTTCTTTGTTCGCACAGCTCCTGGGGTTCAGCTGGATTTGGCCCCGCCTCTGCGTGTAGGTCATCTGAGGGCGTCTGTTCCCACCCAGACAGGATGGGGTTAAAGGAACAGCTGATTTGGAGGTTCTGGCTCACTCAGGCCGGGGGGAGGGAGGGGTACGGAATGCTGGGCGAGCCTCCCGGCGGCAGAGGCCAGCATAATGTTGCAACAGCCTGAGGTGCACCGTGCATTCTCCCTGGGAAGTTGTCCCTGGATCACGGGACCCTGGCAGTGGTGGGCTGCACAGGCTCCCGGGAGGGGAGGTGTGGATAGTGACCTGTACTTGCACACAGGCTTCTTGGTGGCGGCAGCAGCAGCCTTAGTGTCTCATGCCCATCTCTGGTGTCCGTGCTGATAGCCGCGGCTCATGCACATGTCTGGAGCTCGTTTAGGCAGCGCTCTCCTCGCGCACCAGGAAACAATGGTCTCTTGCCTCTTAGGCAGTTCCAGACTTTTCCCTGGACTCCCTCCTGGCCAGCTGTGGCTCACTAGCCCCCTTCAGGCTGTGTTCATGCAGCCAACCCCAGTCCTCTCCCTGCGATCCGACAGAAGCCTGAGCCTCAGCTCCCAGCCCCGCCTGCCCCAGTGGCACTGATCCTCTGTGCGGGAACCTCTCTGCTTTGCCCTCTGCACCCCTGTTGCTGTGCTCTCCTCCACGGCTTCGAAGCTCCCCGCTCCGCCACCCGCAGTCTCCGCCCGCAAAGGGGCTTCCTAGTGTGTGGAAACCTTTCCTCCTTCACAGCTCCCTCCCAGAGGTGCAGGTCCCGTCCCTATTATTTTGTCTCTGTTTTTTCTTTTTTCTTTTGCCCTACCCAGGTACGTGGGGAGTTTCATGCCTTTGGGGAAGTCTGAGGTTTTCTGCCAGCGTTCAGTAGGTGTTCTGTAGGAGTTGTTCCACATTTAGATGTATTTCTGATGTATTTGTAGGGAGGAAGGTGATCTCCACTTCTTACTCCTCCACCATCTTGAAGGTCTCTAGGTTGTTTCTTATATATACAGTGATCAAGAACAAGAACACAAATGAATATGTAACTATGACTACTGTGCAGTGTTTTGTTTGCCTCTCTTTTTTAAAAATTTTATGAATTGTCAGATCAAACAGTACGTCATACTGGGAAAATTTCGTTAGTGAGGGTACAGGTTAAGTTGTCTGTGGAAAACTAACGATGGGAGCAATTTCTTTCTCACTCTCTGCATTGAAAGGTGGAGTTCATTTCCTCTCTCCTTGAAACTGGGTTGGCTCTGTGACTGTTGAATCAAAAAAATGTAGTAGAAGTGACACTGTGCCAGTTACAAGAGGGTATCAGCTCCCATTTCCTTTTTGTTGGAATGCTTTCTCTGGGGTGAACCAGCTGTCATAAGAGAAGTGGACACCCCAAAGCTGCCATGCTATAAGGAAGCCCAAGCGGGCCATATCCTTATATCATTTAGACGTTATGCATGTGAGTTGAGTAGGCTCCTTATTTGGATGTTACCTTTAAAAAAAAAAAAGAACAAATATATCTTATTCATTTTCATTAATTTTTACAGTACACATTTATGGAGTGCAATTAGAGATACAGAAGTAAAAGTATGTTTGCCTAGAAGGAATCCTTATTGTGATTACATTCTGAGAGACAAGAGAAGTGAACACCCACAAATTATAAAATATTACAGGTGATATGACAGAAAAATGCACAGTGTACAAGTTGGAACACTAAGCTAAGAATGCTAATTCTGTCTAGAACCATGGTGTCTACTATACTCTTTGCGTATTTTACTTTTACTATTATTATATTTTATTATTATTATTATAATTATGCATTGTGCATTGTTCATTATTGTGCATTATTATTAATAGTAATAACAACTCTCCAATTTTTTAAAATTTATTTTTATTGAAGTATAGTTGATTCATGATGTTGTGTTCATTTCTGCTATACAGCAAAGTGATTCAGTTATACATATGTTTACATTCTTTTTTAATATTCTTTTCCATTATGGTTTATCATAGGATACTGAATATAGTTCTCTGTGCTATATGGTAGGACCTTGTTGTTTATCCATTCTGTATATAATAGCTTACATCTGCTAACTCCAAGCTCCCACTCCATTCCCTCCCCCAGCCCCCTCCGCCTTGGCAACCACAAGTCTGTTCTCTATGTCTATGAGTCTGTATCTGTTTTGTAGATAGGTTGATTTGAGGCATATTTTAGATTCCACATATAATTGATATCATACGATAGTTGTCTTTCTCTTTCTGACTTATTTCGCTTAGTATGATAATCCTAGACCCATCCATGTTGCTGCAAATGGCATTATTTTGTTCTTTTTTATGGCTGAGCTACTCTCCACATATTAAGCACAAATCAAATGCCAGGCATTATGTAAGTGATATACTACCCTGCTTCTACCTGAGAAAGAGACAAGGAATTACGAATGATATGGTTCTAAAATTTTCATTGCAAACAAGTCTCAAAAGCAGTATGGCACTTAGGTGACTCAATTCATCAGGGAAAGGAAATAACTAGATTATAAAATAGGATACCTCTTCAGAAAGCAAACTCATCAATGATAGTACCCTAAAGTGTTATATATGAAGATAGAAATATTTAAGGTTTGTCCTCGACCTCTTGATGGTAACGTCAGAAAGGACAACATTGTGTTCCAACAAAAATTCCTATTATTCTTCTCACTGATAGAAATACTTGTGGAAAGAGCTTGTCTCATTAAGGCAGATCGTATAACATACAACTGCTAACAAATGTCTCTGAGTAGAATCTCTCTTCTGATCAGCCTTACTGAAGGCGATAATTTGTAATCTCAATTTAATTGTTTGCATGAGGATGAAAGTACTGAAAATGTGACTCTTGAAGCACTTGAAAATAATTTGAATCCTTTAGTTTTTGAAAGTTCACTTCAAATTTGCTTTGTTTTCTCATAGATAACACAAATATAAATCTTTAGCCTAGCACTTTTGGAAATTATTTCAAAATGGTAATTAACGGTCTGAATTCAATGTATCGTACTTAAATTGCTTCATTCATAGGGCTGAGTTCCAAGTCCACCACTTTCTAGCTATGTGTTTTCATGCCAGTCATTTGTCTACCTCACATAGGCCTTGTGAAGATGGAAGGAGAGAATACATGGTGGTAGCTTTCAAAGGGACTTCGGCAGAGACACCCATTCTTTAAACCACTGCTTACTAAGAAACCAAATACGAAAAACATACAACCTTAGGGTTACTTGAAGGACTTCCAGTCAGTACAGTTTTACAGGTTTAATGTATAAGAAAGAGATTCGCAACAATATAAAATCATTTTCTTGGTGAATATCAAAGAAGGAACTTTAAGTTCAGTTATATTCCTTTTTCATCTTTTCTTCCCACAATACTGGCTAACATCAATTCCTACATATGGTAGGGGCTTCAAAATTCTCTATGAGATAGGTGTCTAATTAAAAATTTAAAAATTAAAAATCATCCGTGGAGAGGAGAAATGAGCAGGGGTAGGATAAAATGAAGGAATAGATAGGAATGTGTTAGGTAGCAAATTTGTTGTAGATGTTACACAGAAAGAATCTCATTGTCAAATAAGTTTGAAAGACACTCAGTGATTAGGTAGTCAAATAGATTTCTTTATTGCATGGCTTCTCAGAGCCTTAGATACTGATGTACACTGTGATTCTCCAGGAAATGGTATTATTCTTCAAAGTTAGGCAGCAAACCACTGAACTTTAGGAAAGACAGAAATGTGTTTTATTCGTCATTTTATCCCCAGTGCTTCCTATAATATCTGACACATAATCGACCCTCAATATGTAACAGTTGATTGAATTGAAATTGTTTCTGAGTTTTAGTTCCTGTGCCAGTACTAAGTGGCTATTTGACTTGAAATACATAACCTTTTCTCTCTGACGCTATTTCTGTTATACTAGAGGTTTAAAAAACAAACACATAGAAGCAAGCACAAACAAACAGAAGCTCAGAAACTGTACCCACTGAACTGCTAAAAATTTCCATGTAGATTTATTACATTCTGAGATCTAGAGAGGAGTTGCATGCTCAAATGGGAAAGTCGTATCCAATATAGGAAGACAAATATGTGTGTCAGTATCAATAATAAAAATAAAATAAAATATCTGTGTCAGTGTTTCACCTCATCTGTTTTATTATTTCTTATTGCTTTCCACGTCATTTATGCTTAACATATTCTTGTCCACATTTAATGAACTTCATTCTAGGAGGGTTATTTTGTTAAATTTAGTTTTTAAGCTTACTCCAACTAAATTACAAATTTCTATATGTGCATCACAATTGAAAATAAATGTAGGAAAATATAGTTGCCATTATTAAGCACTTATGTACCAGGTGCTATTCTAAATATAGTACATTTATCATAATATCTAATTTTATTAATTCTTTCAATATTGCCTGAGATAAGTATTACTGTCTTTATTTTCTTAATGAGTAAGAAATTTTGAGGGTAAGAAACATTAAGGAATTTTTCCAAACACAGAGCTAGAAAATTATAGAGTTGAGGTGTAGACTTAGTTTTATCTGACTCAGAATCACATACCCTTAAATAGTAAATAACAGAGATACAAAAATTAAAGTTCTCTCCCATCCTGACTTCCCCAGAACTTCATTACCCTGAGGCAGCAATGGAAAGAAAATGCCTTCTATATTAAACCGACTCTCCTCATCATGAATATGTACACTATTCCAGGTTTAGTCCCAAAGTAATGGATGAGTTCAAACAGGCAGAAGGCGAGAGATTGGAACATTAATATCAGAGGTCTCAAGTGATTTTCTACCTCCTATGACAGTATTGAATGAGCTTAAACTAATGCTAGCATCAAGATCTTCAAAACATCATTGATCGTGGGGAAAAGGGAATCAATATTAACATCAGGATCTTCCCTCTTACTTACAGCTTTACTTCACTTTTATGTACAACTAACATAACCCCAAACAACTAATAAATTTCATTTTATAATGTTGCCTATGAATTTCACACATTCATCCTTTATTGTTCCATTAGTCATCACTGCATTCCTGCCTCTGTTCATTTAACAAATATTTATTGAGGACCTATTTGTGCTGGCACTGTTGCAGGCTCTGGGATACGTTAGTAAACAAAAAAGACAAAAATCCATGACATAATAGAGCTCAAATTTTGATGAGGTAGAGTCAGACCATAAATAAAGTGAATGTGTTAATATTTATGTAACGTGAGAATGTTATAAGTACTATGGGGAAAATAACTCAGAAGTCAGATAAGGAGTTTTGGAGAACAGAGTGAATTTTAAATTGAGTATTCAAATAAGGACTTACTAGAAAAGTGACATTTAAGCAAATAAATAGGTAAAGAAATGAGTCAGTTGGATGGATATCTGAAGGAAGAGCAGTCCACGTGGAGAGTCCAGCCAGTTGGCAAGTATGTTAGGAGTATATCAGTGAGGAAAGGAGTGCTAGGAAGATGGAAACGCCATCACAGCTGAGTAAAAGCCATCATAGGCATAGTGCGTGACAGGTGGCTCTACATCTCACCCTTTGGCAGGGCTTCTGACTTCTTTCAGCAATAGAACATGGTGGAAATGTTGCTATGTGACTTCTGAGCACAGGTCTTAAAAGGCATGCGAAACCCACTGTTCCCTTGGGATCATCATGCTAGACAAAGTCCACTGCCATGGAGGAAATCTGACTACCCTGAGGCTGCTGTATTGGAGAGACCACATGGTAAGATCTCATAAGTGAGTCAGAGAGAGGCCTGATGAGCCTCCAGGTGTTTATGTCATCCCTGTTCAGGCACCAAGCCTGTAAATGAGGAAGGCTTCAAGATGTGTCAGCTCCAGCCTTCATCAGACTGCAATCATACGAGAAAACCCAAGCCAAAACAACCCAGCTGAGCCTAGTAGGTCCCCGGGCGCTTGAAAGGCAACAATAAATGATTATTAGTTTTTTAGAGCCTCTGTGTTTTGGAATTGTTGGTTACACGTAACTAGGTAATTGAAAGTAGTAGCTTTTTGCGTATTTTGAGCAAAGGAATGATATAATATTATTTCTGTTTTAACAGGATTTCTCTGGCTTTGTGGGGGGCAAGAGAGAGTATTTTAATAGTATAGGAAAAATATTAGTGGCTTGCAGAATGGTTGCAGTTTAGGTATTCAGAAGGAGTACTTAAATCTACTTTGAAGGTATAGACAACAACTTTACCTGATAGAGTAGGTGTAGGGTATAAGATAAAGAGTTGAATTAAAAGGTTTGCAAGGTTTTTAATCATCTGGCTGAACATTAGCTCTCATTTAGTGATTGTGGGCAGAATATGGGGGGAGCTAGTTTGAAGGTATAAAGTCAGGTCCTGAGTTTTGGGCTTCTTAAGTTGGACATGTCTATTTGATCTCAAGAGTAGAAAAAGCACGGAAGTAGATACATGGAAGAGCCTAGTGTTCCTAGGAGAGGTCCTGTCTGGAGATATAAATGTGCAAGTTGTTAGTGTATAGAAAACTTACTGAAACTTACAGAAACTTACTGAAAGTGTAAAGGGAGAAAAGAAAGACCAAGAACTCAGAGCACTTCAATTTTAAGAAGGCAGAAAGATGAATTGGGGCTAGCAAGGGTGTTCAAGAGAAAAGGGCTAAAGAAGTAGAAGAAAAATTAGGAGTGATGTCCAAGGAAGCCAAGTGGGAATAATGCTGAACCAAGACCAGTATTCATTATGAACCTGAACACCCAGAAAACGGTGTGAAGGTTTAAAAACTATTTTGTCTGTGTTCATCAAACCATGGCAACTAATAGTGACGTCTTGAGTCCGTTCTAAGTGTAAGTGCCAGTAGAACTTTAGCACATGATCTAATTATAAGTGAAATTTCAGAAATTGGTGGAAGATTGGGAGGAACTTGGAACTTTTTTCTAGACATGATACCAATTTATAATAAGTAAGGGGAATGGTTAGGGCAGGGTGTTTCAGCCTCTTCTCTGTTTGTTGAGTGTCAGGGAGCATCTACCACCATGATATCTCTTTGATTTTAAGTGGGGATTTTCCTGCAGGACACTGAGGCTGTATCATTCTTACTGTTCATATTAACAGCTCAAATGATCATTAGTGATACCATATTTGTTTCACATGCTACACATTTTCACAAATTTAAATATATAAGCTGCAGAAATAAATTAATCCAACCATCCTATAGAATGGGCTTTTCTTTCCAAGAGGCGCAATTAAACTTCATTCTGCTGATTTTTCTTTTCTATATTTCCCCATGTGTTTATTTTAATCCCAATACAGATGTCACAGTCCTGTTATTTTACCCCTTAAGGCTGTTGGTATTAAATACAATGTAAAATCTCAAAGAAATGCAGAATAATATACACATACAACTAGTTTCATAAGTGAAGCGTTGAAATGAACTCTCCAAGGATTGTATTTGTTATTAAATGTTCCCTGTTGAAATGAACAGATAATTAATATGCCTCATGGTTAGAATGTAAAATCTGCTTAATTACACAAAAACCTAGGGAATTAAAACCATCCTTTTCTCTTCCAATTTATGAAAGATAAATTTAAATTTTAAATTCCATGTTCTACTCATTATTAGGGACTGATAATATACACAATATATGTGAAAGCCAGTTATCTAAGAGCAGTTTTAGGTTCACAGCAAAACTGACATGAAAGCACAGACATTTCTCATATACCTGCTGCCCCCATACATTGCATGCACCAGAGTGATACATTTGATAGTTAATGAACCTACATTGACACATCATAATCACTAAGGTCCATAGTTTACCAGAGGATTCACTATAGGTGCTCTGCCTTCTTTGGATTTGGACAAGTCTATAATGATATGTATCCATCATTTTAGTATGATACAGAGTATTGTCACTGCCCTAAAAATCCACTATGCTCTGTCTATTCATGACCTTCAGTTTTAAAGGATAATTTTGCAAGGTTAAGAATTCTAGGTTGGTATTGTTTTTTCTCACCACTTTAAATATTTCACTTCAGTGCCTTCCTGCTTGCCTAGTTTCTGAGAAATTGGATGTAATTCTTATCTTTTCTCCTGTATAGGTAAGGTGTTTTTTCCTCTCTGGCTTCTTTCAAGATTTTTCCTTTAACTTTGATTTTCTGCAGTTTGAATATGATATACCTAGGTGTAGTTTTTTGAGCCTGTACCCTGCTTTGTGTTCTCTGAGCTTCCTGGATCTGTGGCTTCCTGGCCTAACACTGATTTGGGGAAATTAGTCAATATTACCTCAAAGATTTCTTCTGTTCCTTTTTCTCTTTCTTCTCCTTCTGGTATTCTCATTACATATATGTTAAACCTTCTGTAGTAACCCCGCAGTTATAAAATATTCTGCTTTTTAAATTTTTCTCTTTGTTTTTCATTTTGGGTCGTTTCTATTGAGATATCCTTAAACTCAAAGATTTTCTTCAGCCGTGTCCATCAAAGGCATTTTCATTTCTGTTATCCTATTTTTGATACCTAGCATTCCTTTTTGGTTTTTTATTAGGATTTCCATCTCTCTGTTTACATTGCCTGTCTGTTCTTCCATAATATCTACATTATCCCTTAGATCCCTTAGCATATTATTCATAACGGTTTGAAATTCCCAGTTGGATAATTCCAATGTCCATGACATATCTGAGTCTGGTTCTGATGCTTGCTCTGTCTCTTCAAATTGTCTTTTCTGCCTTTTTTAGTACACCTTGTAATATTTTCTTGATGACTGGCTGTGATGTACCAGGTAAAAGCAATGGTTATAAATAGGCCTTAGTAATGTGGTGGTGGGGTGTCAGGGAAGGGGAAGGGGTCTATATTTCTATGACTCAGTCTCAGTCATTTTGTGAGCCTGTGCCCCAGATTTGAACATCACATACGCTTCTCAGTTGCCGTCTCCCCAACCCCCATGGGGTACAGGGTGGCACGAGTGGCCTGTAGTTGGATATTTCCTTTCTTCCATGTGGAAGGATAGAGGAGGTTGGAGTTGAGTACTTCCTTGCTTCCATATACAATGCTAGAATGGCTGAAGTTGACTATATTCCCTTCCTCAGATTGGTTAGGCCTTGAAAACACCCCAGTAGTTCAGTGTCTGGTAAAATATGTTCTCTTGGGAGCAGACTATATTAAAAAAATAAGAAAGCAAGCTCTGACATATTTTTAAAATGTTCCTTTTCCTCTCCCTCTGCCAGAAGCACAAGGGATTTTTCTCTGAGAAAAAGTTTAGTGTGAGAATCTAGTCGAGGTTCTATAGGTAAAACTCACAAGTGTGTGTGTGTGTGCCCCCAGGGACTGGGTTCCCTGGCGTTTCTGACTCTGAGAATTGTCCACACTGAGCCCCCAGCAATTCATCAGTTACAGTTGAGCTTTCCCTACCCTGGCACTGGTGCCTGTGGAGGTTTCTGCTTTGGGGGTTCTGCTGCTATAAGGTGTGATCTTCTGTGTTTGCCCTGTGTCTCTCCAGTTTGGGGGCCCGTACTTTGCCCTGTGCCCTCCCATCTCTTATGCGTTGAAGAAGAGTTGTTGATTGTTCACTTTGTTCAGCTTTTTACTCATTGCTGGGATGGAATGAAAATGGCAGAATACAGAAGTTCTTTTTAGACCAGAAAACAGTAACCTTCTAATTATTATTTGAATAAGCATTCACATTACTACCACAAAATTCAAAGAAATGTTCTTAAGTTTATAGGTCATTTTTATATCTTATATAAAATGCATATTTATATATTTTGCCCACATTTGTACATTTTATTACCTTACTGATTTGTAGGAGCTCATATTACAGGAGATTAATCTTATATTTTTTATATATATTACAGATATTTTTCTTCCGACTACTGTCCTTCAAACACTAGTACATTTTAACATGGATTATGGTCTCTTTTTGCATATGATAAATATAGTAGTATGTTTCTTTTAGTAGTATATAGTAAGTATAGTGTAAAATATCTCACTTTTTTCCATTAGTTTAGAACATTAGAAAGATCTTCTTCACCCAATTCTGCAATTTATTGAACTAATACATACACACTTACATACATACAGGTGTATATATATGTGTGTGTGTGTGTGTGTGTGTGTGTGTGTTTGAGTATACAGTTGACCCTTAAAATGTGGAGGTTAAGGGTGCTGACGCCCCCCCCAACCCCCACCCCCGCCAGCTGAAAATCTTTGTATAACTTTACATTTTTTCCTTGGTATCTGAGGGGGATTGGTTCCAGGACTGGCCTTGGATACTAAAATTCGCTCAAGTCCCATAGTCAGTCCCTCTTATCTGCAGTTTCACATCCAGGGATTCAACCAACCATGAATCATGTAGTCCTATAGAATCTATTGAAAAAAAATCTGCATATAAGTGGACCCATGTAGTTCAAACCCAAGTTGTTCAAAGGTCGACAGCAGATGGTGTGTATGTGTGTGTGTATGTGTGTTCTATATTTGGAACTGATTTGTGTAAGTGCTAGTATGAATCGGAGACTTCTGTTTTCGAGAGCATCGTCAACTGTTTCAACACGATTGAACACTTACTGAACAATGCCGCTTTTCCACCACTCATTTGAAATGTCTTCTTTGTCATAAACAAATCCTTATGTGAGGAGCTCCTCAAGCACATGATGCTCACTGGCACCTCCTTGCCTTTGCTGTTCTCTCCCATTCACATCTAATGCCCATCTTTCCTTTTTCTATGTGGTGTATACTACTCATTCCTCATATCCTCAGTTTAAGTGTCAAGGGTTGTGCTTTCACTCTACTTGTCATGATATCTTATACTGAATAATAGTCAGCTGGTATTGGTAGGATGTCTGATATACTTCTGGGTAAACTTGATCCATAATGATACATATTGCTTTATTTCTGAAAGGATGAAGATGAAGATAAGAAACAGGTACATGTGTTGCTCAAAATACATAAGACGATTAAATTTATGTCTCATTACATCATTAACATATTGGGATTTCCCTTTTACTACAAATACTCTTTCAATATGTGCTTGTTTTATTGAAGTTTATGTTTTTAAAAATATATATGCATAGCCTAAATATGTATATGTTCAAGTAGATATATTAATGTTATAACCTTCAAGAAAATTAGGGTTGCCCTAGAGTGTGGCAAAATCAAAGTTATCAATTATTGTTTTAAAGTTTCTGTATTTCAGGCATTTAGCCTGGCACATTGCAAGCATACTGTTGTCTTGTAGGAAATGGAAAAATGTTCACGACATTATCTGAGGCAAGGCTTCCAGCCTGGAAGGCAGCATACATCTGCCAGTTCAGTCTTTGTCCTCTTTGTGGGAAAAATCAAAGGGATGTCACTTGATCAAAGTGTGAATCACAGAAATGTTGTGGTTGGTCCCTTTGAAAGTCTGATATCAATTTAACACTTCATTAGTTAGAAATTTTCTCCTTTGGTTCCAGTTACCACTTTCCCAGTTTAAGTCAACAGCAACAACAACAACAGCAACAGCATGTTTGCCAGCTAACTTGAATTGAACAGTGTAACTCAGCTTGGGGGAAGGTGATAGCTTTGGTACTGATTCTTTTGAGCCTTTTGTTGAGGGTAGTTACTAGTAATTGGATTACTTCTATGCACAGAATCTGTGGGTGAGCACCCCCCCCTCTGATGGAAGAAAACTGGAGTTTGCCAACTAGTTAACAAATGTAAAATTAGGCAATTTTCCTGGGAAGTAAATATATACAGTTAAGTGTGTGTGACTATTATACAGCAGCAGAAAAATCCACATGCTGGTTTATTTGCTTACGGTGCTTTGGAAAATGGGATCCTTTAGAGAGAGAGAGAAAAGGAGAAAGAGAAAGCACAGACTTTCAACTCCACTGATTTTAATTAAGCAAACTGTAGACTGGCAAACCCTGCAAAATTCATGAACCTGATGAGACAAAAGAGATTACACAATAGGTACTGGGACCAATGGCTAGTCCTTAATTACCTGAAACTGACAAGACAGTGACTTGTCAAGTTGATGGAAATTATTTTCTATAAAGCCTGACTGGTATGGCAGTGCAATATTTATTTTTTGGTTGCTCTGTTTTCTGTTTTATTTTTTATTGAAGTATAGTTAATTTACAACATTTTGTTCGTTTCAGGTGTACAGCAAAATGATTCAGTTATATATATTTTTTCAGATAATTTTCCATTATAGGTTATTGTAAGATATTGAATATAGATTCCTATGCTATACAGTATTTCCTTGTTGCTTATGTATTTTATGTATAATAGTTTGTATCTGTTAATCCCATATTGCTAATTTATCCCCTTTGGTAACCATACATTTATTCTCTTTGTGACTCTGCTTCTGTTTCGTGTATATATTCATTTGTATTATTTTTTAGATTCCATATATTAGTGATAACATATCATGTTTGTGTTTTCCTGTCTGACTTACTTAATATGATAATCTCTAGGTTCATCCATTTTGTTGGACATGGCAATATTTCATTCCTTTTTATAGAAGGCAGCACAGTATTAAGTTTTAAAGGAAAAAGAAGTCTGGACTAAAAAGTTCTTTGTCATTAAAAATGAGTGTGTGTGAAAAGACAGACATGGGAATTCTGATGATATATTAAGTGAAAAAAATATATAGAAAATAGTATAGTCTATGTGCTTCCATCTTGGTGAAATTTACATGCACCAAACCATTTTAACCTGTTCAACTACTGCAGGAAGATATATAGTCACTTATCTTTCTTTCTTTCTTTTTTTTAATTAATCATTAGAACAGCCCCTCTGCCCTGCTATGAAAACATCTAGTAGTGCTTCTCTGTCCTTCTTCAAAAGCACAGAGACCTTGAACGGTGCACCAGTGACGTTCTTCTCAAAGCCACACAGTGTTACTGTCGAAGACTGGCCATGAAAAGCTTCACACTTGGCTACTGCTACTGGGATGCCTTTGTTGGTTGAAACCTAGGCCAGATTGGTGCCCATAAGGCACCAGGGATAGAGTCCATTTTAGATCACACTCCCATGTTCTGTTTTTATTCCAAAACACACAATAATAGAGCTAGTAAGACTGGGTTTAGAGGATTTTCATCAGGAAAACTCTACTAGCCCAGCCTCCGCACATCCCTGTCTCTAGAGCTGATCCCAAGTCACCAGGCTAAACCATCCTGGATTACATTAATATGTACCCCTCATTTCACATCCAAGGAGTAGGGATTGACGTTTTATTCCATTTTCTCTTCTGTCTCCAGCAGCTCAGGTTTCTACCTGTATTGACTGTTTTTGCTTTTCAGTCAGTTATGTCTAATTTCAGGGTAATGAATGGCCAACAGTCTTAAATATATATACCAGAGATGTCAAAATGTAGCATTCACAAGATGCACCTAAGTTCTATGTTCATATGAACATATGCTTAGAAAATACCAGGGTATTATTTCCAATCGGCAATTTTCTATTTTTATTCTCATGTGTATTGATCATTCTTATTTTTTCTAGTTCACTAGCAGATACATGCATTATTCATGTCAAAATAAATGTTTGAAATTATGAGAAGATTGTCATTTTATGTCCTATTTCATGTATGTCAAATATTTTCATTGCTCAGCTTCTGTGAAGAAACTTCTAACTCTAATATGGGAGACGAAAACATACAACGTAGGCAATTAGTAATGAGAAAAACGGTTAGTGTGAGAGCCACACAGATTCCTAAATGAAAGTCGCAGTTTACTAAATGAACCCCCTTGTCCCTCTATTTCTCCAGATTTATAAATGTTAGAAACAAAAGTTCCTCTGCATGGACTCCCAACGAAGTTTCTCTTAATATGTCTGGCATAGCTGATTGTACCAAATCATCATCTGTCTCTATCAATGATACATACAGTTCAGGGCGGTGAGAATTGAGATAACTGTGTAAAACTCTCCAATACTTTTCTCTGACGTGTATCTCGGCATTTGCAAATCAAAAGTGTCTTTGGCTTCAATTATCCAGAAAATTGCTTTCATTACATGCTCAAACTTGGCTTGTTTGGTCCACCACAGAAATTCCCTCTCAAACTGAAGAAATGAAAAGCGAACAGGATGTCGTTTGTTAATATTATATTTATTTATTTCATTTATTTGGCTGCGCCAGACCTTAGTTGTGGCACTCAGAGTCTTTGTTGCTGCTTGCAGGATCTTTAGTTGCAGCATGTGGGATCTAGTTCACTGACCAGGGATCGAACCCGGGCCCCCTGCATTGGGAGCGTGGAGTCAACCGCTGGACCACCAGCGAAGTCCCAGGATGTCATTTAAATAAGCTTTTGGGCTTCCCTGGTGGTGCAGTGGTTGAGAGTCCGCCTGCCGATGCAGGGGACACGGGTTCGTGCCCCGGTCTGGGAAGATCCCACATGCCGCGGAGTGGTTAGGCCCGTGAGCCATGGCTGCTGAGCCTGCGCGTCTGGAGCCTGTGCTCCGCAACGGGAGAGGCCACAACAGTGAGAGGCCCGCGTACCGCAAAAAAAAAATAAATAAACTTTCTATTTTATTTCAGTACCTGAATCTCCAGGGCAATGATCCTGAGAGTTTGGGTTCCTTTGTGCTTCTGTTTTTTATTTTTTTTAATACTGAACATTTTGGACATTCAGTAGCAGAGGTACATGGGGGATAAAGGAGGTGAGTGGGGGATAAAAAGATAATTGATAAAATTAGTTATATCGGTAATCCCACGTGATATTTCTTACTAAGACATGTACAGTCACACCTACTTACATAAAGCGGCTTATTATTTGACTCTTGGCTACACAGGCCAAATAATGCACACAGTAAATTAGAGCACATTTACTTAAATGTGTCATGGAGATTCATCTTAATTATAGAGTCATCCTAACTAAAGAGGTAAATTTGGACTTTGTAGGAAAGAAAGAAAGAAGGAAGGAAGGGAAGAAAGGAGGAAGGAAATTTAAAAAACTGTCTGTACCATCTCAGTAGTAAGTGTCCTGAAGTCCATCTTTCCATTTTTAAAATGTCACCAAACTTATGTTCGATAAATGTAAACGAATTTTTTTTATCCTGTCATTTTAAATGCTTTGGGAAATGCTTTTAGTTTATTTCATTTTTTTCTGATGTTGCGCCTATCTTTCATGCTTTGCTTATCTTTTGGAACTGTCTGTCCAACTTAAGCTCTGCCAAGAAGATATTTAGCAAGGACATCTTCTGCTCCCAGGTATAAAAATGAGTCAAACACCACTATTAGTTTTACCCTTCAGGAAAAACCTTCTGTGAAAATCCTGATTGCATTTCCTTTTTATAAGACTCCCTCTCATATTTATTAACTGAAAGGTTTAGGTCAAATCAGCCACATGTACCCTCTGTAGTTTATCAGCAGAAGGATTTTTTGAAAGATTAAATTGCATAGGACTGACTTCTAAAGTGCAGTGGCAGAAAAATAAATCACCTAGTAAAAATGCTATAACTTATTTTCTTGGGGAATGTTTTAAAATTTTAGCAAATTAAATATATTACATTTAAACCTATTTGTACTTGAGACTGCATTGTTTATAGACGCTTGATAGAACTGTCATTTGTGTGTAGAGAGAAGCAAATTGAAGCATCGTAATTATCCATAACTGTGTTTTGTGTTTCCTGGAATTTTAAAGTAGTCCAAAAATATCAATGAAATCAAGCAGGGAGAAACTGTTGCATTATTAATAGTGTATTTAAAAGTAAATAAGATCTTGAATGTCTTTATAAATCATTTTTAGTCACCATAATCCTTCAAGCATCAATTCACTGTATTTTTAAATGCACATTCATCATCTCTGTATGTGGTTTTCCCCATCTCTCATTTTTCTTCTCTGCCTTTCGGTTTGGGGAACAACGTAGAAGTGATCTCTTGGAAATACGTGTCTCTTCTCCCTTAGATGGAGTTTATGGTTAAATAATGATTTGAAAATTATAATTTCTTTCCCATTAGCCTTTTTGACTCCAATTGCTTCTAATCTCAAAGGTTAAGAGAACCACACACCATCTTCTTGCATCTCCCGACACCAGATCCTACTTAAAGTTTTCTGAATAGGTCCTCAACCTCTCAGCCCCCTGTGCCAACTCCGTAGTTCAGTTCAGTTCTCATCACCACCCTCACCCCTGCTGCCTTAGGTTATTTCAGGAGCCTTTTAACGTCATGCTTTTGTTTCCTCTCTCTCCTAATCATCATAACAATGGCTGCTTTTAGTTCACATATATTATGTGCCAGGTCCAGTGCTAAGACTTTTCACTCTTGCATTTAAACCTTAGAGCCAGCAAGCACGGGCACACATAATATTATCCAACTTTTCACGTGACCAAACTGAAGGTTGCTTAGGCTTTAGTTTTAAATTAAGGCTCTCGTGTAGATCCAGTTCTGTCTTACTCTAAAGCATGAGCTCTTGTGTGTTACTATATGCTCCCTCCCTCTCCATTGTGGCCCCAGGAACCTTTTTTTTAAACCATGAATCTGACATATTTCATTATCTTCTGCAAAACTCTTCCATGGATCTTAACAAGAGTAGGTTTAAGTACACATTCCTTAATATGATATCAATGTCCTTAATTATCTGATTCTCTCCTGCATTTCTGGCCTGTTCTGTTTTCAACCACTTTCCCAGTTGCTCCTTATATTTCTGGTTAATCAGAAATATGTACTCAGTTTGTAGATCCCACCTAGAACATGACTCTCTGCCTTTGCCTATGCCGGCCTCTCTGCCTGGAAACCCCTTAACGTAACCCTTGTCTTCCTATCCTACACCCTCAGCTCTGAAGACTTTTCTCACTTCCAGGGAGAGGTGGTTTCTCTCTGCTCTGGGCACCTTCGCACCTGTACTAGGTAATGAACTCCTCAAGGGTAGAGCCTATGTGTTTTCTATCTTTATGTTTTTGAGGATCTAGCATCATGCTTTGCTCATACTGGGATTAAACATACATTTTTTTTTTTTTTTTAATGAATGTAAGCACACTTACTTTACACAGGAATTTTTGAATCATTCGCTCCCCAAATAGCCCTATTCTCTTTTTCTATTTTGGAGAGGAGATAGAGTTTTCCAAAATGATCCTGTTTGACCAATATAACCCGTTCCCTGAGTCAACGCATTTGAAGTGGCTTCACTGCCTTAAGAAACGTCGTGCAAGTCTTCCTTTCTGGAGCTATGCCAAGAGCTAAATACGAGGCTATTGAATCCTCTGCTTCAGAGCCACCCTTTGGCTTATTACCAAGATTATTTTTCTCAGTTACACTGATTCTTTATGTGTATTTCCTGCCCTTGGCCATGTTTAAAATTGAATCGCTTATGTCTCTTCCCTTGACTTCTCTTTTAAACCTGTTATTATTTAGTTCATTTTTTCTGAGATCCTTATTGGAAAATTTCTGGCTATAACACTTTCTTGTAACTTCTATTTCTATCCCAGGTTTTTGCTTAAGCTCAGTGTTGCATTAATAAAGTTGGGCAAAGTTTCAACAGCATTTAATCTCACATTTTAAATTATTCCTCACATCTTACTATCTTGACACATTTACTGTAATAAAGGGAATCATTAATTCACTTAGAAATATGTGTGTGAAAGTTGTATTTTTCCTTTTGATTAATTTCCATATTCATCATTACTTTGCTGTTAATTTACTCTGCATTCGAGAGAATGAGAGTGAAGAACACAATTTTTTTTCCCTTTTGTTCAAAAAGAACTGTCTTACAAATCAAATGGGGCTGAAAATTAATTTGTGTTTTGGCTATCAGAGAGGAAGAGCATACTTCTCGAAGGTGTTTTTTTGCTCTCATCCTCAACGTTTCTCCTCAATCTAAGTAGATGATACCCTTCTATACTTTCCTAGAAAAAAATACCATAAATTGGGTGGCTTATAAGCAACAGAATGAATTTCTCACAGTTCTGGGGCGCTGGGAAATCCAAGATGAAGGTACCAGCACATTCAGTATCTGGTGAGGAACCATTTCCTGGTTGGTAAATGGCATCTTCTCACTGTGTCCTCACATTACAGAAGGAGAGAGGGAGCTCTCTGGTGTCTCATTTATAAGGACATAAATCCCATTCATGAGGGCTGTACCATCATAACCTAATCACCTCCCAAAGGACCCACCTCCTAAAACCATCGCACTGGAGATTAGGTTTCAACACATGAATTTCGGGAGGACAAACATTCAGTCTATAGCATTACCACTGTCATATCAATTTCTAAAATACATTCTTGTCCTTTATGAAAAGGAAAGAAACCTTGACTTTCCTTTGGATTAAGGAAAACAATCATGCAAAACAAACTTTTACAAAGCCAGCTTCAACTTAAACAGTATTTGAATGACCCCTCTGTCAGAAAACAAAAACCATGCTTGGAAAAAAAAAAAACATGCTTGGGTGTGGAGGTCAAATATCTTATCCAGAGTTAGTGGCAAGTGATGGAGTCCTGGAATAAAGGGAACGTCTTGAATCACGTTTGGCATTTTCTCTTTTGTGCACGTAGCGAATTGATAGTGATAGTGACTCCTAAAATTAAGAAAAAGGAATCTATCGTTTTTACACCGGTGATAGAAGTAGCCATGTTGGGAATATACCAAAATTATAGTTGTGAAATGAGAACCAAAGTATAAAACTGGAAATAGCTAAAATTGACTGATGGCTATACATACCACATACTATTCTTAGACCTTTTTATAAATCAATAAAAAGTCCTCACAACAACCCAGGGAGGACTTCTACTGTCCACATGTTACAGAGGAGAAAATTGCTGTCTGCAAAAGTTAAATAAGTTCCCTTAGTTTGTTTATTTATTTATTTATTTATTGAGAAATAACCTAGTTGGTTTATTGGGGTTACTTCCTGGTCATCTACAGCTAAGACATTCAGCTGTTCAATACCAACTTGGTCGCCAGGTGTGCAGCCCTCTAAATGAAGGGCCGGGGGGGAAACATGAAGGATCTGAGTCACCAAAAGGCAGTCGCTCTAGAGACTGAATCTTGTTTGGTAACTGATGTTAATTCCCCCAAAGTTCTCTCTTTTTTTTTTCACACACACACACACACACACACTGTATTTTATTTTTACAGGAGATAAATAAACTGACACCAAGCATTGTAAATGGATGACCACAACCCTTAGTTTATTTTTAATAAATGAAGGGACTTGGAATTTGAACCCAGGCAAGCTGACTCTGGAGCCTGAATTATTAACTTCAACATGATTATGCAAGTTACCAAATAAAATAAAACCTGGGCAATTCATGATGTCTTTCTGTCTCCAGGCTTTACTTTTAAGAAACCCCTTCTGTGTCTGTCCTTACTCGCAGGAGTGAAGGATGCAGGATTGTAGTGGTTTTTGTTTTGGGGTTTTTTTTTGCGGTACGCGGGCCTCTCCCTTTTGTGGCCTCTCCTGTTGCGGAGCACAGGCTCCGGACGCGCAGGCTCAGCGGCCATGGCTCACGGGCCCAGCCGCTCCGCGGCACGTGGGATCTTTCCGGACCGGGGCACGAACCCGTGTCCCCTGCATCGGCAGGCGGACTCTCAACCACTGTGCCACCAGGGAAGCCCGATTGTAGTGGTTTTGAAGATGGCCTTTGTCTTGGTCTCCTCCTGACTTTGAATTCGGGGTTTGCCTTTTACCACAGCTGTGGCAAGTTATCATAGATGGTCATACATCTGTTTGCTCATCTCTAAATGGGTATAAGAACATTGGATGCAAAGAATTTAGAGGGAGGGTGAATAAGAGGTGATGTGTGTATAAATAGCTCGGCACAGTACCTGAGATATACTTAGCCCTCATAAATGATTCTTAGCTTAAAGCATCCCTTAGAGTAACCCCTACTGGAAGAGGAGAATAGAAACTTATCAATACTTGAGAGTTGTAGAGAGTGTAACACCAAACCCAAACAAATTTTTTCTTGTTTTATTTTACACATTCATGCAAACTTTGTATTCTGCTCTATAATACATAATTTTATGTTAAAAACATGATATTTGGAAGTACTTATCACCAGGAAGTTATGTTTTAAGTGTGCTACCTATGTCCTTGGCTAACGGTCAAAGGCCGTATAGCAGTAAATCTGTATCCATTTTGAAAAACTAGGTTGTAGCATAAAGCCACATGCAGCAGAATTACAATGATTTGCTCATAAATAGATGTAAGAAAGACTGTTAAAGTAGCAAAAACTTTGGTAGCATTTATTAGCTTTTTCTGTGTCATAGGCACAGATGGTGTCACACACAGATAGCCTTACTTCTTCAAGTGTTGTTTGAGAATTCACAGCTGCTTGGCTGGTAAGCTTTGCTCCCACCTCCTCCCCTGCAGATATGCTCTGGAGCGATGACTCACCGACATGGCTTTGCCTCTAGGTGGCGCGGACCATGGTGTGTAGCCTTTCTTTCCCATCCTTGTGATTAGACCGCAGCTAGTCTCTCATGCCCTATTCAGCTTCCTTCAGTCTCAGTCTCCAAAGAGCAACTCTTCTCCCTTCCCCACTGCCCCAAAACCTCTTGAACCAGAATTCCCAACTCCAGCTCTGCTTCTAGGGAAGCAAACTTAAAACATAGAGACTTATTACTCAAACAGAATGCTGTGAACTCCATAAGAAAGGGGAAACAGAGTTTAAACATTTTGAAGCAGAACGATTTAAATGCTCAGATATTTTTTAAAAAATATTTTTGAGTATTATCTCAGTGTTTCAAATGTAGTACTGTGGTAGGTACTGGGGTGTGTGAAATGGTTTTAAGTGACAGATTGTTTAATTACTGTAGTTTCGTGTTTATGTTAATACCAGTTAGTTAAATATGTGTGTGTATACATGTATGTGTATGTATGTGTATGTGTGTTTGTGTATATATATATATATATATATATGTAGCACACCAAATATATGATTTTGCATTTATGATTGCTTAGAAGAAAAAAAACATGGAAGTTATATTTAAATTTGATTTTAAAAACATTAATTATAGATACTAGTTGGATATGGCAAATATATTAAATGTATCAATTGATGGGTAAAATGTTAGGAAACACTTCTGGTCTCTTAAGTTCTTCTTGTCTATAGCAGGTTGAGAATTTATTTGGGTTGCCATGTGACGGTGCTGTCCAGCATGGTGGCATCTGGCAAAAGATTATAGTAAATTCCAAGTGATGGCCAAGTGTTGCAAGGTTGGAAAAGGCTTGGTAACCAGCTTCTGTCATGGGGACTTGCTCTGTGGAGTTATTTGGAATGATTTATAGTGTACTCCACCTTCCCCACAATATAAGTGTGTATTTTCCCATCTCCTCGTTTTAGGCATGATTCATTAGGAAAAAAAAAAATTCCTGCATCAGATTTCAGGGGCTAGGATATGATCTTTAATCATTTAGATCAAGCGCACTAGCTAGGGGCTCATGTGTCCTTGCATCCAGTGGCTTTCTGTACCAAATTGTTTATGTATGTGTGTTTGTGAGTTTTGTAGAAATAGGTTCTATAAATAACGGTAGGTTCTAAAGATTTTCCTGTTCCCCAAAAGAACTACTAGACAGCACAGAAAACTTGTAAAACAGAAGATCTAGAGAGAGTGGGAATAATTGCATTGTTCCCTGTAGAATACATAATCTTAAAAATCAAATGGATTTTAGGTTAATCATAAATTTGTATTGATAATTCCAACTTATATTTTTACCTCACTAAACGTTCTTTTAACTGAAACCAATATCTTATAAACGTATCTCTTAAAAACAGCATTTGTCTAATATCTTTTAACCATGACTATTTTTTTAAAACTATTGGGATAAATATGTATAACATAAAAATGTATCATTTTAACCATTTTAAATGTTCAGTGGAATTAAGTACATTTGCACTGTTGTGCACCATCACCACTATTCATCTCCAGAACTTTTTCATTATCCTAAACTGAAACTGCACCCATTCAACACTAACTCCCCATTCCACCCTTCCCCATTCCAGCCCTGTTAATCTCTATTCTACTTTTTGTCTCTATGAACTTGACGATTGTAGCTACTTCGTGTAAGTGGAATCATACAGTAATGGTCCTTTTGTGTCTAGCTGAACCATGATTATTTCAACTCTGTTTTTATTCAGCAGAGTTCATGGTGACAAGAATTGTTCTCATTTCATATTTGTCTTTAGCATCCATGTATTACCTAATACATAATGGTTTTCAAAGTGTATCTATATAGAAAACAAACTAGTGGTTACCAAAGGAAAGAAGGAAGGTGGGGAGAGGCAAATTAGGAGTATGAGATTAAGAGATACAAGCTAAGTTGTATAAAATAGACAAGAAACAGGATATTGGGCTTCCCTGGTGGCGCAGTGGTTGAGAGTCCACCTGCCGTTGCAGGGGACGCGGGTTCGTGCCCCGGTCCAGGAAGATCCCACATGCCGCGGAGCGGCTAGGCCCGTGAGCCATGGCCGCTGAGCCTGCGCGTCCGGAGCCTGTGCTCCACAACGGGAGAGGCCACAACAGTGAGAGGCCCGCGTACCACAAAAAAAAAAAAAAAAAAAAAGGAAAAGAAAAAAAGAAACAGGATATTGACACCTGAAACTAATATAATATTGTAAATCAACTATACTTCAATAAAATAAATAAATTTTAAAAGAAAAAAATGATAGCTATCTTGCTATACAGTAGGTTTAGTAGCATAGATATTATTGGAACAAATTTTATATCCTCTGTAATAGTAAATTTTTATTATCTCCTTGTATACTGATATTTCAATAAAAACAATTTATGAGTAAAAAACATATCTAGAAAAAGAACATCCATATAATTTAGTTCATAAGTTTTTAGACTCTCATTGTCTCTTGTGAATTTTGAGAATTCAAAAGCTGTATGGCATAGAGGTGGAGAACAGTCTTTGGATACAGACAGACACAAGTTCTAGTTCTAACAAGACCACTTAACTAGTTGTGTGACTTTGGACACGTGTTTCATTCTTGTGAACATTCAGTTACCTCAGGCTAAAGATGAGCATGATGAATCTAACTCAGAAGTTGGTATGAGAATTAAGTGAGGTGATATCTCCATCTACTCAATAAGTGTTTATTAAATGCTTATTATAAGCCAGACAATGCATTAAGTGCTGGCTGGACTGTGATGAGTAATAGAGAAAAAGCCCATAATGCCTTCATGGAGTTTGCAGTGTCTGTATATAGTAAATGCTCAAAAGTGTTAGCTGCAATTATTACTATCGCCCGGTGTTTGATCCCTAGTCTGAAAAAAAATAAACCTGCTTTATCATATCCACGTGTATGTTAGAAAGTTTCAAGCATTTTATCCAGTCCTAAATACAGGACACAAGTCAGAATGCTAAAAATTCTCTAAAAGTTGATGATTGCCTTATTAATCAGATAAGAACCTTCTGGAATGGCAAATTTCGCTGAGTTGACATATTGAATAATAAGATGGTAAAAGAGCATCAGGATGAGCCCCTTTATTGAGAGGTTATGAAAAAATGGAATCCGGAGGCATTGGAGTGAGCCAGAGAAGCTACATTTCACTTAGAAGTGTTGGAAATTCTTTGAGAAATTGGTTTATATCTGAGAACCTGAATGAGTCTAAAATGGCCTTCATCATCTGAAAAGAACAAATGTGAAATAAGACTGCTGTTATTTCTTTATCTTATTGAGATTCTTTTTTGCAAGAGGATGTGAGTATGTGAGTTTTCTATAATAACATCATACCTGATGTTGGATCACGAGGTAGTTATGGGATAATCTAGGGCTCAGGGAGAGATTTTTATGACAAGCTTTTTTTTTTTTTTTAAACATCTTTATTGGAATATAATTGCTTTACAATTGTGTGTTAGTTTCTGCTTTACAACAAAGTGAATCAGCTATACATATACATATATGGCCTTATCCCCTCCCTCTTGCGTCTCCCTCCCACCCTCCCTATCCCACCCCTCTAGGCGGTCACAAAGCACTGAGCTGATCTCCCTGTGCTATGCGGCTGCTTCCCACTAGCTATCTGTTTTATGTTTGGTAGTGTATATATGTCCATGCCACTCTCTCACTTCGTCCCAGCTTACCCTTCCCCCTCCCCGTGTCCTCAAGTCCATTCTCTATGTCTGCGTCTTTATTCCTGTCCTGCCCTTAGGTTCTTCAGAACCATTTTCTCAAGCTTTATGATAGACTTGCAGTGTTTTTCAGGAAGAAAATCCCACTGAGGATAGAAAGTTCATATTTTTCTTTGACTGTTACATATCACAATAAAGGTGATATTCTGCTGATATTTGAGATTCATGTTTTCTGCAAGAAAACTAAGTGTTTTGTTCTGTGTGATAGTGAAGTTGTCTAGGAATGCTAAGGCAAGGGGAAAGATGACATTTAGGTAATATTTACAGAAATAGGGAGGAAAATTTAAGCCCATGAGCCAGAAAGTAAACTGATAATTATCTTTTCCCCTGAGTCTGTTCAGTTTTGGCACTGTTTATGAGATGATTTTTCTTTATATTTCATTATCTTTTTATTTGAATCAAAAAAAGGTCTTTAGATGCACTATGGATTATTTAGAATCCACAAACCTAATTCTTGGTGAAGAAACTATTGTTTGTTCTTTGCCAGCTATAGTACATCCTTCTGTGATGGTTAACATTATGTCGACTTGGCTAGGCCATGGTACCCAGATACTTGGTCAAAACACTGGTCTGAATGTTACTGTAAAGCAATTTTTTAGATGACATTAACGTTAACATCAGTAGACTTTGAGTAAAGCAGGTTAACTTTCCATAAATGTGAGTGGGCCTCATCCAGTCAGTTGAAGGACTTAATAGGGAAAAAGATCCATCTCCCAGAGGAAGAGGGAATTCTGCCAGCAGACTGCCTTTGGATTCCAGCAGTAACACTAACTCTTCCCTGGGTGTCCATCCTACCAGCTCACCCTGCAGATTTTGGACTTGTCAGCCTCCGCAGTCACATGAGTCAATTCCTTAAAATCTTTCTCTTGTATATATACATACGTCTTATTATTTTCCTTCTTCTGGAGAGCCCTGACTAATACACTTTGTATGCATGAATCATTCTTGAAACAGAAATTTCTACCTAGGCATTCACCTTGGACAGTTGATTGGGAAGTGGTTTTGCCAGGCCTGTACAAGACACAGTTCAGGTACATTTGGAAGCCCAGCCATGAGAAAAATAACAGAGAGATTTTAAAAATAGAACTATATTATCTATCTAATTCTACACTGATGCTTCTGGTTTTACCTGTGTGTCTTTTCATAGTTTCATCTTCCCCATCCACACATTTTTCCTATTGTTGACATCAGATAACATAAAACATAGTCTAATAAAAAATTTCTTTTTAGCAGTCAGATGGAAACAGATACTCTTTCAGTCTAATAAGGACAAATGCTAGCAATAAGTTAATCTCATTATTAAAATTCCAGTTGTCTTTTAAAATCTCCAACATGAGGGCAGCTAATGGGTTAAAAAATAGCAGAAGATTCTATGACAGAAAAGAGATTATGACTACCATAAAAATTAATTTGCAAAAAGAGATTATGAGGGCTTAAGATAGCTGATTCCTCACAAAAAAATTTTTTGTTGGCTAATAGGGACAGCCATTTGAATGGAGGATGGGTATAAGCTGAATGAGCTAAAGAAACCGTACTGGATTTCTACCACTCTGGAGACAGAATTTAGAGTATTAGAATTGAACCTGAAGTAAAGAAGTGAAGTAAAGATTACACCCCAGTTCCAGCTGGTCATGATGAAATAACAAAAATATCTGGCTATTATAGACTATATTACTTATCCCTTTCATGACAGTCCCTTTCATGCCCAGCTGGAAACATGGAACACAAAATAGAGGCTGGATACTAAAGACATGATGGTAAAGAAATCAGTCTTGGCTTTCAAGGTTTTTAAAAACTTGTGAGGGCTTCCCTGGCGGCGCAGTGGTTGAGAATCTGCCTGCTAATGCAGGGGACACGGCTTCGAGCCCTGGTCTGGGAGGATCCCACATGCCGCGGAGCAACTAGCCCCGTGAGCCACAATTACTGAGCCTGCGCGTCTGGAGCCTGTGCTCCGCAACAAGAGAGGCCGCGGTAGTGAGAGGTCTGCGCACCGCGATGAAGAGTGGCCCCCACTTGCCGCAACTAGAGAAAGCCCTCGCACAGAAACGAAGAGCCAACACAGCCATAAATAAATAAATAAATATTTTTTTTAAAAAAAAAGCAAAATTCCTTTAAAAACAAAACAAAACAAAAAAAACTTGTGACATCCTTCTATTTATTGCAGCTCTTTGCATCCATCCCCTTTTTCAGTGCATTAGCTCGTTGCAGTCGAGGGACAATGAATTTATGTAGGTTTAGATGCTTCACAAAGTTAAGCATAGATACAGACACACACACACACACACACACACACAGCTGTTTCAATTTGCTATTGCCACAAAATTCTGCTTAGCAAATCTCACATTCATTAGCTTAAAGCAATAAGCATGTATTAAATCTCATGCATCTCTGAATTGCCTGTGGCTCAGCTGGTCTGGAAGCTGGGCAGGATATAGCTCTCCTGATCTGTGCTGGGCTTGGCTGGGTGGTTTGGTTCTCATTTATGTGTTTTCTCTTACTCCCAGAGAGATAGCTTGGCATGTTCTCATCACAGAGGCAGAGGTACAGGAGGTCAAGCCCAATCACACAGGCATTTCAGGCCTCAACTCTGTCACAGGTACGAAATTCACATTGGTCATATAGCAAGTCACCAAGCTGTATCCAGGGACAAGTGGAAGAAGAGATACTGCAAAGTTACCTGACAAGTTTGGATGTATAATTCCGTTGCTGGGGGAGGGCGAGTGAAGCATTGAAGGAATCTACCACAGACACACTTAAGGAATTCTAAGCGTATGCATGTTTCTCCAAACCATATCTATGTTTATGGATTCTCAAGAATAACTTACAAAAGTGAGAGTTTTGGTCTTTGTTATTACATTGAATATGCCGATATGCAGAGTTTCAAAGGCATCTCTAAGGTAAGAACCTTTAGCATATTTTAGTGAAAAAGAAAAGCAGTACACATACTTCACGAAAGGTGGAACAACTTTTATAGGAATGCTGTAATTCATAGCTATGTGGAGTGACAAAATTGTTCTTATGCCCCTCCTAAGATGGATTAGGGTTTTCTTTGGTGTAAAACTTCTTATACAGATCAAGAGAGAAGCTGTCCTCACAGCTCTTTGTGAAAACATACTAAAGAAAATTCGCTTCTTTATGCCCAGTAACTTGATTTTATACCTCACTATGTGGACTACACATCAAGCAAGAGCAACCAGTATGACTTAGGAAAGCAAAAAGCCTAAAAAATTTTTTTGTTAAAAAGTGTCGTCTCAGGGCTTCCCTGGTGGCACAGTGGTTAAGAATCCACTTGCCGATGCAGGGGACAGGGGTTCGAGCCCTGGTCCTGAAAGATCGCACATGCCATGGAGCAACTAAGCCCGTGCACCACAGCTACTGAGCCTGTGTGCTACAAGTACTGAAGCCCGTGCGCCTAGAGCCCATGCTCTGTAACAAGAGAAGCCACCGCAATGAGAAGCCCACACACCACAACGAAGAGCAGCCCCCGCCCGCTGCAACTAGAGAAAGCTTGCGCACAGCAACGAAGACCCAATGCAGCCAAAAATAAATAAAATAAAATAAATGTATTAAAAGAAAAAGTGTCATCTGAGAGTAACTTTTGATTCCTAAAAGAAAAATAAACTTGTTTTATTTTGGTCACATAGTAGCATCTTACACACATTACAGTCTTTTACAAAGTAGAGTTGACCCTTAAACAACACAGGGGTTAGGAGCTCCTGCCCTCTGTGCCATTGAAAATCCATGTATAACTTACCGTCAACCGTCTGTATATGTGGCTCCTCAATGTCCATGGTTCTGCATCCACAGACTCAACCAACTACAGATCGTGTAGTACTGTAGTATTTACTGTTTTTAAAAATCTGCATGTAAATGGACCTGTGCAGTTGAAATCCATATTGTTCAAGGTTCAACTATATTTTCACACATGTCTGGTTGGATATGTATATAATATCATTCATATAGACAGAGATTTGTATCCTCATTTACCATATGAAGAAATTAAAACTCAAGTCAAAGAAATTAAGACTTGATTGTAGTCTATGTAATAGTGAAGGATGCATCCGACAGCAAATAAAAGATAATCCAATTCAGATTGGCTTCATCCTTCTTTAGGATTAGGTATTCTAATCTACCTCTACCTCAGATGTAGATTAGGATAATCCCTGGTTTAATAAGAGTTTGACTTGTCTGTGATTGCTGTAGGTCTGTCTTTCTCCATATACAGATTTCATATTTTGACCATATTCACAGGAAGCCCCCACTAGCAGAACTGAGGCAAGTGCTTTCTGATTTACATCCCTTGACTAAGAGTACTGAGCTTTCCACTCACTGAACCATCCTGAACCAGTCTCGCAGGCCCTGGAATACTGTGTGGTGATTGGTCGGTGCCTGGGCTACACAAGCCAATCCCTGTAGCCGTGAGTTGGACATTTTGTCCCAAACTCACGGAGCTCGTTGTAGCCAAGGTTTATCCCCATTACGGGAGAAGAAGATACTTACCCAAAATTGAACAAACAGATCATACCAAAGAAATCTGGGGATTTAACCAAAGATGAGGGTGTAGGAAGAGGTTTAAAGCTAATAAATAGCATATATAAGATTAAAATCTGTCCCCCGCACTCCTTTAGTGACCTTTTCACTCTTAAATAACCTATCTTTCATTGTGTAATACACATTTTGAAATGGTTTGTGTTACTAATATTTACCTACTTTCTCCATTATGCGAATAATAAGAAAGAGCACATGTTTGATTATAACAAGGTGGTAAGTCAGGTCATAATCTATTTCTTGAGCCTCTGTTGAGATTTTCTGTGAAACAGCAGTTAAGGCAAAAGCTTTGCTACTTCTGAGACATGGTATTTCAATGTATATCATACATTCTGATGTTATTGTTCAGTTGTCATCTTTTACTAATAAAACCCTTCAGAGCAAATAACCATTTATTTGATTGATTCATGTAGACAGATTCTTATACCTTTAATGGCAGCTTGACTTGGAAGGCAGATCGAGTCATACATTACCTGTGAAGATTGTTCTTCCATGTCAGCAAATGCACATTTTGTTGGGAATAAATCACCAGAATGTTCGTGGCTACATGTATGTTATATATGAAACATTGTTAACGGCTTACTGTCTTTGCGCCAGTATGGTTTTATGCTGGACAGTTTAAGGACAGTTTGCAATCCAAAGCCTTTGGCCATTTTTCAGAGGCTCCATTACATTTTCCAGGCTAGTTAGAATAGCACTTAGTAAATTGCTGCCTCAGGGCACTAGATAATGATTTATGGTTTAAAGAGTTAATATACTTAAATTACCTGACTTAAGTAAAATGCCTCATTACACCTCACACACACACAGACCCACTATAACTTTGGCCACTAAATTTTACTGCTGGTGTTCCCAAGATGTGTTAGAGTAATAATAATTCAGTTTTCAACATTAAAGTCACTCCAGAGACCATGTCATCAAACTTCCTCATTCTAAAGTGGAGATAACGGAGTCACTGGATTTATCTGTCTGTTCGCTACTCTAGTACTTTAGAAGGCTACAGCTCTCTGAACTCCAAAACTTGCATAATTTGAGGAGTAATTATTTCTTTCTTTTCACAGAGAATAAAATATTCCCAAATTATGTTTGAGGATGAAAGAATAATGAGCCACCAGCCGAGGATGTAGCTGGTGTCTAAAATCGATCATTGTGGGGAAAGGGTAACAGCATTTCACAGATTCTATATTTTTCTTTAAATCTTATTTAATTTCCCAATAAAAGGTGTGGTTATTGCCCATGCTGTAGTTCTCAAGGCTAAAAAGATCCAAATATCTTCAAAAAAAATCCATAAAGAGGTGAGCTCGTCGGACTGTAGTTAGGCTGGTTGAGTTTAGGTTTAATATTCCTCCTTAGCTGTAGCTTCCCCCTCTGCTGTTTGTAGGCATTGTCCTTTCCTTTCGCAGATTTGACATTCTCTTTTGACCTTAACTTCTTAATGTCCCTTCATTTTCTCAATGCTTCATTTTTCATGCTTTCAAAAATGGAGTCTTTGAAATAAGGACACCTGTCATACTGTCAGTTCATAGTAAAATCAGCACCGTAACCCAGACGTCACACTTCTCTGTCTGGTTACAGTCGGTTTGTATAACGAGATTTAAAACGATAACATTAGTGTTGTTCCTGTGAGTTTCAGAATGCAATTTTTTCAGCTTCTCCCATTCTCCACACTCCCTTTCTTTCTAACTTTTAACATTCTTGTCTCTCTTATCCCTAAAAATATATAAATAAAAATATATGAAACCTTTCTTCCCCACATACCTATCTAGCTACCTCCCTTTTGACTCCATATTCCACATTCTTTAAGAATTAATCAATGTTCTCTGCCTTTATTACAATTAATTTTCACCCCGACCAACCCACTAAAACTGGCCTCATTGAGTTAATAATGATCTTTTACTCCTCAGATCAAATGGATACTTAAGTTATTCCATCTCTAGAGCAATGTCTTCTTTCTGAAACTCTTTCACTGTTAGAAAGAAAACGTTTGCTTGGTCTCTCTCCCACCTCTTAGGCTGAAATTCTTTCACTTCCTTATCCCCTGCCATGCTTACCCTATAAATTTTTTTTGTATCTTACAAGTCAATTATTGATATGTTTCATTTTCTCAATTTCTAATAATCAGATTAATTTATTCAGCTCTTTTACAAAGGAAGACTTTTGTAAAGATGTTAGTGAAGCCCAGATCACCAATCTTTCATCTTTGTGAATACACACACATATGCGTGTATATATACATGTTTATGTATATACATACACACATGCATAAATGTATACACATATATATACATGAAATGTTTGCCAGTGATGCTGTGTTTACACAAGATTGAAATGAACAGCTTTAGAATAATACTTCTCAAAGGCCCCTTGGCTATACATAATTAGGATCTTAGCTTATTATCTGGGAATCTGCATTTTTAAACAACTACAAGGTGGTTTTATGTGAATTCATGCTAAAGAATCAATTCCTTTGCCAAGGTCCAGGCCGATCACAAAACAGGCTCTTACATGTTCCTAGTTGGCTACTGTCTGTTGCATCTATTGAAGAGCTGCCATTTCCCCTCTGTCAATACAGTAGAGCTGTTGGCAGGAGGTAACAGATAATTATAATTTGTAGGCTTTTAGGCCACGAGTTTGGACACTGGGCCTCCGGGCCGAATGTTTTCCTGAGACCATATTGAAAATTTTGGGGCATCACCCAGACTCACACCCTCTTATTGCTAATGGTAGTGCTTGCTTTAGGTGGTCACAAAATTGATCGCAGTCTGAAGGATCAATGTAAGGTTTGAAGGTGAGGACTTCCTTATGTGGAGAGGGACATATTCTGATCTGAAGGCACATAACTTATCAACCTAAGGTGATATTTTTTTCCTCAGCCCTTTCCCTTCTTCTCTCAATACTTGTCCCTATTTTAACTTTCTTGATTTGTCTACTCGATTGCTGTTTAATTCCTTTGTTGCAGCCCTTGGGGCTTCTGGGAACTTGTGCACATCCGTGCATGATTGTAGTGTGGTAGCATGAAAGGGACCCTTGACAAGGAAGCTGGGTACCTTCTTTTCCAGCTCTGATTCTGATACCAACCAGCCGTACCTGTCTATGTTGGCATTTCACCCTTTTTTTTTAAATGGAGAACGTTACAGCACATTAGTCTTGAGCTCTTTTGAAGTGTTCTGAGGTCTTGCTGAGCTCTGAGGAAAGGAGTCGAGTTATGAATGTGGGAATGGCATTTGGCAGTAGGTGTGCTAGTCCTTTGCCATATGTGACCTGAAGTTTTTAATTGTATAGTATAAACAGCTTGTGTACGTGTGTGTGGGTTTGTAAATAGTATAAACAATTGTATAATATAAACAAATGTTAAGCATTCATTTGTATGTACGTGTATGGGTATTTATAGACTATCAATAGTAGAAAGTATTGATGAGAAAAGGTCAACCTGTTCTAATAAAAATATTTGAAATGAATTTGAATAGACCCACATATAAACATATGTATATACATGTACATATATATTTAGGTGTGTGTACCTATACACAAGCATTGGACTTTGTTTTTAGATAATGACAGTTTTGAGTGGGAAGATGAAAAAATAAGTTCGTTATGAGACAGTTCGTCTGGCCACACCGTGTGAGACAAATTTGAAGGATAAAGATTTGAGACTAAGACGGCCATTCGGAGACTCTTAAAATAGCTCAGAAAGAAAGACCAAGAGTCTCAACAGGGTAGTAGCCCTGGGAATGAAGAGGAGGAAATGGATAGGACAGAGTGTGAATCAAAGTGGTGGTTCATATAATCAACTTCTCTGAACAGTTTCTGAATCAGAGTTACCTTAGGGAAACCCCAAAACATTATTCTTAAGCACTCATATACCTTCTCAGTATGAGAAATAAGCAGGTTCTTTTGTAGGTGCTGAAAGACTTCAATTAAACTCAATCAACTTATAAAAGAAGTCAAAGTTGAGGAGGTGACTTAATTGGGCCATGGGAGGGCTCTCCCTTTAAGGTCAGAACTTCCCATCTAAAGGACAACACGCGCAATGGCAATGTCTGTACTACATTTGGAGATAGGAATCTTTGAACGATTCCACTAATTCCACTAATTGGCTGCCGCCACCTGCATTAATGGATACACTGCAGTCTTTTCCCTGCGAGCCCAGGACATATGTGGCCACATTGCTCAAGGTGCACAAGTTCCCCGCAAAGCCAGTGAAACTTACGGCTCCTGTCAAGGTGGTGGCTGGATTATTATTATTACTGATCCACTTGGCTACATCTTGTCACTATGTCACAGCTGGCTTGCAGTCCTGGGGAAGAGCTATTACATATGCTGAATCTTGAAAGCTAAGGGGGAAAAGTGAAGGGGGAAAAAGAAACAGTATTAGCCACCCGATACCCTGCTATGCTTTGGTTTAGGGTGCTGGTGAGAAAGTAGAGTTCATAGTCTGGTGGAGAGACTGTTGGTGTTAGAGAAAAAATTTTATTTAAATTTTAATGAACGGTGGATAAGTGCTTTAGATTATGTGAACATTCAATTTATAAGTCAATTTTGGAGTGCCTACCTCAGAAATCACATAATCTAAAATCACTCTCATAAGCGTTTGGCTGTGACTAAATTCACACTTAAAGGAGAGATGTTACTCTAAATTTAGCCTCATTTTTGGATCATGAAAATTGTTAGACTGGGTCATACACACCATGGTGCCGAGTAGTGCTTAATTAACTTAATGGGCCAAGACTTCATTTTGCGTGATCTTTATGGGATTTGTGCAACTATTGGCAGTGGAACTATAGTAGGAGCAAAAGCCAAGACGCTGCCACCAGGGGGCGCGTAAGTACTTCCTTTCTCTACAAGTCACTCAAGCAAATCAGAACTTACTGATGTCTGGAAGAAGCCTAAGAGTAGACGCTGATATCCTGAAGGGTGACCTTAAACTTCTTTTAAATGCGTTAGAAACATATACTGGCCCTAATGATAAGATTTAGTCTATTTAGTGAGCCAGACCACACAATTACACACACATAAAGGGGACAAGTGTTTTCAAATGACAGTGATTATATCAAAATATTGTTGAGTGCTTATTTGATGTAAGAAAGAGTTCATTAACTCCTTTTATTATCTCAATTCACACATTATCTCATGTTAAGTATCTCAATTCTCACAACATTATTATGAAGTAGGTACTAATATTATTTCTTTTGTGGAAGAGGAGATGGCAACTCTGAGAGGTTAATATAGGTTACAGGATTGGTTAGTCGCAGAGCTGGTATTCTAATGCAACCATCTACTCAGAAGCCTCAGTTTTTAACCAGTGTGTCCATTTGCCTCTGAAATCAGCACCCTTAGAATTGACTGAAGTCCAGATGTTTGTCAAAATTTTGAACAAATGGTATTTAAAATATAGGCGAAATTTAAAAGTTTTAGTTGACACTAAAGTTGTATTGAATTTCCTTCCTGGTAAAAGAAAGTGACAAAAGAGGATGGACAATTACATTTGGTAATAAATGCAGAAACACTATAATAGTAATATAATACACTCGAGCTGCCTTTGTGAATTAATTTTAAAATGGTTGCATGCCTGGAATCGCTTAATAGGAACTTCCCAGTAGAAGAATCTCTGACTTAGCCTTTCTTGTTAATAGGATTGTCAGTTTTTTTTTTTTCTCTCCGACTCTGAACAACAGACAGCACTGTATAAAACTTGTCCCAATAGAGGCTCCTAATCAGCAGGGGATGGAATATGCGCACGCTTATTCAGAGGCCCATTTCCTTTGTTTTGTAAAAAACCAGTTGGGAAGAAGGTTAATCACAGAGATTTAATTCAGCCCAGGGAAGAGTTCCTTCCCCATTCTGGCAATGGCCTTAATCTTAATTACTTGATTTACCCCAAGGAAGAGTCAGATTAATGTACCTGTTAGAACACCACCCAGTTTGTCTAATTAATGTAAATTGTAAAATGTTCAGGAGGTGTTAGGAAGCAGAATGTGGTTTGTTCCTCTAATTTGAAATCACTCTAATTAGGATGTATTCTTGGAGAGAGGGTTCCTTGTGTACCACCTCCAGGAAAATCGGGAAGATTTCTAAGAAACAACAGAAAGGGTTGGGCTGAAGTTACATTGGAGATGCATTGTTTTTCTGAACAAAGACATGAAATAATGGAATCCATGAGTTGAACGTGTGTTGGTCTCAGAGCGGATCAACTCCTTTAAATTGTCTAAGGCTGAGAAGACACAGTTAGAAGTGCAATTCAGGCTTTATAGCCTCAATCTCTGACCATTAGCACAGCACTCTCTTCTCATCACCATCCCCGCCACCACTACAGCCACCACCGTCGTCATCCAAAGCGATTATACACCTGTTTGTTTAAGAGGCTATAAAAATAAAAAATAAACTTTGTCCCTTTCACCTAGGGGTTTACTATCTAACCGAAGAGATAAAGAGAAGTATTCTTTTTAATTCATAGTTTGAAAAATCTGGGTTTTATTAGTGTCTCATATAATATTGGATAAGGTGGTACATAAAGAAATACTACTGGAGGGGGAAAAAAGCCTCCTAATAATTTTAGTCATTTATTGAGCATATATTTATTGGATATCTGCTATGTACTAAAACACCTTGCTTGGTAGAAAGGACACCAGAATGAACGAGACCTATGACCTCCAAGAACATTGCATCTAATGGATGAGATAGGATAGGAATCAGGAAAGAATAACACCTGGGAAACATATTATGCTGGGGTTAAGCATGGGTAGCCGTGGGAACGTATGAGAGGTCCCCCACTCTATTTTCTAGAAGTGTTTGTGAGAGAATATGCCAGGAGGAGGTCAACAGGAAGAGTTAAGTGGGCAAGGGGAAAATGAGAGCATTTCAGTCTGCAAAGATCAAGAGGTAAGAGAGTACAGAGATCACCCAGGAGTCAAGAGTGAGCTTTCCGTGGTCAGAGTTAAGAGAGTGGAGTGAGAGATGGTAAGAAATGAGGCTGGGAAGGTAAGCAGGGGCTGACTCCTAAAAAGCCTTCTTTTGCTGTGGGAAGTTTAAGCTTAACCTCATAAGTGCTAAGAAGACATGAGAGCGTTTAAACAAAGCACGTTTGAACTTGAGAAAGATCACTGTAGATGTTGTGCGAAGAAGGAATGGCTAAGAATTAAGAAAGGAATCAAGTAAATTCGGTGGCAGGCTATCAGAACTTTGGGGTAGAGATAGTAGGTAGTATTCTGACTGTGGTGGCAACAGTGGGGCTAACAAAGTTGGATGGTATCGAGATATTCCAGAAAGAATCTTGACTGGATTAATGATTGGATACATGGGGGTAGGGGAGATATAGGATAGGATTCCTTTCAGACCTAATACAGATCTTCCTCGACTTATGATGGAGTTAAGTCCTGATAAACCCATTGTAAGTTGTTAATATCATGAATCGAAAACACATTTAATACACGTAACCTATAGAACATCATAGCTTAGCATAGCCTGTCTTAAAT